>NC_079358.1:715026-1015026 GCF_029582105.1 Oenanthe melanoleuca | reverse complement strand
CCCAAAAGTCTGGATTCTATCACCATTTATTGAAAACAGCTGGGGCAGTGACCCTGATCTCCTGGCACACATTATCTGCTCATGGGCCATCTTTAAACCAGCTGGGCAATCATCTTTATCTTCCCACAGCCCATCCTCCCTCCAGGAGATATCTCCTGTTAATGGCCAGTGAGTCCCAGGGCATGACTGATAAAATTCCATCATCCCACTGGGAGATGCTCCAGCCAGAGAGGAGCCAAGCCTTTCCTACCCAGATAAAAACTGAGATTTGGAACACCAAAGCAGCCTTTCCCACTGGATTCCAGAGGACAAGAGGTACCAGAATCACTGCTTCAACAAAACCACTTCATCCAGACTGCTACCACCACCCCAACCAGCAGGGTGTCAGGTTGTATTCTGATTCTGCCAGTGCTTTCTTTTGTACTATTGCATGTATTTCATTTTTTCTCTTTTTTCCTATTAAATTGTACTTCTGACTTGGAGTCTCTCACTGGTTTTGATTTCAAAACCATTACAGATGGGGACCATGAACACCCCACTGCCTGATCATCAGCAGCGTTTCAGTGTGACCCCAATGTGGTGGCACAGATGTGGCAGCACAGTCACCACGTGGGGTGTGAGAGGCTCTGACCATGGCTGTGTGAGCCAAATTGGGGCAGGAGCCATTAAACCCACAGATTTGGTGCCTATTCCAGGGTATAAACTCCCTTGTCCTGCACTGTGGCAGGTTGGGGACTGTCACCCTCGGGGTGTGTCCAGGACACTGACCTGCAGAGAGAGCCCAGAGTCCCTCAAAAGTGAAACAGCTTCTCCTCAACACCCCTTCTGTCTGGAATTAATGGATACACAAAAAACCCCTTATCCTAAAAATTTCTCTCATTATAAATGGACAATTCCAATTTAATCATATCTGGAAAAGAGGGAAAAACTCATTTTTTATCCTGTCAGATTCCATGGAAAACCCAAATCTTTCTGTGGAACTTGATTTTTCTTTTCCCCTTTCCCAGTCTGATTCTATGATCATGAAAATGCCAGGCTTGACCCCTACACTCCTTTTAAACCCCAGGCCAAGGCTTGGAGGGCTGTTTATTTCATAAATAAACAAATAAATAAATGGAAGTACCACCTGGCTTCCTCCCCTCCTGGCATGACCCCATTTCAAAGTCCAGAAGCAGCTGCAGAATTCAATCAAACCTCCTTAAGGCAAGCCAAGGAACATTCCAATTAGGAAATAACGTCACTCGTCTGAGAATAAAAATTCCAGAGAGAGAAGTGAAAATGAGAGCAGAGTGAAAGCAGAGCAGCTTTACCCTGGCAGCAGAGGGGAATGACACCGCGGCTTTTTGCCACCGAAATGGGAAGTCAGAAGGGTGAAATGTGGCCCTGGGCCATGGGAGGGAGCAGAACCCAAAATTGCCCCTGGGGACAAGCGGCTGCTGCCACTCCCCAGCATGGCCACACCTTTCTTCCACTGAGAGCCCAGCAGGAAATGTAAATTCTGGGATGAATCACCAGCAGTGACAGAAACATGAACAACTTGGAGCGGCTTCTGCCATCCTCCGGGCCACGAAAAGATGAGTTGAAGTTACATAAATAATTAAAGCAGTGACCTGGGCTGTTCCCAGTGCTGTGCAGCTCCCCAGCAGTTTCTCCAGGGATATTCCTGGCTCTGGGAGGCTGTGAAGGAGCCTGGGCGCTTTCTGCTGGGTGTGAGATCTCCCTGCTGTCCCAGCCGGGATGCTGAGAACCCACCAGTGCCACCCACATCGGCCACACGGCCACTGCCAGCCCCGGTGCTCACTGGACACGTGAGTCACAACCTTTATTTCCAGCTTTTTTTTCCCCCCCGTGGAACAAACCAAGCTCATTGGTGTGGTTACAATTATTTACAGAGTGCTGGGACTGCGCGCTGGCCCCGGGGCAGAGCGGGACACGAGGAGGTGGCAGCGGTGGCAGGACACGAGGGCACGGAGGTGACACGGGGCAGTGCGAGGTCCGGGCAGGGAAAGGAGCCGGCCCTGGCACAGGGTGGGCAGCAGCAGCTGAGGAACGAGCCAGAGAGGCTCCCAAAAAAGCTCCTCCCAAAGAGGAGCCGCGGCTCAGCGCCAGCGGGTCCGGGCGACACGGTGGCACACGGTGACATCATGCAGCAGTGACAGGCACAGGGCAGGGTCCCCTGGGAGCTGCCAGCCCTGGAGGTGGCAGGAGACTCCCAGGGCTGGCACCCGCCCCGGCAAAGCTCAGCTGCTTCCTCAGGTCCCTTCCTTCCTCCTCCTCCTCACAAAATCAGAGACGTGTAACCAACAGGAACGAGGCCGGTGCTGTTTCCATGGCAGCAGCGGATCCAGTCTTCATCCACAGTGGAGAGAAGCTCCAGGATGTCTCCTTTGTGGAAGCTCAGGTGCCCGTCGGCGGTGCCCGTGTGGTCGCACAGCGCCCGGACTGCCCTGAGCACAAAGGGCACGGCAGTCACCTCCCTGGGCACCCCGCACAGCTCGGGGGGAGGGAACTGGGCGGAACCAGGGATCTCCGGAGGCAGAGGTGCCCCCTGAGGAGGGATCTGTACAAGGAGACACCCGACAGAGCTGTCCCCGGGAGTGGGAGCCGAGCAGGAGGTGTGGGGACATCAGAGATGGAGCAGAGCAGGAGGTGTGGGGACATTAGAGATGGAGCAGAGGATGTGGGGACATCAGAGATGGCACAGAGGGTGTGGGGATATCAGAGCCAGGGAGGATGGGGAGGAGGGAAGAAGCCAAGCACCGATTGGGATGGCCACATGCCCAT
The DNA here is from genome assembly GCF_029582105.1 of Oenanthe melanoleuca. Classification (NCBI taxonomy): domain Eukaryota; kingdom Metazoa; phylum Chordata; class Aves; order Passeriformes; family Muscicapidae; genus Oenanthe; species Oenanthe melanoleuca. The sequence continues at coordinate 1,012,242 of NC_079358.1, read as the reverse complement.
TCTGCCCACTTGGACAAAACTGTTCCGACCTGCCACAGCCAGGTTACAGCTGCCACATGCTTGCCCCAAATTAGCTGCCACGAATGCAGAAAACACACAATAAAATGCTAAAAATTGTCCCTGAAACGCCTGGGAAAACCAGCTGATGCCAGGTGGGCAGAGGCTCAGGCTCCCCCAAAGCCCACAGGGGAAGGGGATCCTCAGGGGTGCAGTCATGGAGAGAAGTGTGGGACCCCCGGGCCGTGTCTGAGAGCAGCCCCAGCTTTCCCCCAGGCAGAAAACCCCAGCACAGCTCGCAGCCCTGCCTATCTCACCTGCGGGGCTGGGGCGGGGCGGGGCTGCTCCTGCCCGGCTGCTCCGGGGCGCGGCTCCTGTCGGGCGCCAGACCCTTCACCACCCCGGCCAGGACGGGGCTGGGGCACAGCCAGCGGGATGGTCTCCTGCCACAGAGCAAAGGCAGCCACGAGCTCGTCTTCCTGCTGTTTATCTCACACTGTTCTGGCGATCTGGGAGCTGACAAGGAGCCATCAAGCAGCACCTCCACCTCCAAGCTGCACAGGACTGAGCAACGCCATGGCAGCAGCACTTGGGACATGCACCAATCCCAGGGGCACAGAGCCCGGGCCAGGGGCAGTATGAGATCCCCACCGTGGTGAGGCAGGCACAGAAACCCTCAACACTCACCCCTTCCTCCCTCTGGCTACCCAGGCTGGGTCTTACCTGGACCTGGCCAAGGCGGTGTCAGGGTTGGGGGAGAAGCTCCTGGACGAGGGGTTGGTGGCTCCAAAGAGCCGTCCCAGCCAGCTGCCCTTGTCAGGACTAGGGTTCCCCATCTCTGGGCCAGAAGGTGCTGCCTGGTTCCTGCCGGCAGGAGGCTCTGGGGAAGCAGCCAGGAGATTCTTTCCAGCAGTGGGATCATCCAGCTTGGTCAGTGCTCTTGTAGTGGGCAAGAAGAGGTCTTCAGGGGAAGATGTGCCTGAGGTGTCAGTGCTGCTGCTGGGCTTTGGGCCAGAGCATTCAGGGACAGCTTTGGTCTGAAGCAGCTGCAGCTCTGTGCCTCTGGAAGTTTGGGATTGCACAGCCTGGCCCGGGCTGGGATCCCCTGCCGCCGCCCGCAGCTTTGTCCACCAGACCAAGGGGAACTTTTCCTTGCTAGGAGCAGTGTAAATCCTGGAGCTCTGGCTCAGCTGGCCCCACCAGCCACTGAGGCCAGCCCCAGTCCCCCCAGTGCCCTCCTCAGGCCCGTGGCCCTCGGGGGGGGTGTCAGATCCCAGCAAGGTGCGGCTGAGCTGGTCGCCCCAGCGCAGCACGTGCTGCCAGGTTTCCTGCAGGGCAGCCCCCACTGGGGGGGCAGGGACCAGCCCACCCATGGTGGCTTGGGACCGAGCCCTTGTGCTGCCCCCTGTGCCCCCAACCCTGCCCAGAGCATCAGGGGGGGTCTCATCCTCCAGGCTGTCCCTGGCAGCAGCACCCTGACCCTGCTGAGACGCAGCCCCGGGACGGGGTGACAGCGGCGACTCCAGGCGGCGGGACAAGGGCCGGACGTCCACGGAGAGGTGGTGGTGTTCAAAGAGCAAGTCCAGGTGGAAAGTCAGCACTGAGAGGGGCTGGATGAGCAGCAGCAGCTCGTCAGCAAGGTGGGGAAGAGGGCCTTGGCTCAGGGCGAAGAAGGCCGTGGGTGAGTAAAGCACAGAGATCACACCTGTGGGGACAGGGACAGGTGAGGCGGGTGCAGAATGCCCTGTCCTTGCCACATCTCCACAGCCAGGCTGTCCACATCAGCCAGAGCACCTCTGTGCTGAAGATGCACCATGGAAAATGATGCCCTGATCCATTATGGAAACTCCAGCCAAGCATGGACATATCCCAACCCCAGAGTGGGGTTAATAGCCTGGCAGGGATGAGGGGGCTCCTGAGTGCTGTATCTCCTTACCTGGGCTCTTCTGCAGGTGAGATATCCACAACTCCAGCTGTTTAATGCTAAACAAGACCAAGGGAACCCAAATTAGAACCCCTGGGACAACTCCAACCTGCCATGGCAGTGGGGTCAGCAGGGCCAACGCTCACTTCAGAAGGCCAAGGATGAAGGCGTGGAACTTCTGCCTGGTGCTGCTGAGGGGGGCCAGCCCGGCCACGTGCCAGCACAGGGAGTGCAGGGAGCGGGTGTTGGGGCCTGTGGGGTGCACAGAGCACGGTCAGCCACTGCCCAGGACACAGCAGGACTCCAGGCACCTGGAGATGTCCCAGCCTCACCCTCACCTGTCTTCACAGAGGCTTCCACCACACTCCAGGGGGAATTTTTCCTCTGGCCTGTGATAACATCCTTCTGGAAGGGCTTCAGCCCGTCCTCCACCAGGGCGTAGAGGGCAGGGCAGAGCGTGTGCAGCAGCAGGTACCCCACGTCGGGGTTGAGCCGGCTGTCCCCCAGCTGGGCCTGGGGGAGGCACAAAGAGAGGGGAGGGAGGGGAAGGGCAACACCTGACCCTGATTCTGGGAGGGATGAGGGAATCCCACCCCTGGGACTCCCAAAGCCCCTCCAGCCCAGCCCAGCCCAGCCCAGCTCTCACCTTCTGCACCACGTTCCGTGCGGTGCTGAAGTGGGCGATGACCTTGTCCACGGCGGAGCTGACGGCGACCAGCAGCGCTGGGGATGGAGGGAGAGAAAAAAGTCAGTATGGAGGGACTCAAGCACCCCGGACACCACCGGACACTGCAGAGCCGTTCTCCGGCTCCACAGCAGCACCTGGCACCTCCCTGCCCTTCCCCTGCCCCAGCCCAAGACACCGACCGGCCCCAGGACGAGCCCCTCGCACCCTCCCGACCCTGGGGGTCCCGCTGCCCCCTTCCACCCCTCCTCTCCACCCCCTTTCCGTCCCACTTCCTCGTTCCCCTCCCCGCGGTGGCTGCGGGGAGAACCTGCCCCAAACCTTTCGTTTGCTCTCCATGGGGCCCGTCCGCTCTCCCCCCGCCGGGCCGGGCGGCTCCAGCGGCGGCTCCAGCGGCGGCTCCAGCGGCGGCTCCAGGGACGAGCGGCTCGGGCCTGGCTGGAGAGAGCGGGACAGCGGGGTCAGGCGGGGCGGCAGCGGCTGGAGCGCAGCCCGGGGCCGGGGGAGGAGCGGGGCCGGCGGCGGGGCCCAAATCGCTCCGGCTCATGGAGCCGGGGCCGGCGGCGGAGCGAAGGGCGGCGGGGCCGGGCCGGGCTGGGCGGCGGGGCCGGGCCCGAGGCGGAGGAAGCGCGCTGGGAGCCGCGGGGCGGAGCGGGACAGCCCCGGGACAGCCCCGGCACCTCCCGGGCCGCGCACGGATCGCGCCCGGCCCCGCATCCCCCCAGGCAGAACCCACCCCGGAGGGACCCAGACTCACCCCCCGAGCTGGTCTCATCTCCTCTCGGGGCTGCCCGTGGCGCCGCGGGGTCCCCGAGCCTCCGGAGCGCGGCAGTGCCCAGCCCCTTTTCCCCTGCGGGCAGCGCCCCTTTCTCCACATCCCTGGGCTGCCCCTCCGCGATGGGCTGCAGGCTGGGCCGGGGTCTCCTTCTCAGCTGGTGGCTGTCGCTGGGTGCCAGCGCCTGTCCCCCCGTGGGAGCGGGGGGTCCCCAGCCCGTGCCCGTGCCCGGGGGCACAGCGGGGTGCTGGGCCGGCTCTGCCCGCTGCCCCTTGGGCTGCCTGGCGGCACTGCGGGACCGCAGCTCCTTGAACGTTGTCACCTCTCTCTGTCTGGAGCCGGGAGGCCTCGCTGGCCCGTCCTGCTGGGGCTGGGGCTGGGGCTGGGCTGGCTCCTGGCCCAGGAGCTCGCTGGTGGGGGGCAGCTCCGTGTCGGGCGAGAACACGATCAGCCAGTCGCTGCGGTCAACCCTGGCCTGGGCGATTGTGGGCACAGCCACGTTCCTCTTCCTCCTCTGGGCCAGCTCGTGGAAGGAGGTGATGGTTTTGGTGCCCGTGTCTCTGCAGAGCTCCCCTGGGCCGGCCTTGGGCTCTGCTGGCCCGAGCGCATTGAGCACCTGCAGCCGCCGCCGGGGCCGAGGGGGCACGGGCGGGGGGAGCCCCCCGGGCCGGGGCCGCGGCTCCGGAGCGCTGCTCGGCATCTCGGGGTGCCGCCGTTCCGGCACAGGCGGCGGTGCTGGAGGGGCAGCATCGGGCTCGGGGAGGGGGTTGCAGTTGGGGTCCAGGTCAGAGCAGGTCTCCTGTGCTGCTGTGCTGGGAGAGAGCTCATCGCAGTGGGAATCGAGCGAGTTGTTGCTGCAGAGGCTGTCTGGGCTCTTGCTGGCCACGGCAGTGGCTCTCCGGAGCACCGGGGAGTTGTGGTTGGCATCTCTCCCATCGCATGTCCTGTCCTGGTCAGCCAGAGATTCGCCATCCTGGGCGTTTTCTATGGGAATGACGTTCAGCTGCTGGTCAGGGGACTGGGACTCTTCCCTGGCGAACTCCTTGCAGTACACCGAGACTGGGGAGTCATCCAAGCTGAAATCCGAGCAGCTACTGACAGAGGAGGAGGAGGAGGAGGAGGAGGAAGAAGCCAGATCACAAGGGGGATCACAAGGGGAAGCCGCCTCCTCCTCGTCTCCGCTGTGCAGGCAGGGGAAATCCTCCTGCACTGCCTGGTTCTGGAGCCCGAGCGTCTCCGGCTCTGGAGCGTGGGACTCGCAGCACCGGCATTTCACGGAGGGATTGTTGGAATTGGCATCCACTGGCTCCCGGTTCTCTGGGCAGTGGGTGCAGCCGGTCTGGTCTCCCCCTCCGGTGGAACCATCCGTGTCCTGGAGCTCGGGGTGCCGCGAGAGGTGCAGCCCCAGGGAGATGTGCTGCAGGTGGATGTGGTTGAGGTTGCACAGGAGGCCTTTCTTTGGAGCCAGCATGGTGCTGCCTCACTGGAAGTTGGGGGCTCCCAGGAAGGGCCAGCAGCTCCTCTCTTCAGACCATCCAGCTCCCTGCAAGCACCAAACACCCTCCTGGTCAGGGGAGAACACAGCGGGACAAACCCGGAGAGAGGCACAGCCAGGGAAGAGGGATGGCAGTGACCTTGTGGCAGGGTCTGGGGGTCAGAGATGGGGCTGTGCCCTGAGAGAAGGGCTGCCCCAGAGGGGTTCCTGCCGGACTTGGGGCTCTGCAGCCAGGCAGGGACTGGATATTCCCTAGAGCAAGGCCTGGGAATGATCCCAGGAAGCTCGGCTGCTCCAGGGCTGGATTCCCTCCGGATGGTCGGGAACATCTCGGGGATGCAGTCAAGGAGAAAACGCCCTTGGAGGCTCGTCGAGGGAGGGGAGGGGGGTGCTGTCCTGGCTGGGGGCGGTGGCACCGCGGGTGCTCAGGGACCGGGGCTTGGCCAGAAGCCCCCGGCCCTGGGAACTACTGCAGAACCGCCACGGCACCACCGGACCCGGCCTTACCGGGTGGGGAACCCCGGCCCCAGCACCTGCTGGAGGCTCCGGGTAGGGAACGGGCACCGGAGACCGAGGGAGGGCGGCTCCGAGGATCGTGGGGCCCCGAGCATCCCTCGGTACCAAGCATCCCCTGGCCCCGAGCATCCCCCGGCACCGAGCGTCTCCCGGTACCGAGCATCCCCTGGCCCCGATCATCTCCCGTTACCGAGCATCCCCCGGCCCCGAGCATCCCTCGGTACCGAGCATCCCCGGGCCCCACACATCCCCCGGCCCCCAAGCCGGGGCTCCGAGGATCGTGGGTCTCTGAGCATCCCCCGGCCCCGAGCATCCGCCGGCCCCGAGCATCCCCCGGCCCCGAGCATCTCCCGTTACCGAGCATCCCCCGGCACCGAGCATCTCCCGTTACCGAGCATCCCCCGGCTAGGGCGAGGACCGACAGCCAGGCAGCAGAAGGGGCCCTCCTGGGCGCGGCCCTCCCCATCCCCCTCCATCCCCTTCCCCGTCCCCCGCTCACCTCGGCGCTGCGGCGGCGAATGCGGCTGCGGGAGGGAGGGAGGAGCCGCGGCCCCGCCGCCGCCCGTTGGAGCCGCCCGGTCCCGCCCCGCCGGCGGGGGCGGTGCTCCGGGCATCCCCCCACCCCGGAACGCACGGGAGATACCGGCACCCCCTCCCCGCCATCCAGCCCTGTCCTCAGACAACACCAGGCAGCGACGCACCTACAATAACTTATGTTTATTGACACACGGCCGGGTGGGGAGATCCCTGAATCCCTCCGGCCATCCCATCGCACCTTCTACAACCCGCCCCCGGCCCCTCCCAGGGCAGGGAGCAGCTCCAGCCCCCTGCCGGGCTCCTCCATCACTTCTGCCGCTTGTAAATCTTCTGTGCGAGGTCCAGGAAGATGTCGCGGGGCAGGCGCTGGGCGTGCCTCCCAATCAGCTCCTGCAGGCGCCGGTAGCTGCTCTCCTCGTACTCCTGGAAAGCTGCCTGCATGCCCAGTGCATTGTAGAGCTCCTTCACCTTTGCCACCTTCTCGGGCTCCTTACAGCCATAGTTCTCCTGAGAAAACCCTGGAGTGAGTCAGGTTCCATCCCAGCCCATGGCGCTGCTGCTGCTGCCTCAGGATGGGGCAGGAGCTTTGTCCAGGAGCTTTGTTCTCAGCCTGCTCCTCCCAGCCAGGTAACAGCCCAGCACCTGCACTCCAGGTGTACATTCTGGTGCTCCATGCCCTCTCCCAGGTGTGTGATCCCAGCCTTTACCTCCAGGATCTGCCTCTGCTCTGGCGTGACCCGGCGCAGACACTCCACCACCAGCCAGCTGCACTTGTTGTCCTGGATGTCAGTGCCAACCTTCCCTGTCAGTGCTGGGTCCCCATAGCAGTCCAGGTAATCGTCCTGTGTGACAATGGGAACTCCTGAGTGCCACAGCCAGCACCTGAGGAGCAGCAAGGGGCACAGAGCCACCTCCTACCTGGATCTGAAAGAACTCTCCCATCTCCAGCAGGATGGCTTTGGCATTCTCGTGCTCCTCCTTACCATTAATACCTGCCTGAGGGGAAGGAAGAAATAAGAGGGATAAAACCTTCCTGCATCAGGGATAAATCCTTCCAGGACAGCCTGGCACAAGGGTGAGGTCCTTTCTGAGCTGTTCCCACCAGACTCACCATGTACATGGCAGCAGCCACGGGCAGGTAGAAGGAGTAAAATGCTGTCTTGTACTTCACAATCGCCTTGTACCTGTGCCAGAGGAACCAAGCTCAGCCCCAAGGTCTGGGTTCTCCCACCCTCTGCAGGTCAGGGACAGAAGGGAGCAGCAGCAGCTCCCCAAAAACCAGCCCCAGCCAGGAAGGGAGCGAGCTGTGCCCGTTCCCTCCGTACCGCTGCTCGCTGAACCGGCTCAGATCCACCTGGGAAATGGGAGCAGTGATGAGGTCCAGGGTCTGCCCCAGCTCGGTCTGGTAGCCTGTCTGGAGAGGAAAGAAAGGATTTTGTGGCCTAAGGGGATTATGGAAAAGAGGGAAGAGGATGTTGTGCATGGGCAGGAGTAACAGGACAAATGGTGATGGTTTTAAACTGGAAGAGGAGGGATTTAGATTAGGTATGAGAAGGAAATTGTTCCCTGTGAGGGTGGAGAGGCCCTGGCACAGGGTGCCCAGAGAAGCTGTGGCAGCCCCTGGATCCCTGGAAACGTCCAAGGCCAGGCTGGATGCGGCCTGGAGCAGCCTGGGATACTGGAAGGTGTCCCTGCCTATGGCAGGGGTGGAACAAGATGATCTTTAAGGTCCCTTCCAACCCAGAATAGTCTGTGATTCCATGATTTATTCACACAGTCCTCCAGGAAAGTCCCAACACAGTGCAGACCCCAAGCCCTGTTTCAGCTGCTCTGTGAGTCCAGCAGGATGCCCAGGAGTTTAAGGAACACTCCAAGATGCACGTGCTGTCAAACATCAGAAAAGACCCAGACCCCAGAAAATCGGGAAGGGGTTGGGGAGCCGGGCTCACCTGCAGGAAGAGCTCCAGCAGGTGCAGGTAGTAGGGCTGCTGCCCACAGTACTTCCTCAGCAGCCGGTACACTGACGACTCCAGGAGAAAAGCATCATTGATGGCATCCAGCCCGATCCCCTCCTGCAGCAGGAAGGCAGGGAGGTGTCAAAAAACCTCCTGATCCCCAGGGGACACCCCGTGAACAGGGACCTCCTGAACGCTCTCACCTTCTTGTACCAGCAGAGCTGCCCCCGGCGGGTCAGCGACGCGTCCATGATGTCGTCAGCCACCAGGAAAAAGGCTTGGAACTGCGAGAGGCTGGATTAGGGACGGGGAGGGGGGTTCCCTCGGGGGTCCCATCCCCAAGGTCCCGTTCCTCACCAGCTCGATGCACCATCCCACGGCCAGGGCGCAGCGGAGGCTCTCCGGGTCCTGCTGCCCGGGTCCCGCCAGCCGCCGGAACGCGGCCACCACCGTCAGCCCGCGGTTGCATTTCCCGCCCGGCGCGTTGTACTCCAGCACCTGCGGGAGCGGAGCCAGGTGAGCAGCGCTGCCCCGCAGCCCCAGCCCGGTCCCGCCGCCCCCTTCCCGCACTCACCTGCTTCAGCCGAGCCACAGCATCTCCCACCTCCGAGTGCCCCAGCCCGTCCTCCGTCAGGTCGCGGACGATCTGCGGGAAGAAGGCGGCGAACTCCTCGCGTTCTGCCGCTGCCCGCGCCCCGGGCTCGCTGCTGCTGCCGCTCATGGTGCCGGTTCACGATCCCGCCGCTGCCGCCCGCGACCCTCGCGGCTCCGCCGCCCCCGCTTCGCTCCGCCCCTCGCGCGGGGCACGCCGGGATCAGCAGTCACGAGGCGTGGGAGCGGGCGCTGCCAGAGCTGCTGCTGGACTACAACTCCCAGCGTGCCCCGCGCTTGGGGCGGGGCCGGCGGCCAGGCGGCTGGGACAGCGCCCATTGGCCCGTTTTATCATGCGAGGATGAGCCCAAGGCGGCTCAGCCAATAGAAGAGCGGCAAGGGCGGCATCGAGGCGGGTGATTGGTGGAGAGCGAGCAGCCGGCCTGGCGCGGGGGCGTGGCTTAAGGGGCGCGGCTTCGAGTGGGCGTGGCTTTAGGAGCGTGGTTTAGGGCGGGACGTGTTCGGTAACCGGGAGGGGAATGGGGGGCACGGGCACCGGCACCGGCACCTGGATGGGGAACAGGGGTGCGCTGGAACTGCGGGCAAAATGGGGGTGTGAGGTGCTGGTGTGGGGTGCCATGTGGGGCTGCAGGAAGGGTTTGGGGCGCTGGGCAGGCGTGGGTCTCCATGTAGGTGTGGTATACCACGCGACTTTGGGGTGCCGTGCGGTTGTGGGTGCAGCACAGGTGTGGGGTACCCAGATGTGCGGTTCGGGGGTGCAGTGTAGGCGTGGAGCGCCATGCAGCTGACGTGCTGTGCAGGTGTGGGTGCAGCGCAGTTATGGGGTGCAGAGCAGTTTTGGGGTCACTGTGTGGGTGCTGTGCAGGTATAAGGTGCAGTACAGGTGTGGGGTGCAGTGAGGGCAGGGCGCACCACACACCTGTGTGCACGGGTGAGACCCCGGGTGCCGGGGGGGTCCAGCTGCCCATCGACCTTCGAGGGGACACCGCAGGGGTGACCCGGGCCGAGGACGCGCTGGGTGGGGCACACGCAGTGACACCTTCCCGCTGTTGCCCGCAGCTCTTGCCTGGGCCCCCACCCCGCAGATTGGCTCCCGCCCCGAATCCGCTAATCCCGGCTCACCGCGTTAATTAATCTCTGTGTGGTGCCCGCTAATCCCCTCCCGCCTCCGGGGGATGCGGGGGCTCGGGACAGAGCCTCCGGCTCCAGGACGGGTGTCCTTGGGGAGCGGCAATAGGGGAGGGTCGAGGGGCTCTGCCCGCACCTCCGGGGCTCTGCGGAGCCCTCGAATCCCGGGGCTTTGCCCTCAGCCCCGGGCGGGCAGCCAGTCCCTGTCCCTTTGCCTCTGCCGGCCGAGCCTCCAACCCTGCTAATGGACACAAACTGGATGGAAGAGTATTGGAATAGGAATAGGGCATATGCTGGAATTCATTCCCAAAAAATGCTTTTGATTGCCGGCCACCCCGCAGAGCAGCCCCGCGCCCCCTTAATCAGGCTGGCCGCAGTGTAATCTGAAATAATCAAATTAGCGAGAAACCGCTAATCAGCACTGAGCTCTCGGTGTGTCACGGAGCCTAATTCCTGCGGGGAGCAGGGGGGGCGCCAGCAGCGTCCTGCGGGCAGGGGCTGCCCCAGTAACGCGGGGAGAGCCAGCGGGGCACAACGAGGTGGCCACCAGCCCCTGCGTCCTGCTTGCCACCGTGTCCTGCCTGAGCCCTGACCATGTCCTGCCCACGCCTTCACCCTGCCTGTGCCCAGTGTCCAGCCTGTGGCCACCTCTGTCCTGCCTGCGCGGTGCTGGGGGTGCTGTGCCGGCTGTGCCGGAGCACGGCCGTGCCCCCAGACCTGCGCCAGGTGCCGCAGTGCCGAGGCTTGGGTGCCCCAGCCCACCTTGCGCTGTGTGACCTTCATCTAATCGCGTTAATGCCTCGAGTCTGCTCTGCAATCAGGCGGTATCCAACCCGCCCCTCCCCCCGGCAATAAAGGGAACGGAGATGGAAGGGGAAAATAACCAAAGATTAAACATTAATCTGCCCAGGGCCGAGAGGGCCCGCGGTGGGTGGGAGGGGACCTGTTGTCTTTGGGCTCCTGCTGTGCCACCCAGGTCTGTGGGGCCTGGGAGAGGCCCCTCGGTGGCTCCCGAGGGTGTCCTGGCTGCTCTCGGCTCTGCAGAGGGCCAGGATTGGAGCTGGGGTGCTGCAGCACCCCACAGTCCCATCCCATCCCCGGGGAGGGTGCTGTGGGGTCGCAGGAGGTGCAGAAGGATTCTCCCCCAGACCAGTTCAGAATCTCTCTTTATTATTTAAATCCATTATGTACAACGACCAAAAAATAAAAAAACGCTCTTAAATTCTCTGCGATATGAAAACTACAAGCTCTGTACATCGACTGCCGTGAGTGCAAGAGTGGAGGATCATGGTCTTTGGTGGCTAAACTTGCGCCCGCGCACGGCCGGCACCCCCCAGCCCCTCCAGCCTCCAGAGGGGTGAGCACCGGGCCACGAGGTGACAGGAGCGGCGGTGACAGGAGCGCAGGGCGGCTCTGACCCCCGGCACGGGGCTGTGGCGTGGGGAGGGTCACCAGAGGCGCGGCCAGCGGCAGCTCGGTGCTGTCCGAGCCGGCCCGCACGCTCCGCGGGGCACTGGGATGACCGCTAAGACATCTACATCACGCAGTGGTGTGAACACAACCCGAGATCCCTGCCCGAGGGGCTGCTGGGGACACGGCGACCACGGGGATGGAGCGGGACGTGGGGAAGGGCAGTGGAAATCCACGGATAAAAGGCAGTGCAGGACATCCCCTCTGGCAGGCACTGCCGGGATTCCTGGTGGGCTGCTGCACCAGAGCAGCCCAGCGCTCCGGACTGCTCCCGACGCCCCAAAACACGAGGGTGGAGAACTGAACACCTCACTTCAACAAGTACCGAAGGGAACGAGACCTCGCCCGCTGCGCTGGGGGTCCCAGCTCGGCAGCCGAGCCCCAGAGCACAAAGACAAGCCATGGTTCCTGACTCCGGGAGTGGGAAGCAGCTCGCACAGCGCGGCGGGGTCGGAGGGGACACTACTCTAACCAGGACTGAACACGGTTGGCTCAAAGCGACACTGTAAGCAGAGCTCGGCTGCTCGGCAGAGCCACGACTCGCACACATATTGCACACTACTATCTCTGGAGGGGGGGCGTGGGGCACCTGTGGGGACCCCGGGTCCCTGTTTGACAGGGGGTGAGCCCACAGCCCCACACATCACCCAGGCGCTGCCCGGGATCGGAATCTCTTTGTGTCAGCCGTTTGCTGCTGAGACACTGGTGACTGGCATCTCCAGGAAACCTGGAAACTGGACTGCAGGGCAGGGCAGCAGAGCCCGGGCTGAGCATCCTCCTGGAGCCACAGAAGGTCCTCCCAGATCACCTTCTGTACATCATCCTGGAGCCACAGAGGGGTCCCCTTGGACTGACCCTCTGAGCATCCTCCTGGATTGCAGGCAGCCACAGTGCCCAGGTGTGGGGCAGAGCCCTGCCCAGCAGCACATCCCAACCTCACTGGGATTCAGCACCTCTGGGGCAGAACGGTCCCACAACCTGGGGAGAGGGACTGTGGGGTTGCTCTCTGCCCCCAGCGTGGCCCCTTGGCACTCGTCACACCAGGGGAGCCCTGCCTGGCACCCCCAGGCCCTGGCACTCCGGGAAGGGGGAGTGCTGACCCTGGACTCCCATGCTCTGCCTGCCACGGACTGCAGCCTCCTCCCTCCTCACCTCAGGGGGCTGCCTCTCCCCCCTCACCCTAAAGGCAAAGATGCTGGGCAGAGCAATCTGGGGATGGAGGTGGGCATGGGGCAGCCCCTGATGTGGCAGAGGACAAGCTGGAGGAGCTGCCAGCGCCAGCCTGGCCCCAGGACAGGCTGTGGGACATGGGGCACAGAGTGTGGGGGCCCCGGCCCCCAAGGGGCAGTTATAGGGAGCTGAGCTCCCCAGAGAGGCCAGAGTTTGGGCAAGGGCTCTGACCTGTCCCGTGCCTCCGGGAGGAGGGCAGAACTCACAGATGGTGATGAGCAAGGAGGGGAGAGCCCGGGCAGGGTGACCCCCTTGGGGCAATCAGCAGAGCCCCCTCCTCATCCAGCAGGGCCAGCTCTGGGGCTGGCCCCACGCTCATCCCTGCCGTGCCCCCGTGCCTGAAACAGCCCCTCCATGGCCCCGGGTGCTGCCTCTCACCTGGTTTTCCCTCCGACACGGCGGGGCTGGTGCCCTGCTTCTCCTGCCTCCTCCGCCGCCGGGATGCCCGGGTCCCTCCTGCCTGGGTGGGTGCCGCCAGGACTCACATGTTGGATGAGAGTTTGGGCTTTGCCGTTTCCACCTCGGGGCTGAAGGCCACGGAGCCCTTGCGGGAGGGACCTGCTGCCTGCCTGGACGCGGAGCCCGGGGACTGGGGGGTGGACGCTGCCGCCGAGGAGCGGCCGGGCTGAGCCAGCGATCCTGAAGGCATCTGCTGCGAGTGTGCGGGCTGGCCTGCGATCCCCGCACACGGCTTGGCCAGGAGTCCGGCTACGGAGGGCGAGGACCTGCGGGCCAGGTTCCCTGCAGATTTCCTGCCCTGCTTCAAGGAGCTCCCGTCGGCTTGCTGGGCTACTTTATTGGGAAGGGAGGGCTGGGAGGCAGAGAGGAGCCGCACATCCTGGGTGAGCCGCCCCACCGGCAGGCCCTGGATGCTCCTGTGCTTCACCAGCTGCTGGGGCTGCATCAGCAGCGAGATGTGGGAGCCGGTGGCTCGGGACAGGCTGTAGTGCAGCGTTCTCCCCGGCGGCAGCGCCTGCTCGGAGCTGGGGGACGCAGCGCCCGCCGCTTGCTGCAGCAGCGAGGTGGAGAGCGAGGCTCCGCGGGACCGGGAGAGCTGGGGCTGGGGGGCGCCCGGGGGCTGCTTGGCCCCCGCTGCCCCCGTGCGGGGCAGGGGCTGCGCCCCGGGGCTGGGTCTCTGAGCCCCGCTCTCCTGCGGCGCCTGCGGCTGGACCATGGGCGAGGAAGGCGAGCCGGCGGCCGGCGTCTGGAGATGGGATTGCACCCCGGAGGGCGAGCTCACGGAGGAGGGTCGGGAGCCCCCCAGGCTGGGCTGGGAGCGGCGAACCGGCTTGGTGAGCAGGGTGGCCTCGGGGGAGAGAGGGCTGGAGATGGAGGAGGGCGGCAGGAAGATGTGAGCCTGCAGGCTGTGCTGGTGGGTCAGCGCGATGGCCACGTTGGTGGTGGCGGCGGCTGTCTGCAGCGGGGCGTGCACCAGCGGCTCCCAGATCACCGGCTTGCCGCTCAGCTCCCGGCCCATCGCCATCTGCTGCAGGTCCTGGATGTTGTGGGCCATGTCCTGGTCGTGCTTCACGATCTGCTGGATCATCTCGTTGTTCAAGGGCCCCGAGCTGTGCTCGGCTCTCTTGCGGAGCAAGATGGAGTTCTTCTTCCCTGGAGGGGAGGCAGGAGTGTCACCAACTCTTAGGGTGTGGGCTCTTGGGGACAGTGTGGAGGGCAGGGTGCCAGTGGGGAAGGGACAATAAAAGCTCATCAGGGTCCCAGTGAAAGCAAGACCCAGGAGCAGTGGAAGCAGCAGGGACAAAACAGAGAACTCCTGACCCCAAAGGAACTGGGTGCTGGGGTCCTGCTTGTCCTCCACAGGCAAGGAAGGGTGAGGACAAGCAGCTGGTCACTGCCAGACACTGCAAGCACAGTGCAGTGACATTTTCCCAGTGAAGCCTGTCCTATAGCACTGCCTGGATCCTGCTGGGAGGGAGACACAGAGGGCGGGCTCCTTCCCCATGCTCCCCACCATCCTCATTGCTGGGCACCCAGGGGGTTGGGACACCGTGATCACCTCATCCCAGCCCTGTGACTCCATCCCCTGTGGGTCTGGGAGGGGCTGCAGAGGCGGTTGTGCCGAGCCCAGGAGGTCCCTCACTGCTCACCTATGCGGTCCAGCCGGTCCATGGCCACGGTCTCGAAGGCCCTGCGCATCATGGGGTACTCCTCCAGCACCTCGTTGAAGTTATCCACGGACAGGGAGTAGAGGCGGCAGTAGGTGTCGGCTCTCACGCTGGCCGTGCGCCTGCCCCGTGTCAGCAGGCAGATCTCTGCAGGGACACAGGGCTGGGGTCAGCCTGACACAGCCCTGAGCCCCCTCCCAGCCATCACAGCAGGAACAGGACTGCCTGGCACCCCAACACTCTGCACAGAGGTGGGGCATGGCTCAGAGGCAGGGACAGACCCCAAAGCCTGCACAGCCACAGCTGTCTGCTTGGCCAGGCAGCATTTTCCTCCCTCTCCAGGCCATGGAGGCACTCCCAGAGCTGGGCCTGTATGCTACAAACCAGCTCAGATGTTCTGTTCTAAACTCCCTTCCTGCCTGGCCAGCAGTGGGGTGGTGGATGCTCCCTCTGCCCCAGCCAGACAGAACTGGGATGGAGTGGATACCAAGACTCTGGCACCGGGCAAGATGAGATGGGCAGGCAGAAACATTAGGGATGCCCCAGCTTCTGCACTCGGGCCCCTTTTGGCCCCTACTCTGTTCACCAGGTCCCCCAGCCCAGCCTCACCCCCGAAGTAGGAGCCATCAGACAGCTTTGTCTCCTTGTTGCCCTTGGTGAGGATGCTGACCACCCCGTGCTGGATGAAGTACATCTTTTTGCCCACGGTGCCCTCACGGATGATGAAGTCCCCGGGCTGGAAGACCTCGAAGCGCAGCTTGGTCAGCATGGCTGTCACAAAGTTGGGGTCAGCGTTGGCAAACAGGGGCATGTTGGCCACCAGGTTGCGGCAGTTGAAGTTGATGATTTCCTGTGGGGTGAGGAGCAGGTCAGTGGGTGCTGGAGTCAGTGAGTCAGGGGTCTCTCTGAAGAATTCAGAGTGCAGGGGTTGAATTAAAGCCTTTGGATGGATTGAAGTGTATTAAGCCACTCACACATAAAGTAGACATTTAAGTTAGTAAGTTTTAGGGTAAGTCCTAAAGCTTTTAGTGAGTGAAAGGTTTCAAATGCCACAGTAGCAGTGAGTGTCCTAGTGAAGGTTGAAACATACTGATATCTTCAGTAGAGGCTCCAGGCCCACAGTTACAGACAGTGCTTAGAATTAATAGAGCTATAGTAAGAATATTAGATAGAACAAGATAGATTCTATGCATAGTTACCTGGGGTGCTAAGAAACCAGAATTCTAATAGGTTAAGGAGTGGTTGTCCAAGCTTGTGTCGTAGCTTGTTGGAAAAATTCTATATAAGAGTATTGGGGAGAATTGGTGCTTTTAGCCATTGTGGCTTTTAGCCACTTGCTTTAGCCATTCTGGCTTCTAGCCATTTGCTTATTGCCACTGCTTTGCCATTGCTTTTTGCCATTGCTTGTCTGCTTGCCTGTTGAGGCTGATGTTCTTTGTAATAAGATGGGCTTTGTAATAACCTTTTAAATTATTAGCTGCTTGCTTATTTAAGTAGGAGCCTAAGAGCTCAGAGCAGGAGCCTGTAGTTGGTGCCTTAGAGCACCAGAGGTCCAAAGAACCCCACAAGTGGGGACATCACTGAGCCTGGCCCCTGTGAGCACCAGCCTCTGTGTCCCAGGTCACACCACTGGAGTGCTGTCTCACCTCTTTGAGTGGCTCACTGAGCTCCCCCAGGATGTTCTCCTCATCAAACATCTTGCCCTGGTAGCGGTGCTCGTAGTACTCGTGGATCCGCTGGCGCGTGTCCCCAGGCAGCTTGTGGAATGACATGTACTGCTCCACTTGCTTGTACTGCAGGGACAAGAGGGGTCACACAGGGATGAGCAGGGACCACCTGCATGCTGGTTGAGTTGTTGTATGCTTTTGTGAATAGACTCTGAATGATCAGACAAATTCATACAACACATTCCGTCAACATCTTGACATCCATGTCCATGTGCTAACAAAAGAAAATCAATGGCAGCCCTGTTCTGCACAGTTGCATGTCTATTACTGTTAACATCTGTCAGCATATCACTCAGTGCAAGGGAAGTAGAATTGGTGTCCTTACTCAGCCAACACCCCAGTCAGTCCAATTGTTTCAGTGCTATTGCAGAACTAAGCTGTGGCAGGAGAAGAGACGCTGGAAATCTCTTCCCAAAATTGCAGAACTAAGTTGTGGCAGGAGAAGAGATGCTGGAAGTCTCTTCCCAAATGCATCCCTTCTCCTCAATGATGTAGATACAGACAGCCCCGCTCCAGGACCCTGTCCCAAAGACCATTTCTGGGGCAAAGGACAGGACTCAGGATGCAGGTGGACCCAGGGCAGAGGGCAGGATGGGGCCACACTGTGCAAAAGTGACCCCCAGTATGGTCAACCTGAGCTCCACCTGCAGCAACCCCAGGCAGAATGGCAAGGACAAAGATCCCAATTTCTGGAATCATTAGGGCACAGCAGCCGTGCTGAGCTAGTTCTGGAGCTGCACCTGCTTGTGCCAGGACTCTTCCCCCAATACCCAGACCCTTCCTGCCCCACCCCACTGACCTTCTCCTGGTACTGGCGCCGGGATGAGTCCAGGGACTGGATGAGGGCGGTGGCGTGGCCGATGAACATGGCGTAGCAGGTGGCCCCCACGATCATGCTGAGCATGGTGAGCCACACGTCGGTCATGCCCTCGGGCGCCTGCTGCCCGTAGCCGATGCACAGCATGTGGCTCATGGCCTTGAACAGGGCGTGTGAGTACTGCCTCCCCCACGAGTCGTTCTGCAGGTGAGGGACAGAGCTGCTGGGGGGTTTGTTGGGCTGAGCCCCCCAGTCCCACCCCCCTAAGCTGGGGAGTCCAGAGACACAGTGAGAACAAGGCTCCTGCAAGGCCAAAGGGATGAGTTCTCCTCCAGGAAGAGGAACTGTGACTGTGTGAAGCCCTCAGCAGGCACCAGCTCCTGCTCTGGGGAGGAGGCAGGAGCCTCAGTGTCCTGTTCCCTCCCCAAGGGATTCCCTGACTCCAGCAAGGTGGGCTGAGATGGGAAGGTGATGCAGAGGTTCCCTCTGCCCTGTCTCACTGCTGTGACCACAGAGACACTGCTTCAGCTTTGGGGTAGGAGATAGGGAACCAAATCCTCTCCCCATCACCAAAGATCCCAGCTGGAATCACCCCAGTCTGGGCACTCACCACCATGTGGTTCTTGGAGACCCAGCAGTCCTCAGGGAAATCCTGCAGCATGGGCACCAGGAACTGGAGGCAGCCATCCCAGTGGCACAGCAGCAGCATCATCCCAATGAGGTTGAAGATCCTCACCACGGCGCTGGCCAGGTCATACGTCATGTGGAAGATCTGGGGAACAGGCAGGAGTGGAGCTGCAGAGAAACTCTTCTAGAACAGCCTTTGGAGCCCTCTGCCCTCCAGACAGCTTTACCCTGTAGCTGGGGACCCCTGAGCTGGCCTGGGACCCCCAAGGGGTTCTCACCTCCTCCCACTGGTGGATGTAGCGGATGAGGCGCGAGAGACGCAGCAGGCTGAGGATCTTGCCCTCTGCCCTCCAGACAGCTTTACCCTGTTGCTGGGGACCCCTGAGCTGGCCTGGGACCCTGAGCAGGAGATTCCCAAGGGGTTCTCACCTCCTCCCACTGGTGGATGTAGCGGATGAGGCGCGAGAGGCGCAGCAGGCGCAGCAGGCTGAGGATCTTGGTGAAGCGCACGATGCGCAGCGCCCGGGCTGTCTTGTAGACATCAGAATCCACCTGGGTCTCCAGGTCAACAATGAGGAAAATGTAGTCAACAGGGATGGAGGAGATGAAGTCGACCAGGAACCAGCTCTTCAAGTACTTCATTTTGATGGTGTGAGGGTCAAGGATGATCTCTGTGTTGTCCTCCACCACGATGCCTGTCCGGAAGTTCAGCACCAGGTCAGCCAAGAAGAAAGTGTCCGAAAGCACGTTGAAAACGATCCAGGGAGGGGTGTTCTCATCCTTGAAGAAGGTGATGCCCACAGGCAGGATGATCAAATTCCCCACCATCAGGAGCAGCATGATGAGGTCCCAGTAAAACCTGCAGGGTGGGAATGCAGAGTGGAGTGGGGAGAGGCAGGACACAGGCAGTTAGACAGCAAAGCCAGGACCAAAGTTAGGGTCTGACAGAGTGCAGACAGGCAGGTGCTGAGGAGACACACATGAGCCTGCCCACACACATGACAGATGTGAGCAGGCATGTGTGGAGAGGAGCAATTCAGCACCTGGCCAGGGGCTCAGGGGTGCAAAAGCCACCCTTTGTGGGAGCGGGGGGCTGTAGGAGCTTGGCTGTCTCTCTTTCTACTACATGCACGTCTGTGCCCCCACCCCAAAGTGGACATGTGCCCCATGGAGGAGTCAGAGTGGATGTGGGTTTTGCTCCCTTGAGGCTCTCTATCATCTGCTGTCTCCCTGCCACCACCCGAGTTGGCTTAGCAGGATTTGGGATAAGCTTTGCTGGTTATGCAAACCCAGTGCCGAGCTCCTGGGGCGGCCGAGGAGGATCGGGGATGCTCTTGTGGCGAGCCAGGCAGCAGCCAAGCAAGGATAGACAATGCTGGCACCAGGGGGAGGTGGGAGGAATATCCAACCCTAAAAGAGCTGCCAGCATGCACAGGGCAGGAGCTGCACGGCCCAGGGCCTGCAGCGCTCCTCATCCACCTCCTTTTGCTGAGAGTGGACAAGGTCTGAGGCTTTGGAGGGAAAGCCAAGTGATGCTGGGAGCAGCTGGTTATGTCAGGACACTCAGCAGCCCTGTTCACATGCAAATGCGGTGTTTTCATTTTTCACACAGGCACATCACGCCTCTCTCCACCAGGCTTGTGATTCCTAAGATCCCCCCCTTCATGGGCCCTTGGGAAAGCAAGTCCAGCTCCCACCTTCAGGTGTCCCCAGGCATCCCCTGTTAGTCCCAGCCCTGGTCGTGGGTGTAGACTCAAACCTCCAAAGGTGATTTCAGGGCAGCTCTTAGTGCCCAGTGGATCCAAACCAGCTTTTACAGGTGACAGAAGCCTGTGGGGACTTCCCACTCCACACCCAAGGTGGGACATGGACACTGGGGAAGGGAAGGGAAGGGAAGGGAAGGGAAGGGAAGGGAAGGGAAGGGAAGGGAAGGGAAGGGAAGGGAAGGGAAGGGAAGGGAAGGGAAGGGAAGGGAAGGGAAGGGAAGGGAAGGGAAGGGAAAAGGAAAAGGAAAAGGAAAGGGATTTTGTGGTGCCATGAGAGGCTTCTTCAGAGAGAGAGCACCAGAGCCTGAGGGGAGTAAGGGGAAGCACCCTCTCCTCAAGGAGCCACCCCAAGGTCAGGAGTGACATCAGGTCCAGAAACCACCCCAGGGTCAGGAGTGACCCCAGGGCTGCAAGGGAACCTGTAATCAAGAGCCCACCCCAGAATCAGGGGCCTCTCCCAAATTAACACCTTCCTACAAGTGGCCAGGATTTGCTGGGCCAGGCAAGGAAATGCAGCTGAGGGAGAAGGGGCCTGACCTAGCTGAGGAATTGCCTCCTGCACCTCCATGCTGAGAAACTGAGCAGGGAAACTGCCTGTCCCTGCACCTGCCCAAGCCTACCCAGAGCTCTTGCTTCAGATTTAGGCTTAAGCTCTTTAGGACAGGCCTTGTCCTTCACTACGCGTCAGACTGAACACTCAGGGCCCTGATCTCCATGACCTTTGTGTATCTCCCTAATGTGATAAACAGCAGAGTAATCCCCCTGTCTGTCTACCTGCCAGATCCCTTCACGGTGCTGGTTACAGAAGCAGCTCCTGCCAAGCTCAAGGCTCACAAACTTTGGGATGGTTTCCCAGGGAAAAGGGCTCTCAGGGCTGGGTGGTGCAAGGACCAAGTGAGTGACTGGGGCCCAGTGGTGAGGGGAGAAGGCTACAGGTGCCAGGGACCCACACTGGTTGCTGGCCCCATTCTGGGGTGCTTCCCAAGCTGGGGACATCATCCATGTCACAGCTTGCTGCGGGAGATGACTGCCTGGCAGCTTCATTCCCCGTGGAGAAAGCCCACCCTATATGACTCAACATCCCCGTGACACCCAGTTCCTCCCACATCATCCATCCCCGAGCTCCCGCTGTGATCCCGGTGACACCCAGAGCCAGGCCCGGCTCCTCGCTGGGTGACCGGCCCTGCTCCAGCCGCGTCCCAGGGGGATGAAGGCTCCTTATCAAATTAGAAAACAGCATCCAGAAGGATGGGAGGGAGCTGTAAGGGCAGGCAAAGCCCAGAAACCTCGGCCTCCTCCTCCGCATGCCCGCGGCCGGGTCAGCGGAGCTCCGCGGCTCGGTGGAGCCCGGCTGCCCCCGGGCACCGGGAGAACCGAGAGCCCGGGGAGGCTGAGGCAGAACGGAGTTGTCCGTGCGGGCAGGAAAATCCCAGATGGGAAGGGGCTGGGCCAGCGAAGCCCCGGGCTCCGGCGGTGGCAGCCGCTTCCCCGGGCCGGTACGGAGCCCCGGCTACCGGCACTTGTTGCCCGTACGGTGCCGGGCGGCGGGGCCGCGCTCAGCACCACGGACAGCGGCGGCGGGCACCGGGCCGGAGCGGGGAGCGGAGAGCGGAGAGCGGGGAGCGGGGAGCGGGGAGCGGGGCGGGATGGGGGTCAGTGCCGGTGTCGGGGCGGGGGTCCCACCTGAAGTCGCTGTAGGGATGGATAATCCAGGCGCCCGCCGACTTCACCCGTTGCCGCTCGATCTCCACGGCCCGGTGGCTGCCGAACATGCGCAGCGAGAACTTGTTCACGGCGGGCTGCAGCATCGCTCCGAGCTGCCGCTGCACGAACGTGCCCGCCGCCGCCGCCTCGCCCTCCGCCACGATCTGCTCCGCCGCCGCCGGCGAGGCCGGGGCCGCGCCCGACGCCCCCGCGGGCGCCCCCGCTGCCTCCCCGTCCAGCACCGGCGGCTTCTCCCGCGGCTCGGGGCTTCGCCTCGGCGCCGCCTCCATCCCGCCGCCGCCGCCTCTCCTCACGTTTCCTTCAAACGCCCTTGCCCGGGCGCCCTGCCCGCCGCCCCGCCGCACATGCCCGGCCCCGGGCGGGCGGGCGCTCGCTCGCCGCCCGCGGTCACTCGCGAAGCTCCGCCGGCGCCCGCCTGTTGCGCACGCTCCGGCGCGGGCGCGGCGGCCGCCGGCAGCCGGGAAGCGCCGGCGGCACCGGAGCGGCGGCGGCGGCGAGGGGAGCGGCGAGGCCCGGGCGGTACCGGAGCGGCGGCGGCGGCGGCGGCGGCGGCGGGACCCCGCGGCGGGCGGGGCGGGGCGGGGCCGGCGGGAGGGGCAGCGGGAAGGAGAACGCGCCCCCGGTGCAGCCGCGCCCCCCGGTCCGGCCCCGCCACCGCCAGAGGAACCGAAGAGGGGCGGGGCTTCAGGGGAAAGGGGCGGGGTTATCTAATCTGGACCACGCCCCATCGCAGGCTGAAGGGCGAGGATGGGCGTGGCTTGGTGGTGATGGGCGGGGTTAGCTCGCCTAGTCTCCGCCCCTCCGGTTTAACCCCGCCGGAGGCGGGTACGGGGCGGGGCTCCTGGAGGCGATGGGCGGGATATCAGCATAGACCCCGCCCCTCGGTACCGTCCCTCGCCGTCAGGCCAGCGGGGTGTGGCTTCGGGATGAGGTGGGCGGGGCTCTCTGCTCTGGTCCCGCCCCTCGGCCTCGCCCGGCCCGCGCCGCTGGGGCCGGAAAGGGGCGTGGCTTAACCAGGGAGCCGCTCTCGGCGTCGCCCCACCCGGTGTGACGCAGCTCCGCGCGCCTACGTGCGTGCGTACGTGCGCGCCTACGTGCGTGCGCGGCCCCGCGGGCTGGCAGGACCCGGATCGGCGGCGGCGGCGGGAGCTGGAGCAGGGCCCGGGGGCCCACGGCCGCCATCACGGATTTCCTGTGGGACAAGCGCACCGGGCTGGCTGCGAGGACGGTGCGGCGCGGCGCGGGGCGGGATGGGGTGGGTAGGCCGCGGCCGGTGAGGGCGGCGCGGGGCGGGCCCGGCCTGTGGGATTCCCGGTGGGAATCGGCGGCTTAGGTGTTGCCGCGGCGGCGGCGGGGCTGGATGGCCCGAGGGGACTCGGTCAGAGCCTCCGCCCCGCCCTCAGCCCGTCTCTCCCGGTGTCCCGGTGCTTCCGGCCCTGCACCGCGAAGGCCCCGCCGGGCGCGGCCGCCATCACCGTCCCCAGACCGGTTCCAGCCCGGCTGCGGAACGCCCCAGTGCTCGTTCCACAGAGCCGGGGCTTGGCGGGCCGCCAGCGCCGCCTTCAATCCGCGTCTGGACACGGCGAGGCTCGGGGGGAACCTGCGGGTACCGAGCCCGTGCCCCCGGATCACCCCATGGCCGGGGCCGGTTCGGCCTGTCCGAGCCCTGCCCGTGATGTCAGCGCAGGGCGGGGACGGGGACGCAGCCGGGGGCATTTTGGATGGGGGAAATTGCCGCGGGAGTCCTTTGGGAAAAGGCAGCTCCGGCTTCTGTTCCGGTCCTGGCACAGATTGCCCAAAGGAGCTGTGGCTGCCCCATCCCTGGCGTGTTTAAAGCCAGGTTGGACAAGTCTTGGAGCAGCCTGGGCTAATGGAAGGTGTCTCTGCTTATGGCAGTGAGTTTTAAGGTCCTTCCAGCTTTAACATTTTATGGTTTGTGCTTGGAACCAAAATCCGTGTGGGGAATGTTTGAGAGCTGTGGAGCACGGCCTGGCAGGGTCTGAGGGGCTGTACCCGCTGTGCCATCTCACCTCGGGGTCTCCTTGGCTCCAGCCTCTCATGTTCCCCCAGAGGGGCAGAGCTGAGGGTCTGCAGGGCTCTGTCAGTGTGCATTGGGAAGGGAGGGTTTGCTCCCTGGTGGGGACAGAGGGGTGTGTGTTACAAATCTCCTGGTTTGGGAGGGATTCACAGGTATCAGCAAGTTCTGTTTCTGGCCTTGCCCAGGACACCCTGTGCATCCCTGGGAGCATTGTCCAAACACTCCTGGAGCTCTGGCATCCTTGAGGCCAGGACCATTCCCTGGGGAGCATGTTCAGTGCCCCAGCAACCTCTGGAGGAAGAACCTTTTCCTAATATCCAACCTAAACCTCCCCTGACACAGCTCCAGCCATTCCCTTGGTGCTGTCACTGGTCACACAGAGTAGAGATCAGAGCTGACCCTCCTGAGGAAGCTGCAGCCCCCTGAGATCTCCCCTCAGCTGAACAGACCAAATACCCCCAGCTGCTCCTCATGTGGCCCTCCCAGACCCTTCCCCATCCTTGTGTCCAAGTGTAGATGTCACTTGGCAGTAAACCTGAGGCATCTCTTGAGGAGCTGCTCTCTGGATATCCATTACTGCTGCACAGGGACCCTGATGATATCCAGGGCTTCATTTCACCTTCCCTCAGTTCTCCTTGGTGCTGCTTCCCTCCTTCCTGGGCAGCTTAGAGAGACAAGGTGCAAAAGCTGTTCCTGGAGCTGTGGGCAGTAGAGATGGGTGTGAAGAAAGGATATGAACCTGGGAAAGAGAACCACGGGGCTCTGTGGGACTGTCCTGTGGGGCTCTGGGATCTCTCAGAGGTTCCTCCCCTCTCTCTCAGATCCCCTGACACAGTCACACAGGCTGCTGGTGTCCTCCCTGCTCTGCGCCGCTTCCTGTCCCATGCAGCTGTCAATGTGGTCTCTGCTGTCCCACAGTGGCTCACAGGGTCCCTGCTGTCCTCACAGGGTCCCTGCTGTCCCCAGAGTGGCTCACAGGGTCCCCACTGTCCCATGAGTGGCTCACAGGGTCCCTGCCATCTCCACAGTGGCTCACAGTGTCCCTGCTCTCCCATGAGTGTCTCACAGGGTCCCTGCCATCCCATGAGTGGCTCACAGTGTCCCTGCTGTCCCATGAGTGTCTCACAGGGTCCCTGCCATCCCATGAGTGGCTCACAGTGTCCCTGCTGTCCCACAGTGGCTTACAGGGTCCCTGCTGTCCCCCCATGAGTGGCTCACAGGGTCCCTGCTGTACCACAGTGTCCCTGCCATCTCATGAGTGGTTCACAGTGTCCTGTCCCATGAGTGTCTTACAGTGTCCCTGCTGTCCCGCAATGTCCCTGCTGTCCCCACAGTCACTCACAGTGTCCCTGCTGTCCCCACAGTCCCCACAGTGTCCCTGCTGTCCCACAGGGTCTGTGCTGTCCCCACAGTCACTCACAGTGTCCCTGCTGTTCCCACAGTGTCCCTGCTGCCCTGCAGTTACTCAGTGTCCCTGCTGTTCCCACAGTGTCCCTGCTGCCCCACAGTCACTCACAGTGTCCCTGCTGTCCCCACAGTGTCCCTGCTGCCCCACAGTCACTCACAGTGTCCCTGCTGTCCCCACAGTGTCCCTGCTGTCCCCACAGTCACTCACAGTGTCCCTACTGCCCCACAGTCACTCACAGTGTCCCTGCTGTCCCCACAGTGTCCCTGCTGCCCCACAGTCGCTCACAGTGTCCCTGCTGTCCCTGCTGTCCCCACAGTGTCCCTGCTGTCCCCACAGTGTCCCTGCTGCCCCACAGTCACTCACAGTGTCCCTGCTGTCCCCACAGTGTCCCTGCTGTCCCCACAGTCACTCACAGTGTCCCTGCTGTCCCCACAGTGTCCCTGCTGTCCCCACAGTCGCTCACAGTGTCCCTGCTGTCCCCACAGTCACTCACAGTGTCCCTGCTGTCCCCACAGTCGCTCACAGTGTCCCTGCCGTCCCGCAGATGCCGCACTCCCGAAGGTACCGCTCGTCGGAGCGCAGCAGCCGCGGCAGTTACCACGAGCGCTACCGGAGCCGCAAGCACAAGCGGCGGCGGACGCGGTCGCGGTCCAGCAGCAGCGAGCGGGACCGGCGGCACCGGCGGGAGGACAGCTACCACGTCCGATCCCGGAGGTGAGGGGGCTCACACCTGCCCTGCTGTACAGAATCACAGAGGTGTTGGCTTGGGAGGGACCTCTGGGGTCACCCAGTGCAGGTGGCACAGAGTGCAGGTGGGCTTGGAATGCTGTCCTGGTTTGCAGGACAGGTGTCTGCCAGTAAAGGCAGAAGCTTCTCTTTGAAATGGAGAATGTAAACCCCCTCCCTCCAAATTATTATTATAATTTGGAAATTAAGGGGCTCTCAGGCAAAGATATGGGAATTAGGAATAACAGTTCTTTACTAGGAAAAATAAAATAGAAATACAGTATTACAAAGAACAATCCCAACCCTGCCAGAGTCAGAATCCAAGCTGACACCCGTCAGTCAGTCAGGGTGTTGGCACAGTCCCATTCAATGGTGGCTGCATCCTCCTGCAGTGGCAGATGTGGTTCAGCTGGAGCAGTGCTCCTGGAGAAGGTGCAGTTTCCTCTGAAGGTGCAGAGATGATGTGGAAAGGTCTGGTTTTCCTCTGGAATCCAGTGGAAAGAAGGATAACTTGCTCTTCAAAATCTCAGTTTTTATCTGGGTAGGAAAGGCTTGGCTCCTCCCCTGGCTGGAGAATCTCCCAGTGGGATGATGTAATTTTATCAGTCCTATAGTGGGACTCAATGGGCCAGCAGCAGATGATACCTTCCTGGAGGGGGGATGGGCTGTGGAAAAGATAAATATAATTGCTTCATCTTGTCTTAAAGATGGCCCATTAGCAGATAGTATGTGCCACAGAGGTAAGGAAATCACTGCCCCACCTGGTTTTAACAGTTGGTCATAGAATCCACATTTCTGGCCACATCAACCCAACACACTTGTGTTGAGGTAGAATGTGGTTCTAGTTTATGTAGTTTATAGCCATTACTGTCCATCCTGTTGCTGGGCACCACTGGAAAGAGTCTGGCACCATCATGACACCTGCCTTGGAGACACTAATGTGCAATAATGAGATTTCCTCTCAGTCTTCTCCAGACTGAAGAGGCCCATCTCCCACAGTCTCTGCTCATTAAGAGAGATGCTCCAGTCCCTTATTCATGGCCTAGTCATCCATACTCACCAGGTTCCACGTGACCTGGGCCTGCTCAAACTGACAGCTTGGGCAGTGCTTGTCACCAAACCCCCTCACTCCCCTCTTAGGCAAATTTCCCTGTCTGACCACCCAGGAGCCCCTCTAGCTGTGCCATTCCACAGCCTGAGCTGTGACCTTTGCAGCTGTGGCTTCAGTGACCCAGTGGTTGCTCTGTTTGGCTCCCAGCACACCCCAAACTCCCAGTTAGACCAGTTTCCTTACTGACTCAGCCCTGATTTCTCACAGCAGGTCTCGCTCACTAAAAATAGTTTAATCTTGGTGCAATAACAAAGTAACAGCTCTAGCTGGTGCCTTCAAGGAACGAAGGACCTGCTGAGCTTTTATCCCTTCACAGTTTCAGTACAGGAAAATCTGGGGTCCTCAGCTCTGAGTGTCCCTCAGTGTCCCTCACCTGGCTGGGACACAAGTCTTATGCAAAGGGTTGGCAGTTCATGGCTTCTTGCCTTGGGCTCCCACCCCTCAGCTGCCAGCATTGAGTGTATCCCCTCTACTGTGCTTTTGTGAGACACCTGGAGCACTGCAAAGTTTTGGTGTTCCCAACGTAACAAGGACGTGGAACTGTTGGAGTGGATCCAGAGGAGGCTGGGAAGTTGTTAAGAGGACTGGAACACCTTCTCTGTGAGAGAATTGGGGCTGGGAGGGTTTTTCAGCTTGGGAAAGAGAAGGTTGTGTGAAGACCTTACAACACCTTCTAGTATTTAAAGGGGCCTACAAGGAAGCTGGAGAGAGACTCTCCATGAGGAACTGTAGCAGAAGGAGTAATGGGTTGTTCTGGTTTGCAGGACAGGTGTCTGCCAATAAAGGCAGAAGCTTCTCTTTGAAATGGAGAATGTAAACCCCCTCCCTCCAAATTATTATTATAATTTTGAAGTTAGGGGGCTCTCAGCAAAGATAGGGGAATTAGGAATAACAGTTCTTTACTAGGAAAATTAAAATAGAAATACAGTATTACAAAAGAACAATCCCAACCCTGCCAGAGTCAGAATCCAAGCTGACACCCGTCAGTCAGTCAGGGTGTTGGCACAGTCCCATTCAATGGTGGCTGCATCCTCCTGCAGGGGCAGATGTGGTTCAGCTGGAGCAGTGCTCCTGGAGAAGGTGCAGTTTCCTCTGAAGGTGCAGGGATGATGTGGAAAGGTCTGGTTTTCCTCTGGAATCCAGTGGATAGGTGGATAACTTGCTGTCCAAAATGTCAGTTTTTATCTGGGTAGGAAAGGCTTGGCTCCTCCCCTGGCTGGAGCATCTCCCAGTGGGATGATGTAATTTTATCAGTCATGCTCTGGGACTCAATGGGCCAGCAGCAGATGATATCTTCCTGGAGGGAGGATGAGTTGTGGAAAAGATAAAGGTGATTGCTTCACCTTGTCTTAAAAATGGCCCATTAGCAGATAGCATGTGCCACAGAGGTAAGGAAATCACTGCCCCACCCGGCTTCAACAGTTGGTGATAGAATCCACATTTCTGGCCACATCAACCCAACACATGGATACAAATGGAAGGACTGAGAATTTAGGCTGGACTTTAGGAAGAAAATCTTCCCTTTGAGGGTGGCGAGACACTGGCACACAGGTTGGATGTGAATGCATTCAATACCAAATTGGACAAGGCAGTGTGGCCTAGACGATCACCAAATCCACTCCAACACTCCCCTTCCACACCCAGCTACGACGACCACTCAGCAGACCGGAGAGCCTACGACCGGCGTTACTGTGACAGCTACCGGCGCAACGACTACAGCCGCGAGCGGGGCGACGCCTACTACGAGCCCGAGTACCGCCATTCCTACGAGTACCGGCGCTCCCGGGACCGCGAGGGCAGCTACCGCAGCTGCAAAAGCAGCCGGCGTAAGCACAGGCGGAGGCGGCGCCGCAGCCGGTCCTTTAGCCGCTCCTCATCGGTGAGTATCCTGCCGTGCCGCGCCTGCCCTGTAACTTTTCTTCTCTCCCAGGTGCTGAGCTGGGTAAGTAGAAAACTTTCTAACGCTCTCTCTCGGACTCGGCTTGAAGCGTGTGTGTGTGTGTTAGAGGAGTTTTGGTGCGGAGAGTTGCTGTCCACGTCCCTGTGCGCCGTGTGCCAGCTGGGCACAGAGCCTCTCTCAGTGTTGCCCGCTCAGGTGGGAGGACAGGAGTGCCCAGGGTGCTGCTGCAGCTCCTCCCGTTCGGTGATGCTCCTGTAGGAGCCCCAGCCAGGCAGGATTTGTGCAAGGCTCCAACAGCCAGCGCTCAGCTGGTCCCAGTCCCAGAGCATGTGACAGCTGACTTGCTGCTGTGGTCCCTGCTTTGGGCTGTGGCAGGAAGCTCCTGGCTCTGAGAGCAGGATCCTCCTGGGTGGGCCCAGCTGATGTGGTGTGTCATGCAAGGGGCTTTGCAGAGGAGCAGAGCTTTTGGACCACTCAGCTCAGGTGGAGGCAGAACCATCCCAGGCTCTTCCCGGCAGCATCCCTGGCTTTCTCTTCTTGTCTGTTCTACTGTTCACCTTCCACTTCCGTTAGACCCCAGACACGTTCTCTGCTCTGTGTGTGGAGCTCTCAGTGTTGTCTGGTCTGTTCTGGCTCTGTGTCCAGGGAGGGGATTGTGGGCTGGATTTGGGTCCCAGGTCTGCTGGCCAGTTGCTCCCATGTGTGGGGATACTTAGCTGACGAACCGAAGGCAGGAATTTTCTCTTCTCTGGCATAAACCTCTTATCTGCCTCATCCCAGGCTGTCCCTGTTAGGTTCTGCATCTCTTCTGGAGGTTAGTCCTTCCAGGATCAGCTTCTTTGGGGGAGGGTCTAGGAAGAAGTGTCCATCTTTCCCCAGGCAGTCACTGCAAACCTTTGGTTTTGGATGGCTCGTTGTATCTAGAGCTGCTTTTCTGAGATCTCGGAGTTCCATCTTTCCCTGAGTGTCGGGGCTGGGGGAAGCTGTGTGGGCTATTATTGCAGTGGGATGGGGGTGCCTGTAGGGCCAGCCTGAGCTTGTGCAGGACCTCCTGGCAC
The DNA here is from genome assembly GCF_029582105.1 of Oenanthe melanoleuca. Classification (NCBI taxonomy): domain Eukaryota; kingdom Metazoa; phylum Chordata; class Aves; order Passeriformes; family Muscicapidae; genus Oenanthe; species Oenanthe melanoleuca. The sequence goes on along the minus strand of NC_079358.1, from coordinate 982,889 downwards.
CTGCCTCCTGCTGCCCTTGCTCTGCAGTGGCTGTGGGGCTACTGGGAGCCCCTCCCCGTGGCCTCTGGCCCTCGGCGTGCTCAGGCAGTCCCCAGGACCCGAAGGCTGGTGCTGTTCCTCCTCTCTGAGCCCCTGTGGGAGCAAGAGCAGCTGGCTCCTTCCATGCCCCTCAGCTCCCTCACTCTGACAGCTCTGCTGTCACACTGGTTCGGGTTGGGGCTGTTTGTAGGTTCTTTTTTTTTTTTCTTATTTTTTTCTTTATTTTTTCTTTTTCTTTTTTTTTTCCTTTTTTTTTTTTTTTGCTACAACGAAAAGCAAACTGTTTTTTTTCTTTTCTGAGCTAGTGTGTTGTATCTTGACATGTTCCCTTGCAATATCCCTATCGTTATATATTCCTCTGTGCCGTATGAATTGGCTGGGAATCTCCTCCTGCAACCCCTCCTCAAACAACCATGTGAATTTCCAAACCAACCAATGCGTGACGCTGGCTGCTGCTGCGCTGGTTTGAAAATCTGATTGGTGAATGATGAATTCCCTGTCTGCCTGGGCCAGCAGCGGAGTCGACAGAGCAGCAGAAGGGCCAAGAGTGTGGAGGACGACGACGAGGGGCATCTGATCTATCGCGTCGGCGACTGGCTACAAGAAAGATGTACAGCCAAATCGTAACATAATTTAGCTCTCTAGTTAAGCTCCCATCGCAGTCGCAGATCTGTCTTATCTTTCTGTTTCATTTTATTTTCATTGTTTATTAAAGAGAAGAACCCTCTCCTTTCCTTCCCCTTTTGTTAAAGCTACGTTTATATTGTGTATTGTTACTGAAGTGCCAGGGAATTAGGGCAGCTGCCTTGTGCAGCCGGTGTCAGCCTTCCGCTGCTCCGGTTTCTCCAGCTGTGTGCAGGTTTAGGTGTTGCAATGCATTCTCCTCTGCCCTGTGTATCGCTGCAGCCAGGTCCTGCTCCCTCTCTCAGCTCCTTCCCTCTCCTTCTCTCCCTCCCAGATGAGATTATCAGCACCCTGGGGGAAGGCACGTTCGGCAGAGTGGTGCAGTGCATGGATCACCGGAGGTATGTGGGGGGTGAAAATCAGTCTCTTGGTTTCCAGTATCCTCTTTGTGTTGCCCATGTGCTGGGGGAAGCTTCAGGGCTGTTTTGTAGGGAGGGAAAGGGCACAGCTTTGGTGGACACCCCTTAATAATAATCTGCTTGAGCAAAGGTGGGGAGGCTGGTCAGAAGGTCCCTTTCACAGAGCACAGCCCCTCTTACCTGCTCAGGGCTCACCTTGTGCCTTTTTCCTGTTTCTCCCACAGGGGTGGTGCACGTGTTGCTCTGAAAATCATTAAAAACGTAGAGAAATACAAAGAGGCTGCTCGACTGGAAATCAACGTGCTGGAGAAAATCAACGAGAAGGATCCTGAGAACACAAAGTGAGTGTGCTCTTGGTGTTCAGCAGGAAGGGCTGGTTTCAAGGCTGGGGTTGAGTAAGGAAGAGTTGCTTGGTGATGTGTGGTTGAATGTGGTCCTAGATAGTTTTGGAGGCATCTTGTCTTGCTGTGGGATACAGGCTGAGCAGGTAAAGGAGGAGAGGCACAGGGGTGTCACAGCTGAGTGGTGCCTGCAGAGCTGTTCCTAACTGGAATGTTTCTGTCAGTCTCTGTGTCAGGATGTTTGACTGGTTTGACTACCACGGCCACATGTGCATCTCCTTTGAGCTGCTGGGGCTCAGCACCTTCGATTTCCTGAAGGATAACAACTACCTGCCTTACCCCATCCACCAAGTACGGCACATGGCCTTCCAGGTGTGCCAGGCTGTGAAATGTAAGTGTTCTCTCCCTGCTCTGGGCTGACCTGGGGAGCTGAGTGGGTTGCACTTCTGCAACTGGTGGCCCAGAGCAACAAGTTTTTGTTGTGGTTCTGAGCCTGAACCTTTCTGCCCCTCTGGGAATGAATCCACTTCATTTTCTGGTGCTTGTGGGCTGGCAGTAGCTCAGAGCACTCCAGCATCCACCTCCCACCTTCTGACAATCAATACAATAAATCTTTGTGCTTCTACTGAAGCATCATGGTCTGGGCTTTGCCTGGCTGTTCACACCCAGGTTGAAATGTGAACAAACTGAACCAGTGATGGCTTTTTGGGGGGGTGCACCTTGCTCTGCTTCTCTCTCCTCACCCTGACTCCTCTTTGCTCCCTCAGTTCTGCACGACAATAAACTCACCCACACTGACCTCAAGCCAGAGAACATCCTCTTCGTGAACTCTGACTACGAGCTCTCCTACAACCTGGAAAAGGTAACACACTGCCTCAAACTGAGTCTCCTCTTGGATTCTTGGTGTCCCTGACCCTGCCAGAGGAGTCAGGCACAGCCCCAGGGGATGTGGACTCCATGCAGTCCTTCAGGGCTTTTGATGATCTGCCAGTGCTCTGGCAGTGCTGAGTGAGCCATGGTGACCCCAGATGTAGCTGGCTCGTGGTGGGAGCTTGTTTGGGGCTGAGCTGTGGGGCTGTCAGAGCTGTCCCCTTCCAGCTGTGTAAGGAAGGGGCTGGAGCTCCCAGGTGATGGATCTGTCCTTGGTTGCAGGACAGATGTCAGCCAATAAAGGCAGAAGCTTCTCTTTGAAATGAAGAATGTAAACCCCCTTCCTCCAAATTATTATTATAATTTTGAAATTACGGGGCTCTCAGCAAAGATATGGGCATAGGAATAACAATTTTTTACTAAGAAAATTAAAATAGAAATACAGTATTACAAAAAAACAATCCTAACCTTGACAGAATCAGAATACAACCTGACACCCCATCAGTCAGTCAGGGTGTTGGCACAGCCCCATTCAATGGTGGCTGCATCCTCCTGCAGTGGCAGATGTGGTTCAGCTGGAGCAGTGCTCCTGGAGAAGGTGCAGTTTCCTCTGAAGCTCCAGGGATGATGTGGAAAGGTCTGGTTTTCCTCTGGAATCCAGTGGTAGAAGGTCCCTTGGTGTCCAAAATGTCAGTTTTTATCTGGGTAGGGAAGGCTTGGCTCCTCCCCTGGCTGGAGCATCTCCCAGTGGGATGATGGAATTTTATCAGTCATGCCCTGGGACTCACTGGCCATTAACAGGAGATATCTCCTGGAGGGAGGATGGGCTGTGGGAAAGATAAAGATGATTGCCCAGCTGGTTTAAAGATGGCCCATTAGCAGATAATATGTGCCACAGAGATAAAGAAATCATTAGCCCACCCAGCCCCAACAGATGGTGACAGAATCCACATTTCTGGCCACATCAACCCAACACCAAGGATCCCATTTTCCCCCCTGCAGAAGCGGGACGAGCGCAGCGTGAAGAGCACGGCCATCAGGGTGGTGGATTTTGGCAGTGCCACGTTTGACCACGAGCATCACAGCACCATTGTCTCCACCAGGCACTACAGGGCCCCTGAAGTCATCCTGGGTAGGTGCCACTGGGTCTCTGCCAGGGCAGAGTGGGTGCTGCCCACTGGGCTGGGGAGTGTTGGGATTCCAGATCATTCTGCAGCTTTCTGGGTTTGCCCTGGGAGATGAGAAGTGCTTTATTTAACAGCTTTGCAATGCTGTTTCCTGGGAAGGCTGTGGTTACAGCCCTGTCATTATTCTGAATTTGGAGAAAAGGAGGTTCAGGGGGGACTCTCTCCACAACTTCCTGATGAGGGGTTGGGCTCCCAGGGAGCAAAGGACAGAACAAGAAGAAATGGCCTCAAGTTGTGCCAGGGTTGGACATCAGGAGGAATTTCTTCCTGGAAAGGGTGGTCAGGCATTGGAAGGGGCTGCCCAGGGAGGTTTGGAGTCCCCATTCCTGGAAGTGTCCATGGAGTGGCTCGATGTGGCACTCAGTGTCCTGGACTGGATGACAAGGTGGGGATTGGACACAGGTTGGTGCTGGTGATCTTGAAAGTCTTTTCCAGCCTTGATGATTCCATGATTATCAGGTGGCAGTTTGGCATTGCTGCCAGCTGGGCAGTCTGTTGCCAGCACAGCACCAGGAGCTGGGATAGGATGTGTTTCTTCAGTTATTTATTTTTAAAAGAAAGAAGGATTTGGGCTCTTAGGTTGTAACTGGATCATTTATTGAAACAACCTTGTTTTTCAGAGCTTGGCTGGAGCCAGCCCTGCGATGTGTGGAGTATTGGCTGCATCATCTTTGAGTATTATGTGGGTTTCACCCTTTTCCAGGTGAGAACTGTGTTGTGTGGGTACTTCCCAACTGGTGAGAGGATGCTGGCTGCTTCCCAGGACTGATGGGGGTTCCTCCATCACTGCAGTCATGTAGAGACACCCGAGGTGTTTGCCAGGAAGGGGTTCTGGGTGGGGGAATCCCCAGGGCTGGAGGCAGAACCACTGGAATCTATTCCATGCCTTTCCCTTTACACTTCTTTTTCCCAGACACATGACAACCGGGAGCACCTGGCCATGATGGAGAGGATCCTGGGGCCAATTCCCTCTCGGATGGTCAGGAAGACAAGGTGAGAGCTGGGCACTGCAGGTAACTGCCTGTAACCCACTGGTGTCCCAGTGGGGCTGGCACCTTGCTGCTGCTGCAGGTGTAACTTGCTCCCACCTGTTACTTTGACAGGAAACAGAAATATTTCTACCACGGCCGCCTGGACTGGGACGAGAACACCTCAGCTGGACGCTACGTCCGGGAGAACTGCAAACCACTGCGGGTAAGGCAGCTTGGCCCCTCCTCAGATTCTCCCTCTGGGCATGCTGGGGCCAGCAGAAGGATCAGATGGCTGTCCCAGTACTAGGAAGCTGCAGCAGCCTGAGTTTAATCTGAAGTGGAGGACAAGGAGGGCATGGAAAGTTCAGGAAGTGCCTTGGGAAGGGAGGGTGTGTAAAAATAAAGGAACGCAGAGCTCAGCTCCAGCTGCATGATGAACAAACCAGCCTTCCCCCAGCTTAACCTGTGAGCCCAGGGAACATCCCAGAACAAGGGGATGGGGGCTCACTGCTTGAGCCTCACCTTCCCCTTGCACCTGCAGCGATACCTGAGCTCGGAGGCCGAGGACCATCACCGCCTGTTCGACCTCATCGAGAGCATGCTGGAGTACGAGCCCTCCAAGCGGGTCACCCTGGCTGAGGCCCTCAAGCACCCCTTCTTTGACATGCTAGGCATGGAGCCCAGCACCAAAATGTGGGACTCGAGCCGGGACATCAGCCGGTGACGCCACAGGTGCCAGCCAGCCCTCGGATTCTAGCCCCCGTGGAGGCCCGTGAGATTTCTATTCAGACACTTGGTGCTTTTTTTTTTTTTTTTTTTTTTTTTTTTTTTTTTATACATGAGATGAAACTTCCTGGACACCTTTGTAAAGCTGTTAATATGTGAGATACTGTAAATAGCCCAGATTCTTTGTCAGCCTTGGAGCACCAAGGGCTTGACCTGCTGTCGCTGCTGCTGTTCTTGTGAGGTGAGGGGGCTTTGTGTCTGTGCTGTAAATACCTCTGGTCACGTGTTGCTTTGTCTCCTGGTCCTGCCCTCCTCGGTGTAAATACTCCAGGACTTGCAGCTCTCTGTAGCTTCTCTGTTTCCTTGTAAGTTATGGAACTGGTGGGACTGCATGGGAATTATTTTTTGGATCAATGTCATATAGCCCATCCCCACACCAGAGTTTTATAAGAATTTTGTACAGTCTTTGTGAAAAATAAATATGAAGTGAATAAAAGCAACTGGTCTGGGTTTGGCCTGGCAGCAGCTGATCCTGGGGCTGTTCTGCTGTGCCCTGTGAGGAGAAGGAGAGGGATGAAAGAAACTTTGTGGTCCAGCTCTGTACACCTGCACCATTCCTTCTGTGAGGAAGAGCAGGATCTGCTCTTGGCCATTGGGGCTGCAGCTGGACCCGAGTAGATGGTGGTGTGGGGGACAGGAAAGCAAGGACTGGCCCTTTCTTCATGCCCTGGGTCCACTGTTGGGGTGGGAGGCAGAGAAAGGACAGCAGGGCCCTTTGACAGCTGTTCTCTTACCTGAAGAAACCTCTCAGCCTCATTTAGGGGGGAGCACTGGCTGCTGCTGGTGGCTGTTGGAAAAGGGGTTGTGAGGAGCCCACATCAGGCTGTCCTACACCACCTCAGGGCTGTCTGTGTCTTTTTGGCTGTTCCCAGCTCTGCAGAGAGGCTGGGCCTTGGTTTGGGCTGTTCCCTGGGCATTGTTGGGGCTGTGTCACAGCTGATGGCAGGGGAGAGAATCTCACAGGGGTGTAGGTGACTCTGCTTTAACCCTCTGCTGTGGCACCATCAGGCTGTCCCCATGCAGAGGGGAAAGGAAACGTCAGGGTTCACCTGGAGGGAGTGTGGGCAGTGTCAGGAAGGGTGACAGTGAGGAGTCTCCATGTGATCCCAACTCACTGAGCTTGGGCTGGGAGCCCTCACCTGAATCCTGAGGCAGCAGGGACAGATCCTGTCCCACTGCCTGTGCACCCAGCACTACACCGAGGCTGGAGGAGAATTAAATTGACTCATACCTGTGCTCTGTCTTACACTTCAGGAAAATAACAAACTCCTGCTGGTGTCCAAAAGCCAAATCCAGGAACAGCTGCAGGTTTGGGCTGAGGTGGGAGCTCACATGTGGGATTCGTGTGTCACACTCAGTCTGTTCAGATGCTAAGGAGTATTTTGTATTTTTAGAAGTCTGCTGAGCACTGGGAGGGGACGGGTCCTGCTCCTGGGATGCTAAGGAATCGTGTTGGGGAGGGGGTCGGTGTGCAGCCCATGGGCAGCTGGAGCGGATGGATTTAGAGATCCCTATAAATAACTGGTGCAGGAGACACAAGAGAAATTCCCCAAGTGCTCGGTGACAGCTGCTGGAGTGGCCCCCGCGCCCTTTGGGTAACGCGGGCAGCAGACGAACGGCACCGGGGCCTCCCGGTAAAAGCAGTGAGCCGGACCGGGGGTCAGAGGCGAGGTCGACACGCAGGAGGAGCTGCTGTCCCGGCTGGGCAGGGACCGGGGGCGGGGGCGAGGAGGGTCCCGGTCCCGGTGGCCACTGGCGGGGGCAGCTGGGCGCGCCGCACGTGACCCCGGGGACACGTGGCCGCATCACGTGCGCGCCCCACCCGGCGCGGCCCCCCCCGCGCGTGCGCAGCGGCCCCCTGCGGCGGGGTCTCCCCGATGACGTCACGGCGCGACGGGACCAATCAGCGGCGGGCGGGGGCGGGGCCTGGCGGCGGCGCCGGTGCCGCGGCTGCAGCGCGCTCCCGGTGCCGGTGCGGCCATGGCCCAGCGCGGCGGCCCCGCGGTGCTGCCGGACAACCCCTTCCAGGATCCCGCCGCGCTGCAGGCGCGGTCCGGCGCGGTGCTGGATGGCTACAACCCGTTCGAGAGCGACGCGGTGAGCGGCGGGGCCTGCGCGGAGAACGGGGCCTGCCCGTGCACCGGAGCTTCTTCCCGCGCACCGGCGCAGTCTCACCTCTCTCCCCTCTCCCCCTGCAGCCTCCGCCGCCGTTCCAGACCCCTTCGGTAGCGCCGCCGCCGCCGGTACCGGCGGCCGCGCAGCCGCCGCGGAAGGCGAGTCCCACTGAGCCCCGCAACTACGGCTCGTACGGTTCGCAGGTACGGGGGGAGCCCCGGCGGGCTGGGGGGGGACGCGGGCACCGACGGGAGCCCAGCGTTTGTGTCCCGCCCCCCGCAGGCCTCGGCCGCCGCCGCCACGGCGGAGCTGCTGAAGCGGCAGGAGGAGCTCAACCGGAAAGCGGAGGAGCTGGACCGGCGGGAGCGGGAGCTGCAGAACGCGGCGCTCGGCGGGTCGCAGAGTGAGTGGCTGCGGGGCTGGCGAGGGACGGGACCCCCTCGGGGCTCTGCTCGCTCCTCCTCACCCCCTTCTGTCCGCAGCGAGGCCCAACAACTGGCCCCCGCTGCCGTCCTTCTGCCCGGTGAAGCCCTGCTTCTACCAGGACATCCCTGTGGAGATCCCTGCTGACTTCCAGAAGACAGTCACGACCATGTACTACCTCTGGATGGGTGAGTCTCCAGGGAAATCTCCGGGCAGGCCCTGGGAGGAGGTGGAAGAATGAATGGGCTGTGCTGCTGCTCTGGGGAAATTGGGATGAACAGGTGGTTGTGAGGTTTGGGGGAGCCTGGCTCAGGCTCCTGAGCGCTGTCCTCTCCCTCAGCCAGCACCATCGCTCTCTTCCTGAACTTCCTGTCCTCGCTCGCCTGGTTCTGCGTGGACGCCTCGTCTGGTTCTGGGTTTGGCCTCTCCATCCTCTGGGCTCTGCTCTACACGCCCTGTTCCTTCGTCTGCTGGTATCGGCCCATGTACAAAGCTTTCAGGTGTGTTGCTGAGCTGTGTGCACCTGGGAGCCTCTGGGGGTTCCACCCAGAGCTCCCTGTTCCCCCCTTATCTCCTGCTTTAAGGAAAGTTTGAGAGCTTTCTTCTGTAGCCTAACCTCACCCATCTCTTCCTCCCAGGAGCGACAGTTCCTTCAACTTCTTTGTCTTCTTCTTCGTCTTCTTTGCCCAGAATGTGATGTATGTGCTGCAGGCCATTGGCATCCCAAACTGGGGATTCAGGTGCGCCGTGTGCTGACCCTGGAAAGGCAAGAGGCAGGTGGGGAAGAGGAGACCTGGGGACAACAGCTTCTTGTTTTTCAGTGGCTGGATCCTGAGCCTGATAGCACTGCGGACTAATGTACCTGTGGCTTTGATGATGATGCTGGTGTCCTTGTCCTTCACGGCAGTGGCTGTGCTGGGGATCATTATGCTGAAAAAGGTGGGTTAGCATCAAAGCCTGTGACTAGAACCGTGGTAACTCTGGATCCACAGCCCTGACCCCCAGGCTGCTCCTGCCCTCCAGATCCACTCTCTGTACCGCCGGACGGGCGCCAGCTTCCAGAAGGCTCAGGAGGAGTTTGCAGCTGGGGTTTTCTCCAACCAGGCCGTGCGCACGGCCGCGGCCAACGCCGCCGCGGGCGCGGCCACCAACGCCTTCCGTGCGCCGTAGCCGTGCCCGGCTCTGCCTCCCGAGGAAGAGGAAACCTGAGTTGCACTTTCACTGGATCCCTGTGCATCTGCATCAGCTCTCAGAGGCTGCCTCATCCCAGTGCTGGTGCCTGAATTGTCTGCTGCTCTTAACCCCCTTTTCCTCATGGACAGAGGCTGTTCTGGTTTGTGCTGGTCCCCCTCCCCTCAGCAGCAGCAGGGTGGGAAGTGCTGCAGCTGAGCCCTGGCATCGCCCTCCATTCCAGCACCTGCTGCTGGGGGCAGGAGTCTCCTCCAGATGGCTGGAGTGCTGCTTCCAGGGAGTGGAACTGTCACTTCCTTGCCTTCCTTGTGCTCTTCTGTTTCCCCACCTGGTGATGACATTTGTGTGCCCTGGGGTGTGGAGGGTCCCCTGCCCCCTGTGTGCCCAGGGACCCCCATGCTCTGCCAAGAACTTCATCCCTCTCTTCCTCCTTGGGCTTGCTCCAGTGGGATGAGGATGGGACTGGTGCTTTCCCCAGGGTGTCTTGTCCTTTTGTCCTGTCCCTTTCCCTGTCCCCTCCCTCTCTCCAGGCCCAGGGATGAGGAGAGCAGGGCAGGGATGGGCAGAGCTCAGGCAGCTGCTGCCTGTGGGGATCCTGCCTTTAGCCCATGTGGACCCCAAAGCCAGGCTGGATGCTGAGGAGCAGCCCTGGCGTTTACATGGCTCCCCTTGCCTCCAGGGAGGGGTGAACAGCTCCTCCAGTGCCCCTCCCCGCCTGCTTTGAGGACTGTGACCCCCTGCTCCCCCCAGCACCCTTCAGCCAGGGCCTTCCCCCTCTTTGGGGGCTGAGCCAATCCCTGTGTGCAGCCCCACGTCCCCCTTACCTACCCTCTGTCCCCTGTCCTGGTGTCCGTGGGGTCCCAGGTCTCACGCATTCTGCTTCACTTCATCTTCTCTCAGATGCTCCCGGTTTGTCCCTGCAGCTCCGGGGCTGGCGAGAGCCTTTGTGCCTTCAGCCGTGGGGGCCGCTGCCCTCCCCGTCCCGCTGCGGCGAGGGCTCCTCTGGGCTGCCCCGCCTCCTTCGCTGCTCCCCGTGTGCTGTTCCCCGAACCGCCTCCCGGTTTATTTAAGGAATAAATGAAGGTTCACTCTGTTCGCTCGCCATCTCCGTGCGCCGCCCAGGGATGGGGGGGAGCGGTGTCACAGCTCCCGGGGGCGGTGTGGGTGGACTACAGCTCCCGTCGTTCCGCACAGGGGCGGCCCCGGGGCGGGCGCGGCCGAGCAGCCGCCGGCGTGTGGGACCGTCCCCGTTATCTCCCGGCGCTCCGCCGCCCGCCTCCAGCTGCGGCCCCGGGCATCCCGGAGGGCGCGGCGGCGGCGGCGATGCTCGGCCGCAGGGCACCGGGGCTGTGGAGCACGGGGCGGACAGACCGCCGGTAGCCGCCCGCCCCTCCCGGTACCGGTACCGGCAGCGGGACCCGGCCCTGCGGCCACCGCCCGCGGAGGATGCTCCGGTGCGGAGCGCGGCTCCCGCCTGCTGGCGCTGCCCTGCTGGCGCTCTCGGAGCCCGCGGGGCGGGATGATCTCCCGGCGGGGACCCGGCGCTCCACGGACGGTCAGGGAGGAGGCGGCGGTGCCGGGGCCGCGCTCCGTCTCCGGCCGGCGGCTCTAGGCCAGCCCCGGCCTGGGCGCGCAGGGACCGGCGAGGCCGGTTCTGTTCTCCGCGGAGCTTCTGGCTCCGCGTGGCCGTGGGCGCTGCCCGAGCCCCCCCGCCCGGGGCAGTGAAGAGCCGCCGTCAGCATCCTCCAGGCAGGCCGAAAGGTGGAGCCCGGCCCGTTCCCGCAGAGCGGCTGCTCCTGCTCCCCGCGGTCCTGGCGCGGTGCCGCCGGCTGCCCCGGGGCTCCGGGACCGGCCCCGAGCCGCCGCCCGCCGCGGCCATGCCCTCCCCCACCGACTCCAATCGCTCGCTGACCGGCCGCAGCTCCCGCAGCCTCACCCACCTCCGCCTCCAGCGCACCTGGCTGCAGGTCCTGCTGGTCCTGGGTCTCGTGCAAGCCATCCTGGGCGTCCTCATCGTCACCTTCAGCCTGGTGGCCGCCACCATCACTCCCTCCACCAAAATCCGGCACTCCTGCCCGTCCTGGGCCGGCTTCTCGGTGAGTGTGGGGCCGGGGAGGCGCGGGGAGGGGGCTGCGCTGCTCCCCGGGGGCCGAGCTTGCCGCCGGTCCCGGGGGAGGGCAGCCCCGCTGCTCCCCCACCCTCTGCCCGTGGCTGCCGCGGTGCATTGTGGGAGAATCCCAAGGGCTCCCCCAGGGTGACTCTGTGAGGGATGGGGACCCCCGAGCGGTGCGGGGGAGTGTCCGGGGTGTGCAGCCACGGGCAGGGAGAGGTGTGGGGGCACTACAGGGCATGGACCGGGTGGCGATGGGGGCTCTGCTCTGTCTGCTGCGTGTGGGGGTGAGGGCAGCACCCGGGGTCCTGCGTGGTGACCCTGCAGCACGGATCCTGGCCTGGGTTTGCTGCCCAGCCAGAGCAGCCCGCAGTCCCCAGGCCCTGAATCAGCAGTTTCTCCCATCTTGTGGTGCCAGGGCTGCTCCTACAGCCCCGCTGCTCCCGGGCTGGCTCCAGGCCTGCAGGGACTGGGGGGCTCAGCCTGTGGGCACGGGCTGCTCGGGGTGCCACTGCCTAACAGAGCCTTGTCCCTGTGCTCACCCCTGGGCTTGTGCATCTGCAGCTGGCACTGTCCGGGCTCGTCGGCATCATTTCCTGGAAGCGGCCGCTCACCCTGGTGGTAGGTGTTGGGGGGGACACCCTTCTGCAGCGGGGGAGCCCAGGATGGGGGAGGCCGAGCGACCCCTGGTGCCTCTGGGTGTGCTGGCTCCCTGCTCCGCAGCCCTGCGCAGCCGGCAGCCCCTCTCCTCCCGCTGCAGATCGCCTTCTTCACGCTGCTGTCGGTGCTGGGCGTCATGCTGAGCCTCGCCGGCTCCATCCTGTCGTGCCAGAACGCGCAGCTGGTGAAAACCCTGGAGGCCTGCGAGAGGGTGAGGCTGAGCGGGGGCAGCCCTCCACGCACGGCTTGTGAGGGACACGGGGAGCTGCAAAACTGGGGTCTGATGTGCTGGTGGCTCTCAAGGCATCCAGAGCTTCCTCACAGTGTTTCTTGTCGCCAGGAGAGGGACACGTGTGTGTGCTGCCAGGCCCGTTTGGAGCCCCCACCCGCCTCCTGCAGCCAGCAGAGCGAGATGCTGACCATGTTCCCCAACCCCAACTGCAGGAGCATCCGTGTGGCACTCAAGGTGGAGGAGCAGGGGGATACAAGGGCTCCCTGGGAAGCCCTGCCATGCTCTGCAGGGCTCTGCAGCTCACCCCACTGCTCCCCAGGATCTCCTCTTCAGTGTCTGCGGCTTGACCATCTTCTCCACCATCATCTGCACGCTCTCTGCTGTCGTGTGCTGCATCCAGATCTTCTCCCTTGACATTGTCCATGTGGTGAGTCCCGCTCTGGCCTAGAAGCAGACAGGGAGCTGTGCTCTCAGGCTGGGGTGGCCCCAGCCAGGTGCAGATTAAAGCCCAGGATGCACATCCCTTGCTGGATCTCTGGGCAGGATGTCTCAGCTCTCCCTTCTCCCCTCTCCCTGCAGCTGGTCCCACAGCGCTCGAGCTCTGTGACATTGGAATGCACCTCCCCACCTGACACCTTTCTGCAGAGCATGATGGACTTTGAGGAGTTTGTGCCCCCAGTGCCACCACCCCCCTACTACCCACCTGAGTACACCTGCAGCTCTGAGACGGATGCACAGAGGTACCAGCTGAGAGCAAGGCTGGTAGGGCGGGGGGCCTGTGTGCCCCCAGGCTGGGCTTGTCCCACCCAGCGTGGCTTTTCTCCTCTTGCCTCTGCAGCATCACCTACAATGGCTCCATGGACAGCCCTGTGCCCCTCTACCCAACCGACTTCCCCCCATCATACGAGACTGTGATGGGGCTGCGGGGAGACAGCCAGGTGGGGTTATGTGGCCGTGGGTGGGGGAGGCCAGGCAGGGTGGGCTCCTCAGCCGAGCCCTGAGCGTGCTGCTGTCCCACAGGCCACCCTGTTCGACTCGCAGCTGACAGAGGGCTCCCACAACTGCACCTGCGACCGCGTCCCCTCCATCGTGCTCAGCGGAGAAGGTGAGCGTTCCCCCTGCCCACCGCAGCACGTTCGGCTCCTCCCGGCAGCTCCTCAGCGCTGCCCATCCCCTGCTTGCAGTATCCATGGACAGCGGGTCCCTGATCATGTCCGAGATCATGGACATCCCCGGGGACAGCAGCCCCTCGGAGGACTCGTGCCTGCTGGAGCTGCAGGGCTCCATGCGCTCCGTGGACTACGTCCTGTTCCGCTCCATCCAGCGCAGCCGCGCCGATTATTGCCTGAGCGTGGACTGCGTGCAGTGCAGCCACCACGCCCGCAGCCCCACGCTGGGCTTGCAGGGTCCCTTCGAGGAGAGACCCCAGCCCCGCGTGCGGGGCGAGCGATCCTACTCGTGCTCCACCGCCGAGCCCGGCCACGACGGCATCTTGGTGGGGGGAGCGGTCACCCACAGCTGCAATCGGCTGGCGGGGCTGGCGCGCTGTGCCGGACCCTGCTTCCCCGAGGTGCGGCTCAAGGACAGGGGATCCTCGCTGCAGGGGCGCGGCGCTGGCCGCCCCTCGGACACCGGCACCGGCACCGGCACCGGCCGCCCCCGGCGCAACAGCGAGACCTCCTGCCCCTCGTCCCCGGCCCCGGGAATGGCCCCGCGCCCGCTGCTGAGGTCACACAGTGACCCCGGTGTCCCCATGGCCAGCCACGCTGGTAGGTGACAACGACCGCTGGGATGGGAGTGTGGCAGCCGGGATGTGCTGCAGGGTTTGGCTGTGTTTTTCTGTGACCAGATGGGTTTTTCTGTGAGCCGGTCTGGGAAGGAATGAGGGGACCATGGGAGCAGGGGGGTGCTGGAGGGTTGTGCTGCCTGGGGTCTGCACAGCTGCCCAGCCCTGAGGGCTCTCTCTGCTCCCAGCAGATTTCAGGGAAGTACTTTATACCAAAGCACTGGAGGACACCGTGTCTGACTCCTCTGCTGATACAGGTCAGGGCACTGGGATGTACTGGGATAGAAAGGGGGCACTGGGGGTGTCTGTAGCCCTCTGGGGATTGAGCTCACCCTGGGCTGGGGCTGGGACAATGGTGGGACCGCTCCTGCTGACTGAGGATGGGAGACAGCAGGACCCCCAAGCCTGCAAGCATAGGTCTGCTGGGAGCAGCATCATAGATCTGACAGTGGGGACAGGTCCTGGGTGTGTTGAAGCAGTGTCCCAAGGCTGATGGTGGGGATGGATCCATCAGAGCAGTGTCCTGGGTCTGGGGGCAGGGATGGGTCTGTCAGAGCAGTGTCCTGGGTCTTCTGGAGCAATGTCCCCTGTCTGATGATGAGGACAGGACTGTGATAGCAGCGTCCCACATCTGATGATGAGGACAGGACTGTGACAGCAGTGTCCCCTGTCTGATGATGAGGACAGGACTGTCACAGCAGTGTCCTGTGTCACACTCTGCAGGGCTGTGCTCTGAGGCCTGCCTGCTCCGCCGTTCCCACTGTGACTCCCCTCCACTGCTCCGGGCTGCCTCGGTGGGGAAGAACAAGCTGCCACCCTGCAAGAAGGTGCCACAGCAGCTGTCAAAGACAACCACCCGCTCCCTGGGGGATCTTAAGGGCTACAGGGGCACCCGTGGGCTGGTTGCCAGGTTCCTGCAGAGACCCAAGCGCAGCCTGGCAGCTGGCGTGGAGGTGTCTGGGCACAGCTTCCATGGGCACAAACAGGTGGGTTCTGGAAGCCACAGGGGATGGGCAACTCCTCCTTCCCAGAGAACTCCCATCCACGCTTTCCCTCCCTTTTGTCCCCATCAGCATCCCCACCCTGGGCTTTCCACGGTTTCCATCCTCCTGCCACACCCCCATTGTGTTGGCACCCTGGCTGCAGGCAGAGCGTTCTTCCTGCAGCACTTTCCTTACCCAGCCCTTCCTGGGGGACAGCTCCTTTTCCTTGATCCCCACTGGAGCCACGGGTGGGAAAATCACGCCTGTTGCAATGGCTTTGCCCCTGAGTCACTGCACCTGGAGGCAGCTGCTGGGACATCCCAGCAACTCAGCTTTACTGGAGGCCTCGACGGGAACGAACCTGTCCCAAATGCCAGTGTGGGCGCGTGATGCACGCCTCTGCCATCGCTGTCACCTCTGTCCTCCTGCCCCGTGTGCTGGGCTGAGCACAGGGGGGTGAGCGCAGGAGGGTGTCACAGGGTTGCCATCCCCGTGCCTGCAGCCTGTCCCCCCGTGGGTTGCAGGTTCCCTGGAGCGCCTGGCCAGGTGCAGAGCGGCCCCACGAAGGAATCCACCTGCAGAGCTGCGGGGACCTGAGCTCCAGCTCGTCGCTGCGCCGGCTCCTGTCCACGCGCCGGCTGGAGCGCAGCCGCCCCCGGAGCCTCAGCGGGACCTGCAAGGAGAGCGCGCTCTGAGGGCACAGGGACCCTCCAGTGCCCGCTCTGGGCTCAGCCCTGGACATTGCTGCTGCCCTGCTGGGGCTGGGCCCCTTCCCCAAGCGGGGCTGGGGTGAGGGGCTGGTCCCCTGGGGTGTGTGCTGGGGGGCTGGGACGGCTGTGCCTGTCCCCTGCCTGTCTGGGATGGTGTTATGCCTGTTCCTTGCCCTGTTCTTTCTTCTGGACATGCTCGTCCCTCGCCCTGTCCCTTGTGCCAGCTGTGCCTATTCCCTGGGATGGCCATGCCTGTCCCCTGCCCTGTCCCATGTTCTGGCTGTGCCTGATCCACACACTGGCCATACCCTGTCCCTTGTGCCAGCCGTGCCTCTACCCCGGCATGGCCGTGTCTGTCCCCTTTGCCCTGGGGCAGCCATGCCTGTCCCCTGCCCTGGCCGTGCTGTCCTTTGCCCTGTCCCTTTGGCTGGCTACGCTGCCTTGATCCCCGGTCTCTTGTGCCAGCCGTGCCTGTCCCTTGCCCTGTCCCCTCCACTGGCTGTGCCCATTTTCTGCCTTGTTCTTTGGCTGGCTATGCTGGCTTGAACCTCGGTCCCCTGTACCAACCGTGCCTGTACTCCGGGATGACCTTGCCTGTCCCCTGATCTGTCCCTTGTGCTGGCCCGGTCACTGGCCTCCTGTGCCCGGAACTGCCATGCCTGTCCCTTGCCCTATCCCTGAGCCTGTCTCCTCTGCAGCCCGGCCGGTGTCGGTGCCGGTGCTGGTGCCGGTGCCGGTCTGGCCGTGCCTGTTCCTCCCCGCCCGGCTGCGCCCGGGCCGCGCTGCGGGGCCGGTCCCGCGACCACTGCCCCTCGCTAGAGACCGAATAAAGGTGGTCGCCACCGCCCGTGGGGCCGGTGTCACGGGGCGGAGCGGGGCGGAACGGGGCGGGGCGGGCGGTCAGCTGACCGGTCACGGGGGTGCGGTGTGCCGGCTCCCGGTTCCCGGTGGCGACTTTACGGCACGGGGCGGTCGGTGCCGGACCGGGACCGGGACCGGCTGCGCTTCTCGGGGAGGAGCGAGGGGGAAGCGACCCCGCGCCCACGCGGTTGTCCCGGTTCGCGGTTGTCTCGGTTCGCGGTTGTCCCGGTTCGCGGTCCCGGAACCGGCGCAGGGGAAGGGCCGGGGCCAGGCCCGCCCAGAGTCGGTGCCGCTCCTACACCGGGTGTGGGCGGGACGGGGCTGCCCTTGCCTTAAAGGCAAGGCTGGAGGCGGCCCCGGTGCTGCCGGGCCGGATCCGAGCGCACCGGGAGCGGCGGGGCCATGGGGGCCCTCGGTGCCATCGGTGCCCTGTGCTGGCCGCTGCTGCCGGTGCTGCTGGCCGTGCACCGGGCCGCAGGTGAGCGAGGGGTGCAGGGGACGGATGGACCGGAATGGGAGGGGAGGGAGAGCGAATTCCTCGCGAGTCGGTGGCCGGGGATGCCTGGGAGTTGTCTGGGGGATCCGGGGGCAGCGTGGAGCTCGGTGCCGGGGTGTGGAGCACGGGGGCAGTGGTGTCACCCCCGGGACAGGGACACGTCGCTGAGGCTGCCCCCACCACCCTGCCGTGCCCCCCAGGCGCCCGGCCCTGCAGCCCCAAGTACTTCGGCCGCGATGCCATGGTCTGTGTCTGCAACGCCACGTACTGTGACACGCTGGACCCCCTGGTCCTGCCGGCCGTGGGCTCCTATGTCAAATACGAGAGCAGCAAGGCTGGCAAGCGGCTGGAGAGGAGCGAGGGGAGGTTCCAGCGCAGACTCTGCGCCCCAGGTAGTGCCACGGGTGGCAGGGATGGGATGGGATGGACCCTCCTGCAGCTCCCTGTCACGCTGGGCTCCCCTTTCTGCAGATGTTGTTCTCACTCTGGATGTGACCCAGCGGTTCCAGAGGGTGAAGGGTTTTGGTGGCTCCATCACCGACGCAGCTGCCATCAACATCTTATCCCTGCCAGAAAGAGCACAGGATCACCTGCTGCGCTCGTACTTCTCTGAGGAAGGTAGGATGCTGGGGAGACAGGTGGGGTGGTGACAGGGACTATGCTATGTACACCTCATGTCCCACTGTGCCTGGCAGGGCTGGAGTACAACCTCATCCGGCTCCCCATGGCCAGCTGCGACTTCTCCCTCCATGCCTACACCTACGATGACGTCCCCTACGACTACGAGCTCACCCACTTCAGGCTGCCAGACGAGGACACGAAGCTGAAGGCGAGTGGTGGGAGGGAGCAGGGTGGGCTGGAGGGTCACAGGGGCTGAGCTGAGTCGGCCCCTCCACCTCCTCCTGCAGATCCCTCTCCTTCACCGAGCCTCGGCCATGAGCAGGCAGCCACTGTCGCTGTATGCCAGCCCCTGGACCTCCCCCAAATGGCTGAAGACCAGCGAGTCCTATGTGGGGAAGGGGACACTGAAGGGGCAAGCAGGGGACAAGTACCACAAGACCTGGGCCAACTACTTTGTACGGTGAGGAGTGGCTGGGGCCAGGGAGACTCTCAGTGGTGGCACCGGGGTCTCCTCACAACTCACCCCTTCCCCCCACACCAGGTTCCTGGATGAATACGCCAAGCACAACGTGACATTCTGGGCAGTGACAGCAGAGAACGAGCCCTCGGCCGGGCTGATCAACAACTACCCCTTCCAGTGCCTGGGCTTCACAGCTGAGCAGCAGCGGGATTTCATCGCCCGGGACCTGGGCCCAGCCCTGGCCAACAGCTCCCACCGCCACATCCAGCTCATCATCCTGGACGACAACCGGCTCCACCTCCCGCACTGGGCCAGGGTGGTGAGTGTGCTGGGGGATGTGCCATCCCAGGTGCCTGTGAGGGCCTTGGGTGCTCCATCCTGTGCAGGGCAGCCCCATGGGACTGATTCTTCTCCTTGGCAGGTCCTGGAGGATGAGCAGGCAGCTCGCTATGTCCACGGCATCGGCATCCACTGGTACCTGGACTTCATCGGGCCCATACAGGACACAGTGTTGCCCACTCATGAGCTCTTCCCTGATTACTTTATCCTGGCCACTGAGGCATCCATTGGGGCCCATTTCTGGGAGAGGGATGTCATCCTGGGCTGCTGGGAGAGGGGGAACCAGTACAGCCACAGCATCCTGATGGTGAGGCCCCTGTGTTTCCCTTTGTGCCTGGGGAGGGTTGCTGGTGTTGGGCAGGCATCCGAGCTGTCGTGTTGCAGAATCTGAACCACTTTGTGGCTGGCTGGACTGACTGGAATCTGGCTCTGGATCTGGAGGGGGGCCCCAACTGGGTCAAGAACTATGTGGACAGCCCTGTCATCGTGGACAGCAGTGAAGGCATCTTCTACAAACAGCCCATGTTCTACCACATGGGGCACTTCAGGTGGGTTTGAGCCCACAACGTGTGCTAAGCTTCCTGGGCTCCAGCAGCAGCTTGTCCTGAGAGGAGCAAGGCAAATTCCTGCTGGGGTGTGACTCCCACCCTGAGGTTGCTTCTCATTTGTTCAGTAAATTCATCCCCGAGGGCTCCCAGCGCGTGGGGCTCGTCGCCTCCAGAGAGTCCAAGAAGACGGCGCTGGAGTTCACGGCTTTCGTGCGCCCCGACGGCGCTGTGGTCGTGGTGGTCCTGAACCGGTGGGTGCTGCAGCCCGGACCCCTGTGTGGGACCCCATCCCACAGCTCTGACCTCCCTGCTCTGTCCCCCCAGGTCCCCTCAGGACATCTCCTTCGGGCTGGCAGACACCGTCGGCCTCATCGCCGCCGTGGCTCCGGCCAATTCCATCCAGACCTACCTGTGGCGGCGGCAGTGACGGGGCTGAGCGGCCATGGCTGCCCGGGGGCTGGACACAGCTGGGCTGGACGTGCAGCCCCAGCTGCCTGCTGGCTCAGGCCGGGGTGTACAGGGGATGTGGCTCCCCAGGATCGTGGCTGAGCCGGGCCAGGGACACCGTGCATGTGCAGGAGGGCCAGGGGGCACCGGTGCCCCCCAGGGTGGAGACCCCACAGGCTGTGAGCGCTGTGTTCTGCTGTTCTGACATTAAACACGCATGCTGCCTTGATGTCTGGGTGCCTCCCCTGCTCCTGGGCACTGTGGCTGGGTGCCACCCCAGCATGGAGCCTGCTGGAGTCTCCATCTCCCTGCCCTTCACCAAGCTCAGCTCTCCCCGTGGGGCTCAGCCTGCTGAGGGATGCTCCAGGTGTGAGTCTGCTCCCAGTTCCAAGCATGCTCTGCCTGGTTGGGGCTGAGCAGAGCCTGGGTGAGCTCCTGCTACCTTTGGGGACAAGTT
This sequence comes from Oenanthe melanoleuca, assembly GCF_029582105.1. Lineage (NCBI taxonomy): Eukaryota > Metazoa > Chordata > Aves > Passeriformes > Muscicapidae > Oenanthe > Oenanthe melanoleuca. The sequence goes on along the minus strand of NC_079358.1, from coordinate 963,213 downwards.
GTAGGACCTTGCAAGTGGCTGCAGATGCTCCAGGTGCTGTATCAGGAGCAGGGACAAAGCACTTGGATACCCCTCCTTGGTGGAAGGGCTGAGCAGGGATTGTGGCCAAGATTTAGCTTTCTGTGCTTTTCCTGCCAATCTGCAGCCACTTGCAGCCTGATGTCAGGCCAGGGGCTGTGTGGGTCATGTCTCTCCCAGACCTGAGGCCAGGGCTGGAGGCAGGGCCAGCTCCAGGAGCATCAGAGCATGGGGTCTTGGTCCCAGCCAGCTGTGGCTGAGGTCAGGGCAGTGTCAGCTGCTCCTGGGGCTTTGCTGGGACAGGGAGGCTGGCCAGGCTGCAGCAGCCCTGCCTGGTTCCCCATGGGGTCCCCACAGTGGTGAGGAGGTTTTGGGGTTCACCGGGGGCTCAGCACTCACCACAGGTCTGGGGATGCCTTGAGCAAGCGGGGGCAGGAGCGGGAGTGGGTGCTGAGTGTGGGCGCACCCAGGAAGGAGGGAGGGAGCCGGCAGGGTGTGAGAGCAGCAGATTAGGGCAGGGAGGTCATAATTTCAGGGAGAGGAGGGCGGCGGGGCCCCTGGGCTGGTCCGCGCAGGCGGGATGCGCCCGGGGGTGCTGTCAGTGTCAGCACTGACAGCCGCGATGCTGCGTGGGCTGAGCGCAGCCCAGGCGCGGTCCGTGAGTGGCAGTGTCACCCTGGGACACCGGGACGCTGCTGCTGAGACCCTGCAGCTCTAGGGAGCGCCGCCAGGATCCTGCCGAGAGCACCCTGCTGCTGCCCCGAGGCTGTTTGTGTTTGTCCACAAGAGGGAAATGTTTCTCCAGGATCATAAGCGCGGCGAGTGCCGTCCCCATCACCCTGCTCCCACCACCCTGCTCCTGGCGTCCCACTCCTGGTGCAGGGCTGCTCCCCCAGCTGTTTCTCGCTTACCTGCCCTGCTGCTGAATCACTCAGGTCCACGTGCCCTCGTCCCTGCGCTCGGCTCGGTGCTCAAGGACCGACTGGCTCTGGGATAAACGTAGCGGGGGCGAATCCTCCGACGTCGCTGGGCTTGGCTCGGCTCATTAATTCTTGTGCAAAGCCTTGGCTTGTTTGGGGCTGGCAGTGATTGGGGGCTGCTGGGGTCCTGCAGCAGCTGGGCTGGAGCCAGAGATCACCCTGTGGACTGTCCCCACATGCTCTGGGCTGGGGACAGGAGCCTGAGATCTGGGAAGGAGATGCTGTGATGCCACGCTGAGGCTCTTTGGCATCGATGTTTACAGAGTTGTGATCTCCAGAAAGGTGACTCAGCCCAGCTCCATGTCCCTGTGTCCCCATCCACACTGTCCTGGCTTGGGGACAAAATTCACCCCCTGGCTGCTGTGATGGCTCCCACATCCTTGACCCCATCCTAGAGCAAATCCACCTGTGCCACAAGGTCCCTGTCACCCCCAGGAGCTCCCTGTATTTGGAGATTGGCTGTAAAAAGTGGCTTTGGGGGCTTAGTGGGGCTGCCTGGTATCTGCTGTGCCAGCAGCTCCATGCAAGGCATTGCCTGGCCCCTGGATCTCACTTTTCCTGCTCAGCAGGACGCTCTTATCAGCTGGTGTTGATAAGGACGAGCTCCAGCAGCCTCCGCAGTGTTTTTCTTCCAGGAGTTGTGGGACCTGAGCCAGCTGGGGGGCTGTGGCTGATGGGGGGCAGGAAGAACTGGACCTTGGAATGGGAAAAGGTGAATGGGGGCATCCTGGATGGCTGGAAGTGAGCTAGGAGATGGCTAATTGCCCTAGGAGCTATTAATCCCTCCCCAAAATTGGGGCTCATTAGCTTGGGTGTAGCAGTCTGGCCACACCTTAATCACACTTGGAGCTGGGAGAGCCACAGTGCAGCGGGACAGGGACAGGAGCTCCCTTCTGGGCCACCTGCTTGTCCCATGAGACATAACCAGGGGCTACCTGGCCCCATCTGCCCCAGCCCCAGTGGCAGCTGGCCCAGGTGTCGCATGGCTCAGCTCCCAGCAGAGGTGTGGAGCTGTGGCAGGGCCCACAGCAGAGCAGTGCTGGGGGTAGGAGGAACTTTGATGAATTGAATTACCCCAGAGCTGCATCTGATATGCCAGAAATGGAGAAAATTACTCATGAGGTGCTTCTCCATGGAGGGAAAGCTAATGGAGCAGCTTAACCCTGTGCAGGGGAGTCCTGACCTGGTGATTGATGCTCCAGACCAGTGGAGCTGTGGCTGGGATGTGGCCACTCTCCATTCCCTGTGTGGAGTCCCACAGGAGTGGGGTGATTGCACCAGGGTAGGGTCTGTTTGCCCAGGTGAGCTGGCCCAGTTCAGCCTTGGCTCCCTGGGCTGGAGCATCACTCTTGGAGGAGCAGGGAGAGCTACCAGAGCACCAGAGCTGGGCTTTGCTCCTGCTGAGGTGTTGGGACAGCTCTGAGGATCCAGCTGGGTACAGGAGCTGGGGTATTGCCCACTTGCTGCCACTGCTGCCACCTTCCCCAGCACGTGCTGAGCTGGGGAGAGTGATGCCAAAGGCTTGGGCAGGGAATGTCAACAGCCCCAGCTCCCCTGTGGCCATCTCTGCTGTGCCCTTATGCTGCCCTGAGCCGTGCAGCCACGTCCACTGACCTTTTCTGGGTGTCCTGGAGCCTCCTGTGCAGAGTGCACGGCCCCACAGCTCCTGGGGGACAGTGGGGTGACAGGCAGGGATAAGTGGGTGCTGTTGCAGGTCCCCAGCAGGACAGACAGCAGTGCCATGAACCTGCCCTCAGCTCTGCTGGGCTCTCAGGGGCTCATCCAGACCCTGCCTGACAAAATAAAGGAATCAGCTCTTCCTTCAGGGATAGCAGTGGGGTCTCAGATCTGCCCCTAGGACACCTCCCTGTGCTGGTTGGCACAGCTCAGGCACAGGTGGCAGCACCACGTCCCTGTCCCTCCTTGGCATGGAGGGGAGCACGGCGGTCCGAGCCCGAGGGCAGGTACGGGCCGGGAGCAGAGCAAGGAGGAGCTGTGGGGGTGGGAGAGGGTGTGCTGCGGAGGGAGGTCTCCGAGCAGCTCCCTGTAAAGGCGAGGTGGGGAGGCTGGAGCTGCTGAGGAGGAGGAGGGCTGGCGGCAGCGCAGGTCGGGAGCAGCCGGGGTGAAGGCGGGTGGGGTGCGGGCTCCTGGGACAGGTGGACGCTCCCCAAAGCGAGATGAGGGTGTCTGGGGGGAATGGAGTGTGTGGCAGGAGCTCCACGGCACTGGAAGGAGGAAGAGGAGGATGAGGAGATGGGGCTGATCCCTCCATCCCCCTGCCTCGATTGAAGGTGTCCCCGCCGGAGGTGCTGCTCCCTGAGACCCTGCCAGAGCTTGGGGAACGTGGAAGGGCCATGCGGGCTGCCGGCATCCTGGGCTGGCTGCTGCTGCTGCTGGTGCCAGCGGCCCAGGTGACAGGTGAGCGCGGGGACGTGGCGGGGGAGGACAGGAGCCCAGGGGCAGCGCGGGGACAATGGCATCGCCCCGGGCACGCCAGGCAGGCGGGAGGGCAGACAGGGACACGTCCCCGAGCCGGCAGCCACCCCCACCCTGCCGTGCCTCCCAGGTGCCCGACCCTGCATCCCCGAGGATTTTGGGCACGGCTCGCTGGTCTGCGTCTGCAACGCCACGTACTGCGACACGCTGGACCCCCTGGTCCTGCCAGCCCCCGGCTCCTACGTCAAGTACGAGAGCAGCAAGGCTGGCAAACGGCTGGAGAGGAGCGAGGGGAGATTCCAGCGCAGTCTGAGCACCCCAGGTAGCGCCGCGGGTGGGTGGCGGTGCCAGCCCGCGACCCCCAGGCACCACGGACCGAGCCGGGCTCTTCCCGCAGGGCTGCTGCTGACCCTCAACATCTCCACGCTGTACCAGAAGATGAAGGGCTTCGGCGGGTCCCTCTCCGATGCTGCTGCCATGAACATCCTGAAGCTGTCACAGCCTGCCCAGGACAACCTGCTGCGCTCCTATTTCTCTGAGAGCGGTGAGCGCTGCGGACACGGAGCGTGAGCAGATCGCGGGGTCACCAGAGGTGGCTGTGCCTGTCCCTGCCGCAGGGATGTCGTCACCTGGATGCCGGCTCCGGTGCCGCTTGATGCTTTTCCTGCTCCTCAGGGATTGAGTACAACCTCATCCGGGTCCCCATGGCTTGCAGCGACTTCTCCGTGCGCCCCTACAGCTACGATGAAGTCCCTGATGACTACGAGCTGAAGCACTTCAGGCTGGCGGACGAGGATGTGAAGATGAAGGTGGGAGGCTGAAGCTGCTGCCATCAGCACCTTGTCCCCTCTCATCCCGGGACCCCAGGAGCAGGTGCTGCTGAGCCCTGCACACCGTGGCAGGGTGCATGGGGACAGCCTGTGGGAGTTGGCACCTCCTCCGGGGCACGTCCTGGCGCATCCCGGCAGGCACTGGCGGGGTGAGGAGCCAGGGCTCTGTGCCGTGGGGTGGTGCTTGCCACCTCCCGGTCCCTGCTGAGGTCCCCTGAGTTCTCCCCTTCCTGCCATGCTGGTTTAGGGGAGCAGCAGCTGGAGCTGATCCTGTCCCTCTGCCCCCTCCCGCAGATTCCCCTCCTGTGCCGAGCTCTGGCCATGAGCAAGCGGCCGCTGTTGCTGTTCGCCAGCCCCTGGACAGCCCCAGCCTGGATGAGGAGTAACGGGGATGTCCGTGGGAAAGGGGCTCTGAAGGGGAAGGCAGGGGACAAGTACCACAAGACCTGGGCCAACTACTTCATCAAGTACTGTCTCTGGAGCCAGGCTGGGCTGGGCAGCAGGAGGATTGGGGAATGGGGTGGGGTTCGAGGGCAGCACAGCTGATTCTGCCCCCCTTCTCTGCACCAGGTTCCTGGATGAATACGCCAAGCACAACGTGACCTTCTGGGCAGTGACAGCGCAGAATGAGCCGCTGGCAGGGCTCTTGACGCCCCCCCAGGCCCCCACCATCGCCTTCACAGCTGCACAACAGCGGGATTTCATCGCCCAGGACCTGGGCCCCGCCCTGGCCCGCAGCCCCCACCGCACACAGCTCCTCATGCTCGACGACCAGCGCATCAACCTCCCGCACTGGGCCGAAGTGGTGAAGAGCAGCTCCCCTTCCTTCCCCTCCACCTCACACCCCAGCCCCAGACTTGATGGGAAATGGAGGCAGCTGCCTCTCCCAGCCCTAGAGAGTGGGAGCAAACCGGGTCTGCCGGAGCGGGAGCCGGAGCCGGCTCCTTCTGGTGTGGCCGCCTCCGCGTGTGCCCAGAGGGAGTGAGGACAGGAGGAGGCACCCACGTCCTGGATCCCTGCATCCTGGCAGTGCTGCTGGACACCAGCACCTTTTCTGGGTGGTTTTGGCTGATTGCTGCAAGGGCTGTTCGGGGGAATTGCCTTAAACTAGGAGGAAAGAAAGTAAAACGTGCTCCTGCCGCAGCCTCGAGGCAGGCAGTGTGCCCTTCCTTTGCCTCCAGCCATGGCATGGCTGCAGGACTGGAGCACACCAGGGGGATGTGGAGCAGCAGAGCCAGGTTGGAGGGGCAAAGGGCCCACTGAGGGGCAAACCTGTGCCCCATCCCCTTAGCACTGCACCCAGCGAGGTGCCAAAGCCGTGCTGGGGCACTGGATCCATGCCAGGGTGCTGCTCTAAGGGGTGCAGGGCTGCAGGTGGGGTGGGCTGTGCTGCCCACAGGAGGTGGCCCTGGGAGACCACACTGCCACAGGGAGTCCATGTGTCCATCCCCACAGGCTTCAGGCATGGGTGGGTTACCCATGAGATGTGAGGCATCTCCTTTTGCTCCCCAGGTCCTGGGAAATGCCACAGCTGCTCGTTACGTGGCTGGCCTGGCTGTCCACTGGTACCTGGATGCCATTGTCCCACCTGGCTGCAGCCTGGAGGCCACCCACAAGCTCTTCCCTGACCATTTCCTCCTCTACACTGAGGCCTGCACCGGCTTCTTCACGTTCCGCTTCTCCGTGTCCCTGGGCTGCTGGGAGAGGGGGGACCACTACAGCCACAGCATCCTGACGGTACGGCCCCCACACTGCCCTCCCCAGCGCTGGGGAGAGCCCCACTCAGCCCCTCCCCTGCTCCCCCAGGTCATGAACCACTTTGTGTCTGGTTGGACCGACTGGAACCTGGCCCTGGATCTGCAGGGAGGCCCCAACTGGGTCAAGAACTTCGTGGACAGCCCGGTCATCGTGGATGGAAGCAAGGATGTTTTCTACAAGCAGCCCATGTTCTACCACATGGGGCACTTCAGGTGGGTCGGGGGAGGGGGCTGAGGTGCTGCTGCCAGCCCCAGAGCAGGGGCAGAACCCCTCTCCTCGTTGTCTCCCGGCAGCAAATTCATCCCCGAGGGCTCTCGGCGGGTGGGGCTGCACAGAAGCCGCCGCTGCCTCCTGTGCCAGCTGGAGCACTCGGCCGTCCTGCGCCCCGATGGTGCCCTTGTCCTGGTGGTCCTCAACAGGTCAGCCCAGCCAGGGGATGGGGTGATGCTCAGCCCTGGCTGTGCCCACAGCCCTGGCTGTGCTCAGCTCCTCTCGCTCCCCAGGTCCGGCCGGGATGTGCCGTTTGGAATCCGGGACCCTGCCATGGGGTTCATTGAGACCGTGGCTTCAGCCCACTCCATCCAGACCTACCTGTGGCGCCAGCAGTGATAGCCAGGGCAGTGCTGGAGGGCTCTGGAGGGCTCTGGGTGAACTCTTCCTCCGCCCTTTCCAGCATCCCTCAAGGGTGGAAGCAGATTGCTGGGAGCGCAGCCCCTGCACCAGGGGCTCCGTGCGCTCCCGGCACTGCTGCTTTCCAGCCTCCCCTCCCTCCCAGCACTTCCTATCCCCCTGGAAATTCCCTCTGCACCGTGTCCTGGACCACACTTCCACACGTGGCCCCCTTGAAACCTTCCCGTGTGCGGCGGGCGCCAAGTAAAGCCATGACGCGCTCCCTCCGGAATGCGCCGTTCCCGTCAGTGTTTCCTCTGCGCGCTCGGAAATCGCTCGGTTTTCCTCGGCGGGGCGGCGCGGGGCCAGGGGTGCCCCGGGGGCTCCGGCCCCCGTGGCCTGCGGGTGGCTCCTTGTTTATCCCTGCAGCTGGAGCCTCCGCCGCTGCCAACCCTTGATTCATTCCAGATGTGCTGTTGGTTTTCCCCAGCCTACTTTTTTTTTTTTTTTTTTTTTTTTTGGGAGAATTTTTTTTTTTTTTAAGTCCAAATGTCAGATGCTGTCAGAAAGGCAGAGTAAATATCAGTGTCCCCATTCACCAAAGCTTATGGACAAATTAGGCTGGTGCCACCTCTCCAGGGTGGCCTCTGGACAGAGTCCCCTCTATTCTGGTTGTGGCCAACCCCAGCCGCAGCCCACAGTGACCTCCCCGTCCTGTTTGCTTTCCCTAAATACCAGTTACAGTATTCCCTGTGCCTTTGGGAACGTTACCAGCACCTTTGAAGTACAGGAATGAGAAAGCCAGAGCTCCCCTTGGCCAATGCCCCTGTGTGAGACAGAACTGCTGAGGTTGGGGAAAACGAAAAAACCCTGAGGCTTTACAGCTGGTTTATTGGAGTGTGGTGTGAAGGTGGCACTGGGCTCTGTCCCAGCCCTGTCCATGGAGCACATCAGCCTGTCCTGTGCTTTTATCCTGGGGAATGCTGGCCCCAACGGCAGCTGGGTCAGGCTGCCTGTGCTTGGAATCATAGAATAGAATCATGGAATCCTTGAGGTTGGAAAAGGCCTCGAAGATCATCAAGTCCAACCGTTCCCTCAGAGCTGCCAAGGCCAGCCCTAAATCACGTCCTCAAGTGCTCCATACACATTCATTAAATCCCTCCAGGGATGGCAACTCCACCACTGCACCAGGCAGCCAATGCCAGGGCTGGACAGTCCTGTCCATGAAGGAATTTTCTTTAATATTCAACCTAAATCTCTCCTTGGAAATGCCACAGCTCTCCTGATGCAACTTGAGGCCATTTCCTCTTGTCTGATCTCCTGGGAAAAAAAGCCTGACCCCCACCTGGCTGCACCCTCCTGTCAGGGCAGTGCCAGAAGGTTCTCCTGAGCTTTCCTCCAGGACGAGCTCCCCCAGCTCCCTCAGCCTCTCCTGGTGCTCCATCCCCTTCTCTGGATGTGCTCCAGCCCTTTAACGTCCCTTTTGTCATGGGGGGAACAGGACCAACCCCCAGGATTCGAGGTGTGGCAGGGTCACTGCCCTGGTCCTGCTGCCGTGCCATTCCTGTCACCTTGGGAATGTCCCCAAGGGCTCTGGGACCTCACCGTGCCGGGATGTCACATATGGAGCTGTCACCTCCAGTGTCCAGCAGTGCTCAGGGACAAATGTGCAGGCAAAGCCCTCTGGGCTGGCTCCCTGACCCCGGGCCAGGGGCTGTGGTTCCTGGGAGGGGCTGTGATCCCTGGGTAGGGGTCTGCCACCCTTCACCAGCTGCCCCAAGGGGACCCCGGGGCAGATGCCACTCCCCCCTGTGCCTCTGCCCGCCTCCTCTTTCTCCTGCGGAGCAGATGCCTGCAATTAAGAAGAATCCCAAATTAGACGGTGCGGAGCCCAGACTTGTTTTGCAGATGATAAACTGCTGCAGCCGGCTCCACCCAGCCCGCTGCGGCGTGGGGCTCCGGGGCTCGGGGACCTCGGTGCCCATCGCCCTCGGGGCCAGCACGGGGGGTCGGGGGTCCCTGCCGTCACCGGCTGCTGCCTCTGCCCGTGCCAGGAAAGCTCCTGGAGCAGCCACAAACGGGACACAAAGTACTGGCAGTGCCACTGATGGTGGCAAAGCTGAGCTGCTGCCAGGTGGGATGAGCAGGGTGGGCACAGCCCTGTCCTCTCCGAGGTGTCCCAGGGCTGCTCCCGTGGGGCTCTTCCCAAGGGGAGCAGGGCAGGCCTGGCTATGGGGGGTGATGGAGGCACTTGGGGGGCTGGTGAGCACATCCTCCCCTCCCCAGCTTCCCTCTGGCCACTGGAACAGGTTTCAGGAGAGCTTTGCAAATGCTGTGGTGTGTGTGGAAAGCTCATTGGAGGCAGGTTGCAAAACCATCCCCAGGCTCCTCTTCAAACACAGAGTCCCATGAGCTGTCCCATTCCAAACTCACCTTTCCTGCTCCACCAGGCGTGTCACCTCCCATCAGGCACAGCCAGGACACAGGTCCCGCTGCCACAGACACACAGCAAGAGGTGCTTTGGCAGCAGGTGAGTCCTCTGGATCCGAGGCAGCTTCAGCAGGTGGGAATGGGGATAGAGATGGGGGTAGGGATGGGGATGGGACAGCCCTGGGCAGCAGGACCGTGCTGAGGCCATGCCCTGGCCAAGCTGGGCATCGTTCCCAGGCAGGGAGTGGGAGGCAGTGGGGGTGGGACAGCTGCCTGGCCCCACTCCACATCCCACAGGATCTCGGGGAGCAGCAAGACAGCACCATCCCACCCTGGCAGAGGTGCCCAGGTGTCCTCAGTCTGGCACCAGGGTCCTGGGACTTGGAGGTGGCTCCTCCTGTGCTCTCATTGAGAGACTCCTTGTGGGAAGGACAGGACAGGGTGTGAACACCTGCACAGAACAGGGGAATGTGGCACTCTCCATGCCAGGGGTTTGAGTTCCAGACTGCTCTGGCTGGACAAGCCCCATGTGGGATTGGGAGTGTGGAGCTGTTTGCTCCTGGCCATGGCTTGGGAGGCACTGGGGATCCATGGAGTGATGCAGCACGGCGTGACACGGCATGGCACAGCTGTGGAGCAAGTGAGGAGGGAGAAGGAGGGGGAGGGAGCTGATGGGAGTGAACAGAGTTGCTGTGTACAGCCAGTGTGGGCGGCTGGGAACAGCAGGGTGCTGGGGTGGCTCACACCTGGGGGCTGCTCACACCTGGGGGCTGCTCACACCTGGGACAAAGCCAGAACTGGTGGAAGACTCTGGAGGGGTGGGAGGGAAGGTGAGCACTGGGCTGGAGCAGTGGGCAGAGGGCAGAACAGGCTTAGCCCTGGCAGGGGGGGGGTCTAGTGGTTCCCAAAGTCCCTGGGCAGGGATTAATGCTGGGGCTCTCCCTGTCCTGTGTGGGGCTGGGCCAGGCTGAGAAGCTCTGGGTGCTGACACCTCTTCCTGCTCCAGAGTGTCTGTTGGCATCATCTGAACGGCTGCAGCAGAGGTGCCATGGGGCCAGGCTGTGCCAGTGTCCTGGGCTGGCTCCTGCTGGCACAGGCAGCCCTGCAGGCCACAGGTAGGTGCTGGCAAGTGGCCCTGGGCTTTGGAGGGTCGTGGGTGAAAGGGATGAGCTGGGCTCCTGCCACAGCCCTCAGTGCCCACCTGGTCTTTCCTCTGCTGCAGGTGGCCGTCCCTGTGATGCCAAGGATTTTGGGCACGGCTCGCTGGTCTGTGCCTGCAGTGCCACGTACTGTGACACGCTGGACCCCCTGGTCCTGCCAGCCCCTGGCTCCTACGTCAAGTATGAGAGCAGCAAGGCTGGCAAGAGGCTGGAGAGGAGTGAGGGGAGCTTCCAGCACAACACCAAGAGCCCAGGTACCACCCTGGCTGCAGCTGCTGTGACACAGTCTGTCCCACACGGCAGGGATGGTGACACTGTGTGTCCCCACAGATTTCCACCTCACCCTGGACACAGCACAGAGGTACCAGAAGGTGAAGGGGTTTGGTGGCTCCATCACTGATGCAGCTGCCATCAACATCCAGTCCCTGTCCAAGGATGCCCAGAACCACCTGCTCCGCTCCTACTTCTCCGAGGAAGGTGAGCCCAGGGCAGGCAACGCTGTGGGGTGGCAGAGCTGGGGTCTGGCTGAGATTTATTCTGAGGAACTGGGGGGATCTGGACCCCCAAATGCAACTCGAGGATGCCCATCACCACCTGCCCTGTCTTCAGGCATTGAGTACAACCTGGTGCGTGTGCCCATGGCCAGCACTGACTTCTCCATCCGCCTGTACACCTACAACGATGCCGAGGGCGACTTTGAGCTGAGGCACTTCAACCTGACAGAGGAGGACACACACATGAAGGTGAGTCCTGCAGGAAGAGCCTGAGGGACTGGGTCTGCTGCCTGGGTGGGATGGGATGGGATGGGATGGGATGGGATGGGATGGGATGGGATGGGATGGGGAAAGGCAGCAGTTTCTGCCTCTGGGGAAGGAGATGACTCCTGCTGCCTGCACTGCCAGCACTGGGATAGACCTGGAGAGCTCTGTCCCATCCCACTTTTCCCCAGATCCCCATCCTGCAAGCAGCCCAGGCAGTGGCCAAGCGGCCGCTGTCGCTGTACGCCAGCCCCTGGACCTCCCCGGTGTGGATGAAGACAAACGGAGCGATGACAGGCAGGGGAACACTGAAGGGCAGCCCTGGGGACAAGTACCACCGGGCCTGGGCCAAGTACTTCGTCCGGTGAGGGGCCACAGGAGTGTGGTGGGTGCTGGGGATGCTGTACCTGGAGCTGGGGCTGGCACAGGTACAACAGGGCCGTTCACCTTCTACCCCACACCAGGTTCCTGGATGAATATGCCAAGCACAACCTGACCTTCTGGGCAGTGACAGCAGGGAACGAGCCCACAGCTGGTGAGATCGTCTTCTACCCCTTCCAGTGCCTGGGCTTCTCCCCTGAGCACCAGCGGGATTTCATTGCCCAGGACCTGGGCCCGGCGCTGGCCAACAGCTCCCACCGCCACGTCCAGCTCATCATCCTGGATGACCAGAGGGTGATGCTGCCCTACTGGGCTGAGGTGGTGAGTCCCCACAGCAGCTTCCCTGGCCCCACAGCAGATCTCCCAGCCCTGGGCACTGGTGACCCTTTTCTCCTGCCAGGTTCTCAAGGACCCTGTGGCTGCCAGCTACATCAGCGGCATCGGCATCCACTGGTACCTGGATTTTCTGGCGCCCATCGACCTGACACTCTCCATCACCCATCACCTCTTCCCAGAGTATTTCCTCCTCTCCACGGAGGCTTCCACAGGCTCCTACTTCTGGGAGCCCAGGGTGGTGCTGGGTGGCTGGGACCGTGGGAGCAAGTACAGCCACAGCATCCTGACGGTAGGGCCTGGTGGGAGCCGTGGGAGCCACCCTGGCCAGCCCCTGGGCCTGCCTGTGGCTCAGCACCACCCCCTGCCCCACAGAACCTCAACAACTACGTGACAGGCTGGACTGACTGGAACCTGGCCCTGGACATGGAGGGAGGCCCCAACTGGAGCAAGAACTACGTGGACAGCCCCGTCATTGTGGACAGCAGCAAAGACATCTTCTACAAGCAGCCCATGTTCTACCACCTGGGCCACTTCAGGTGGGTTGGGGCCACGTGCTGCTGGCTGCAGCAGCACATCCTAAGCACCAGGCTCTGAGCCTGCTTGTCCCCACAGCAAGTTCATCCCCGAGGGCTCGCAGCGTGTGGGACTGGCGGTCTCCAAGAGGTGCCGCCGCTGTGACCTGGAGCACTCGGCTTTCCTGCGCCCCGACGGTGCCATCGTCCTGGTGGTGCTGAACCGGTGAGTGGCTCGGTTCTGACCCCTGGTAAAAGGCCCCACTGACCCCCCCACTGAGCCCCCATCCCCTCTTGCTTTCCCCACAGCTCCCCCGTGGACGTGTCCTTTGGGATCTCTGACCCACGTGTCGGCTTCATCGAGGCCGTGGCTCCCAGTGACTCCATCCAGACGTTCCTCTGGAAGCAGCCAGCCTAGCATGGGCACAGCCAGCAGAGGAGTGAGGCGCCAGCAGTGTTGGTGGCAGCTTGGACAGAAGACTCCAATGAGGCTGGGGCTGCAGCACAGCCCCTGCAGCCCCCCGTGCCCCAGGGGACCTGTTTGACCCTAGGGCTGCAGTGCCTGTGCTTTTCTAGATGTTTTCATAAAATAAACAGGTTTTCTACAAATATGCCTGAACCCCTGACCTCCCCTTGGTGCCAGCTCAGTGGGCAGTACTATGCCAGCCACCAGAGGAGGCAGATTTGAGGCTGATGGTACCTCCTGAGCCCCATAGATCCCATCCCTCCTCTACCCAGGTTCCTGGGGCATCCCACGGGGTTGGTGCTGCAGGGATGCAGGGGACTGTCACCCTAAGGGATGGCATCTCCCTCCTGTCTTCCACTGCAGCATTCCCCGGGGCAGGGAAGGGCCCAAAGCTGACAGAGACCAGGCGCCCAGCTGCAGTCAGGTTTTAGATCCAGAGCAGAGCTCTGGCGTCGGCAGCTCCAGCTTCTCCCCGGCCAGAGCAGAGAGCAGGCGGCTGTGGTTTCTCCTGCTGGAGCAGCCATCAGCCCCTCCAGCTAATGGGAACCGGGAGCATGGGGCACATACTTCCTGAGTGACGTTAGAGGGGAGAGTGCTGGGGGGGGCGGGGGCTGCACTGAGTCATCCCCCTCCCAGTGGGGGCCCAGTTCCCAGTATGGGGGAGCCTCTGCAGCTGGCCCAGCACCGTGGCTCTGCTCCAGCCCAGTGTGGGGGGCCCCTGGCTATTGCAGGGTGGGGGGCACGGGGTGGGGGGCGTGCGTCCAGGAGCGCAGCCCGGGGCCGCTCAGCCACCGCAGCAGCAGGGCTGGGATGCCGCTGGAAGTGGCAAACAAGCGAGGGCTGTGTGCCGGGCTGGCCCCACGCCGCCTTTCCATCTGTGCACTCGTAAACCGGCAGCGGCCGGCGGGAACGGCAGCGCTGCCAACACCGGCACCAGCCCCACGCCGGGTGGCCCAGGGGACCGCGGGGGCAGACGAGAGCCCAGATGGCCACCCCCGACCCCGCTCCCAGCCCTGTGCCAGCTGCAGGAGCTCCCCGGCGCTGGCAGGCGCGGTGGAATGCAAACAGATGTCAGCGCCGGAGGGATCCCGGCTGCTGGAGCGGGGCTCCGGGTGTCCCGCTGGCAGCGGGGAGTGCTCCTGGGCTGGGGACGTGTCCTGACGAGCAGCCCCGGCTGCCCTTGGCTCTGGTTCTGTGCTGCCGTGCTCAGGGCAGCCGGGCTGGCAGCAGCGTGGAGGGGAGGTGCCAGCCCCACAGAACTGTCTGGAATGACGCAGAGATAAAGGGCTCAGCCCCACAGCTGTTGGAGGGGACAGGGGACACTGCCAAGATGCCACAGATGCTTTTAGGTCCCCCTCTCTGCCCGGTCCTCAGCAGGACCCAAGGCTGGAGCGAGGGGTAGAGCAGGACACACTGGTGTCTGCTGCAAAACTCCAGCCTGGGCAACTGGGGAAACTGGGAGGGTGCTGCAAGTATGAGAGAGAGGGAGGTTTATTGGTGTGGCAGGGACGCTCCCACGGAGAGGGCTGTGGTTCCTGGTGGGACACAGAGCGGTGCTGCCAGGCTCCCGGCGTAAAAACCAGTCAGTTCTAGGGGCTGGGCTGGGCAGGAACAGTCACACAGCTCATCCTCACTCCTCCTCCTCCTCTTCCTCCTCCTCCAGGGCCACGGGCTGCCGGCCGGCCGGCCCCACGGTGCCGCGCTGGATGGAGACGATGCCGCTCAGGAAGGCGTAGCCCAGCATGGCCGCCAGCCCCACCAGCACCGACAGCAGCTGCTTGCGCCGTTTGTGGGGGTCCTCCTCTGCCTCAGTGCCATCTGTGCCCGCAGCCCGAGGGGCACCGCTCAGGGGATCACCTGCAGGGATGTGGGTGGGAAGGGTCAGCCTGACACCAAGCGCAGGCTGGCTCCTGTCCCCCCCCTGCAGGGTGAGGCAGGGGACGGCTCTCACCTCCGTCCCAGGGGAAGTAAAGGCTGAGGATAGAGGTGCAGTAGTTGCACAGGTTCTGCAGGGACTTCAGGTGCTGCTGCAGTTTCCCGTTGGGCAGCTTCGCCTTCATGAGAGGCGCCAGGCGGCTGAAGACCAAGGCGTCCAGGGAGGCTGGCCTGGGGCACAGAGAGCAGTGCCTGGGCCACTGTCCCCACCCAAAGCCTCCCAGATCCACCTGTCACCCCCAGCCCCAGCACCCCCAGATATGACATTTGGTTACCCCACCTTGGGACAGTACCCTGTCCCCTGCAAGCATGTTCTACCCCAAAAGCAATGCACCCTGCAGACCATGGGGCATCAGCCCTGCTGGGGTGCAGGGGGCTCTCAGGCCCCTTCCCCTCTTTCCTTTTGGCCACCTACGAGTCTCCAAAGAAAAACTTCTGGGAGCCGAGGCGCTGGGAGAGGAGTGTCAGGCATTCCCGAGCTTCCCGGTAGAGCTGCAGGAGGAGGACAGAGGGTTGTCACCTGCCCAGGTACCACCACAGTGCTCAGGGGAGCAGAAGGGGGGAACACAGACCCCAGCTTGGATTTTGATCCCTGAGGACCACTGTGCCCAGACTCCATCCCTCACCTCCTTCTCCAGCTTCTCCTCATCCTCCATGTAGTCATCCCCCCACATCAGCTGCAGCCGCTCCAGGTGCCGCTTGTGCATGGCGTTGGGCAGGAAGAAGTTGAGGGGGAAGGGGATGGTCTCTGCGTACCACTTCCGTGTGTGCTCCACGTAGTTCTTCGCGTCCACCCAGAACGTGTGGATCTGTGGTGGAGAATGCACAGCCTGGCCATGGCAGGGCTGGCACACCAGAGCCCCTGCCCAGCACAGCCACCCTGGTCACCACGAGGGGCTGCAGGAGCACTGGGGTCAAGAGCAGACCCCAGCCCTGGCTGCACAAGCCACTGCTGCCACCCCAAACCCCCATCCCTACCACGCCAGGCTCCTGGGAGGTTGCTGCTGACAGTGCTCCCTGCTCTGCTGGCAGGGAGCAGAGCCCATCCTCGGTGAGACCCTCCTTCCCTGCAGCCCCCCTGAGCCTCACCAGTACTGGCAGCAGCTTTTCCTCCAGCAGGGACACGAAGGCCAGCGTGTCCGCGCTCTGCGTGGCCGACAGGTCGTAGTCAGCGTTGTACTTCTGCACAGCAAACACCCACTTTGATCCCACAGAACATCCCATGGGTGATACAACAGAGTTCCCTCCTCCCTGAGGGGCTCCAGCACCCCGCAGCCTGGGGCAGGGGGGGGGCCCCAAGCCCCCCGTACCTGTTTCCTGAGGTGTGTTATGATCTGCTGAGGTTTGGAGATGGTTCCTTCATCCCGTGTCTTCAGCGCGGGCAGATGCCCTGCGGGCAGGGGGAGTGGGGGCTGCAGTCACTGAGCAGGTGAGGGGGGCAGGGCTGGACCCCCATGCTTGGGTGAGGGGCACGAGGCAGTGACAGGAGTGTAAAGTGAGGTGGGGACAGAGCAGTGAAGGGGAGAGGGTACAAACTGTGTGATGAGAAATGGGGAATGTGCTGGGACAAGGGGGTTGTGGTGGGGAGGTGATGAACAGGGGGGTGATGGACAGTGGGGTGCAATAGGGGGTGATGGGATAGGGGGAGCAACGAGGCATAAGAGTGCAATGATGCCGGGGAGGCACAAAAAAAAGGGGGTGCAGAGAGGTGGGGGGTGTGATGAAGGTGTTCAATGGGACACGAGTCACAATGGGATGAGGGAGTGCAATGGGAGGGGGGTGTGATGGGACAGAGCAAAGTGCAGTGGCAGGAGGGACACAGGACAAGGGGTACAACAAGATGAGAGGGTGTGAAGGTACAGTCAGGGTCACAGGACATGAGGGGTGCAATGGGGTGGGAAGGCATGATGGGGCAAGGGGTGTAATAAGATGGTAATGGGGGTGTGCAGGGGGAGGTACAGGGGGTGCAATAAGGTAGGATGGTGCCATGTGGGGAGGGGAGGCCATAGGGCAACAGGGGTGCAATGGGGCCGGGGATCCAGTGGTGTGGGGCCACAGGGGGTGAGGGATAAGACGGGGTGGGAGGCTGTGATGGGGTGAGGGGTGTAATGGGGTGGGGGGTGTACTGCGTGGAGGGTGCACTGGTGGGGAGCGGGGGATCACGGGGCTGCCATGGGGTGGGTGGGGGGATCCCGGTGGTGCCGGTATCCTTGGCGGGGCCCTTACCGGAGGGGCTCCTCCAGGGGCTGGTGACCCGGTGCACCTTCAGCGGCGCCCCCGTGAACCGCGCGTAGGTCTGCGGGAAGGACGGAGGGATGGATGGATGGAGCGGGGTCTGCCCGCGGCGCCCCGCACCGGCCCCGCACCGGCCCCGCCGCTCACCAGCACCGCCAGGCAGTCGGGGTCCACCGAGGGCAGCCCCCAGCCCCCGGCCCAGCAGAACAGCTCCATGGGCGCCGCCATCTTCCGCCGACCCGGAACCGGACGGGCGGCACCGCCCGCCCCCGCCGCGGGGCGGCACCGAGCGGGCTCCGCGGTGCGGCGGGGCCGAGCGGGCTCCGCGGGTGGGGAGGGTGCGGTCTGCGGGGTGCCTGGGCAGAACCTGCGTCCCGCAGAGCCCCGCACAGAACGGCCTTGCTATGCACCGCACAGAACAGCTCAGCTCAGCTCTGCGCTGTTCATCCTGCTCAGCCCCGCACAGAACAGCCCGGCTCTGCACTGCTCATCCTGCTCAGCCCCGCACAGAACAGCCTTGCTATGCACCGCACAGCTCAGCTCAGCTCTGCGCTGCTCACCCTGCTCAGCCCCGCACAGAACAGCCCTGCTATGCACCGCACAGCTCAGCTCAGCTCTGCGCTGCTCACCCTGCTCAGCCCCGCACAGAACAGCCCTGCTGTGCACCGCACAGAACAGCCCGGCTCTGCACTGCTCATCCTGCTCAGCCCCGCACAGAACAGCCCTGCTGTGCACCGCACAGAACAGCCCGGCTCTGCACTGCTCATCCTGCTCAGCCCCGCACAGAACAGCCCTGCTGTGCACCGCACAGAACAGCCCGGCTCTGCACTGCTCATCCTGCTCAGCCCCGCACAGAACAGCCCTGCTGTGCCCCGCATCTCTCTGCATTTCCCCGCACAGCTCAGTTCAGCTCTGCACTGCTCACCCTGCTGTGTCCCGCACAGAACAGCCCTGCTCTGCCCCGCATCCTTCAGCTCAGCTCCACACTGCTCACCCTGCTCAGCCCCGCACAGAACAGCCCAGCTGTGCCCCGCATCTCTCTGCATTTCCCCGCACAGCTCAGCTCAGCTCCACACTGCTCAGCCCCGCACTGCCCCGCATTTCCCCGCATGGCCCCGCACTGCCTCGCATGGCTCAGCTCAGCTCTATTCGGCTTTTTGGTCCCGCACCGCCCAGTCCTGCTTTGCCCCGCATCTCCCCGCACGGGCCCACACCGCTCAGCCCAGCTCCGCACTGCTCACCCTGCTCGGCCCCGCACCGCTCATCCCCGCACCCCCCCGCACGTCTCCGCGGACATCAGCTGGGCCGGGAGCCCGCTGGCAGCGGCGGAGGGAAAACGCCCGGTGTGCGGCTCCGGACTGCCCCCCTCCATCGCCCGCACCCCCCCGTTACGCGGGACCGCTGGCCCGCAGCCGGACCGGGGCCGCGGGGCTGGGGCAGTCCCGAGGCCGGGCTCAGCCCGTTGTTATGGCACCGGGGGAAACAGCTGTAAACACGGCCGGGACGCCGCGGGCCGCCCGCCCGCCTTGGCCGGAGCTCCACGGGAGCGGCTCAGCGGCCCGAGCATCCCCCGGCGGAGCGAAGCGGCCCCGGGGCTCTGCCGGCCCGGGGGGCTCCGCGGGCTGGGGCACCCCCCTGCAAGCGTCCCCGCTGCCGGGATGCTCCGGCGCTGCTGGGGCGGCCCCAGCCCGCCCGCCTGACCTCCCGGTGAACCGGAGCTGTGAGCGGGAATCCGGCAGTGCCGGGGGGTCCCCGAAACCCCAGACCCGGTGCGCCGCGCCTGCACGGACACGGTGCCTCCCTCCGGGGCCGGAGCCGCGGCGGGTCGCCCGCCGGTGTCCCCGGGATGCGTCCGGTGATTGACGGCTCTTTGTTTCCTCCTCGCCGGCCCCGCCGGCCCCTCCCCCGTGCGCCACCCCGCCCCGCCGCGCTCCGCACCGCACCGGCGGCACCGGCGGCACCATGGGGGCACCGCGGAGCCCCGCGCTCCTGGCGCTGCTCCTGCTGGGCGCCGCCGCCGCGGCGCGTCAGGAGCTGCAAGGTACCGGAGGGGCTCGGGGCGGCGGTGGGGCGGCCCCGAAGGGGCGGTGGGACGGGCGACAGTCGGGGGTCGGCGGCGGCAGACCCCGTCCCACGGCCGCTGACAGCGGCTCTGCTCGCCCCGGGGAGCTGCGCTGCGGGCAGCGGGGACGCTGGAACGTTCACCCCGAGGCGCGGGGTGGCCGCCGGTTCCGATGCTGGCTCGGGGCCGCGGAGGAATTCTGCGGCGGGGGCTGACCCCAGCACCGGAGCCCCTCTCGGTCTGCCCGGTGCATCTGCACGGAGCGGGCGGGCACCCGTGCGGCAGCGGCACCGAGTTGTCCGTGCTCCCTCTCTAAGCGCACCGAGCCGGTAACGGGGGCCCGACCGTCCCTCTGGGGTGTCCCGCTCCGGCTGCTCCTTGCTGGGGCTGGCCCGCGGGGGATTCCGCGGATGCAGGGAAGCCCCAACAGCGGGGCGAGCTCCGGGCCGCGACTCTGCCGGTGTCGCCGGTGCGGGGGCTCCGCGGGTCCCGCTCGGCGGCGCGGCCGGTCCTGGAGCGCCACCGCGCGGGGGTGGCCCCGGGGCCCCCGGGGCTTCCCTGGTCCCCCCAGAGCCCGGCGGTCCAGGGACACCCCCACCTCACCCTCGTGGTCACCGGCCGGAGCTGCGGCTGCCGGTGCAGAGGCGATCCCGGTGCTCGTGTCCCGCAGTCATCGACCTGCTGCTGGTGAGCGAGGCTCGGCAGATGGCCAGCGTGGCCCACAAGATCCGCATGGAGCTTCTGACTGTCAACGACGTGTACCTCCTCTCCACCTTCCGCCTGCCCCCCAAGCAGGGGGGGACCCTCTTCGGCCTCTACTCCAAGAAGGACAACACCCGATGGCTGGAGGTCTCTGTCGTGGGGAAGATCAACAAAGGTGGGTGGGGATGGACTGGCCCTGCTCTCACCCCAGTGCTTGGAAACAAACTGAGTTCCTGCAGGGAAGAGCAATGGGCACACACGTGTGCCAGGGTGCTGCCGGTGCCGTGGGGAGCTGATGTCCCCTCCCTGCTCCTCCTCAGTCCTGGTGCGGTACCTGCGGGAGGACAACAAGGTGCACTCGGTGAACCTGCAGCACGCGCACGTGGCGGACGGGCAGAGCCACTCTGTCATCGTGCGCCTGAGCGGGCTGCGCAGGGACACGCTGAGCGTCGAGCTCTACGTGGACTGCAAGCAGATGGACTCCAGCGTGGGGCTGCCGGAGCTCTCTGAGATCCCCCTGGCCGAGGTGGAGTCCATCGAGGTGCGCACGGGGCTGAAGGCTTACCAGAGGATGCAGGTGAGTGTGAGGGGATTGAGACTTCAGTCAGTGCACCCTTGGGGATGGGCAGAGCCCCCCATGCTGACTGCCTATTTCCACATGCATCAGGGGTTTGTTGAGTCGATGAAGCTGATCCTGGGAGGGTCCATGAGCCGTGTAGGGGCTCTGAGTGAGTGCCCTTTCCAAGGAGATGAGTCCATTCACAGTGCAGGTAATGGCTTGGGGGCTTATAGAGTCACCTGTGTGTGCTGTGGCACAAGGAGGTGGTGGGTGACAGCACAGAGGGTTGTTCCTGTCACTCCTGGCCCAGTGTCCCCACACAGGTGGGAGCTACACATGAGCTGACCAGGAGTGACCATGTGAGGTGATGCTGGGGTGTGACAGCAGCATTTGGTAATGTCTCATCTCTCTCCTTGCAGTGACGAGTGTGCTGGCCTCCATCCTGGGTAAGTCCCTGCTCTGCTTCCCACGTTTCCTGGCATGAGGCATTTAGGGCTCCACGGAAGCAAAAATCCTTGAACAGCCTGTCCCAGTGCCCCATGTGGGATCAGAGGGTGTGCTATGGAAAAAGGGGCCCTGTGTGACCCAGGGAGAAGGACAGGCTGTCAGGTGCCTCATCCTCCCAGCTCAGTGCCAATGGGCAGAGCAGTCCTGGCCCACAGCCCTGGGATGCTTTGTCTGTTCTTGGATTAACCTTTCCTTTCTGCTGCTGGCAGGTGAGCAGACCAAGGCACTGGTCACACAACTGACCATCTTCAACCGGGTCCTGACTGAGCTGCGGGAAGACATCAGGGACCAGGTGGGACTGAGGGGGTACTGACACTCCCTGGCTGCATTTCCTAGAGCACAGTGCCAGCACCCTCCTGATGCCCCACGCTCTGCTGCCTTGCAGGTGAAGGAGATGTCTCTGATCCGCAACACCATCATGGAGTGCCAGGTCTGCGGTGAGTGCTGGCGAGGCTCTGCTCCCACCTCAGAGGGCAAAAGGCCACCTTGTCTCACCCCTCACCTGCCTCTCCTCTCCTCAGGTTTCCACGAGCAGCGGTCCCGCTGTAACCCCAATCCCTGTTTCAGCGGTGTGGACTGCATGGAGACGTACGAGTACCCTGGGTACCGCTGCGGGCCCTGCCCGCCAGGGCTGGAGGGCAATGGCACACACTGCACTGACATCGAGGAGGTGGGCATGCTCTGGGGGGATCAGCAACCCCAGGGCTGTGTGTGCAGAGGGTGCTTCCTCTCAGGAAGAGGTGGATCCTCCTGTCCTGGGGCAGCAGCCACCCCAAAAAGCAGGATGCTGTGCCCGAGGATGAAGCCTGTGTCTCTCCTGGTGTTGCAGTGTGCCCATGCCAACCCCTGCTTCCCTGGCTCCAAGTGCATCAACACAGCCCCCGGGTTCCGCTGCGAGCCCTGTCCCCGTGGCTATCGAGGCAACACCGTCTCTGGCGTGGGGGTGGACTATGCCAAGGCCAGCAAGCAGGTGAGGGCGGTGCCACGGGACTCAGCCAGGTCCCTGTGGGGTCTCTGAGTGCAGGACAATGCAGTCTGGAGGAGGACAGTTTCCTGGGGGCAGGAGTGGTTAGAGCTGCCCACAGGGAGAAGCCCCAGGTGAGCATTTCTCCCCCACTGCTCACAGGTTTGCACAGATATTGATGAATGCAACGATGGGAACAATGGGGGCTGCGACCCCAACTCCATCTGCACCAACACCCTGGTGAGCAGCGCTGTCCCGCTCCCTCCCTGGCTCCTGGGGTCGCTCAGCTCCCCTCATCCCACCCCTGCTCTCTCTCTCCCCCAGGGCTCCTACAAGTGTGGACCCTGCAAGTCAGGCTTTGTGGGGAACCAAACGTCCGGCTGCGTCCCACAGAGGTCCTGCAGCACTCCCACCTCCAACCCCTGCGACATCAACGGCTTCTGCCTCTTTGAGAGGAATGGGGAGATCTCCTGTGCAGTGAGCAGGGGACAGGGGCAGGAGGAGGGTGTGTGGGGTACAGCATGGCAGCATTTGTCCTGCTAGGGCTCTTTCCAGCCCCTGATCTCTTCTTTATTCAGTGCAACGTGGGCTGGGCTGGCAACGGCAACGTGTGCGGGCCAGACACGGACCTGGATGGGTACCCAGACGAGCCCCTGCCCTGCATCGACAACAACAAGCACTGCAAGCAGGTGAGCTCCTGGAGGGGGTGCAGGGCACGGGGTCCACAGCAGGACTGTGCTCCAGACCTTGTCTCCTCCCCATCCCTAATGCTGGCTGTGCCTGCAGGACAACTGCCGCCTGACGCCCAACTCTGGGCAGGAGGATGCTGACAACGACGGCATCGGGGACCAGTGTGATGATGATGCTGATGGTGATGGCGTCAAGAATGTGGAGGTGGCTGTGCTGGGCAGGTGGCCATGCCAGTGGCTCTAGGAGGGCTTCTCCTTTTGGCTCAGTTCTGAGTCCCTCAAATGCTTCTCCTGGGAAGCAGCAGGCTGGTGGCTTGAGAATGGTCTCAGAGTGCTGGAGACATTGTTCTGTCCTGGCCACTGTGGCCTCTTGTCTGCATGCCAACATCACCATCCTCTTCTCCACAGGACAACTGCCGGCTCTTCCCCAACAAGGACCAGCAGAACTCGGACACTGACTCCTTTGGGGATGCCTGTGACAACTGCCCCAACGTGCCCAACAATGACCAGCGGGACACGGACAGCAATGGCGAGGGGGATGCTTGTGACAACGACATTGATGGGGACGGTGAGCCACTGACCTGGGTGTGCCAGGGGGGCTGTCCCACCACAGTGGGGGAGGGTATCCACTCAGCACTATCCTTGCAGGGATACCCAACATGCTGGATAACTGCCCCAAGGTGCCCAACCCTCTGCAGACTGATCGGGATGAGGACGGTGTTGGGGATGCCTGTGACAGTTGCCCTGAAATGAGCAACCCCACTCAGGTATGGCTGGGGCCAGGCTGGGCCAGGGGGCCTGGGACGAGTGGGGCCTGGCCCAGCAGGGAGCAGGGGGTCCTCCTCCTCTCCCTGGGATGTCCACTGAACTAGGGCTCCGCTCTCCTCCAGACAGATATGGACAGTGACCTGGTAGGAGACATCTGTGACACCAACGAGGACAGGTGTGGACAGCACTGCAGTGGGGTGACCTCCCCATTGTGTCCCTGGGGGCAGAACTGGTCTCCTGGCTCAGGCACCTGTCAGGAGGGACAATGGGGTCTTTGGGGAGCTGGCATGTGGCTCCAGATCCCCAGTTTTGTCATTGCTCTGACCTTGTCCTTGCTCCCAGTGATGGGGATGGCCATCAGGACACCAAGGACAACTGTGCTGAGATCCCCAACAGCTCCCAGCTGGACTCGGACAACGATGGGCTGGGGGATGACTGTGACAACGATGATGACAATGATGGCATCCCTGACTATGTGGCACCTGGCCCAGACAACTGCCGCCTCATTCCCAATCCCAACCAGAAGGACTCGGACGGTGAGCATGGGGTGGGCAGGGGGAGGCAGACCTGCCTGGGCTCAGCCCAGCCCTGACTGGGCACCTGTCCCCAGGGAACGGCGTGGGGGATGTCTGCGAGGAGGACTTCGACAATGACACGGTGGTGGACCAGCTGGACGTGTGCCCCGAGAGCGCCGAGGTGACGCTGACCGACTTCCGCGCCTACCAGACCGTCATCCTTGACCCCGAGGGGGACGCCCAGATCGACCCCAACTGGGTTGTGCTCAACCAGGTGTGGGTGCTGCGCCCCGTGTTTCTGGGGGCTGCGCTGCAGGGTGGGAGCTGAGGGGTCCCCAGGAGTGCTGGGGTGCCCCTCACCCAGCTGTCCCCCACAGGGCATGGAGATCGTGCAGACCATGAACAGTGACCCGGGTTTGGCTGTGGGTAAGATATGTTCACCCACCCACAGGCTCTGGGGTAGCCCCCCTACTCCCACTGTGCAGGGGAGTGAGGGCTGGTTCTTTGCCACACAGAGGGGTGAAGGGTGGGAGTCCCATGAGGAGAGAGTGCTCCCCACAGCATTTCCTGCCTGTAGGTTACACAGCCTTCAACGGGGTGGACTTTGAGGGCACCTTCCACGTCAACACCATCACCGACGATGACTACGCCGGCTTCATCTTCAGCTACCAGGACAGCGCCAGTTTCTACGTGGTGATGTGGAAGCAGACGGAGCAGACGTACTGGCAGGCCACCCCCTTCCGTGCTGTGGCTGAGCCGGGGCTGCAGCTCAAGGTGGGTGGTGGCCCCACCCACGGGCTGGGTCAGGCACCTGTGTTCAGGTTCCCCCTGAAGCCCCCCGTGCACCTGCAGGCAGTGAAGTCCTCGACAGGCCCTGGGGAGCACCTGCGCAACGCGCTGTGGCACACGGGCCACACGCCCGACCACGTCCGCCTGCTCTGGAAGGACCCTCGGAACGTCGGCTGGAGGGACAAGACCTCCTACCGCTGGCAGCTGGCACACAGGCCCCAGGTGGGCTACATCAGGTAAGCATGGGGGGCATGGGGGCTGCTGGGGTGGGGGCTGCACTCACCACGGTGCAGTGGGACCACACCAGTGCGGGGCGTGACGGTTACTGGTGAGAAAACAACCCTAGAGTGAACCAGCCCTGGTGAAGATAGTGATAATCATGAGTAAGGGTCCTGCCCTGCAGAACCACCTCAGGGGTAGGAAGGTGTCCATGAGGAGGCATGGGACCACCCTAGTGAGGGGATGCTGGCCATGAGCCCTGTGGGACCACCCCGGTGTGGGGATAGCGGCCGTGGGGGAGCATCCAGCCCCGTGAGACCACCGCAGTGCGGGGATGCCGGCCGTGGGCAGGGGTTCCGCCCGGTGGGGCCGCAGCCGCGTTTCTCCTTTAAGGCTCCCGCCGGGGCGGCCGCGGCGGGGAGGGAGGGGGGGCTCCGCCGCCGGGCCCTCCGCCCCCCGGGCCCCCGGGGCATTGTCCCGTCGCCATGGCGACCCCGCCGGCGCCTTTCACATGCAAAGCGCCCGACAAAGGCGGCGGGGCCGGGCCGGGGGCGGCGCGGGGGGCTTCAGCCCGGCCACGGCGGGGGGCCCCGGCCCGAGGATCCAGCCGGTCCGGTCCCCCCGGCCCAGCCCCCCAGCTCCAGCCCGGTGCCACCGTCTCCGGGTCGGGATAGCCGGGGCCCGGTGCTGGTCGTGGAGGGGTCTCAGTGGGATCCAGGTGCTGGCCCCGATGGAGTTCTCAGTGGGTTCCCGTTGTTTGCCCGGTCGGGTACCGGCGGGGTCCCGGTGGAATCCGGCTGACCGCTCGGGCCCCGTTGCCCCGCAGGGTCCGTCTGTACGAGGGCCCGCAGCTGGTGGCCGACTCCGGTGTGATCATCGACACCACGATGCGCGGGGGCCGGCTGGGGGTCTTCTGCTTCTCCCAGGAGAACATCATCTGGTCCAACCTGCAGTACCGCTGCAACGGTGAGCAGGGCCCCCCGGGACCCCCGCACGGGCCCGGCCGAGCGTCCCCTCCCTCGCCCCTGCGGCGGGGTCAGTCCTGGGCCGGGGACTTCATCGGGGCTCGCTCCCCTCGCCGGCTCCTGACACCCCCCGCGCTCCTCCCCACAGACACGATCCCTGCCGACTTCGAGCCCTTCCGCCGGTTCCTTCTGGAGGGACGCGAGTGACCGCGCCCGGCACGGGCCTCCCCCGCCAGCGGCACCGGTGGCGCTCCGGGCTCCCGCCGCCAGCGGCACCCGGGGGCGCACCGGGCCCCGCCGCTCCTCCCGGCCGGGCCCCGCTCCTGGCCCCCCGCGGACTTTGCACTGCCAGTACCGGGGCCCCGCAGTGCCGGGGCTCCCGCCACGCCTGCCCCGGGCGCTCCGGTCCTTGCCCCACGCCTGGCCATAAAGTTTTGAGTGTTTTCTAGCCTGCGCGCCCGGTCCCTGGGGGTCCCCGTCCCCCCCTCCCCGTGCTCTCGGCTCCGTCCCGCGCCGTCCTCCCGGTGGTCGCGGGGTTGAGTCAGCGCCCGGCCGGTCGCACCGGCGCAGCCCGCGGCGGCGGGAGGCCGGGACGAGTGCAATATTGGTGGGCGAGAGCACAACACTGCACCGCATCCCGGCCCTCCCGCCGCCCCGGAGGGAGTGGAGGAGCCGCCGCCGCCCGCCCGGGCCGTTCCGTGGGAACTGCGCGGCGCGCACCGCGGCTCGGCGGCAGGGACCGGTCGCCACGGCGACGGCTGTCCCGGCAACGCGGCGGAATGTGCCCCCACCCCGCCCGCCCCGGAGAGCGCGGCCCCGGCACCGGCCCAGCCCCCCCGCCCCGCGGCGGCGGCGGCGACAATGGGCGCGGCGGCACCGGGCCCCTCTTAAAAGGGCAACGCGGGGCTGCCCTCCGGTGTTGGGGACGGGACCGGGACCGGTGGCTGTGCCCGTTCCCAGCCCGGAGCCGCGGTGGGAGCGCAGCTGGCTCTCCCCGGGAGTACCGGGACAGGTGAAATCACCGCTTGGTACTGAGCGCCTCGTCCCGCGCCCCCGAGCTGCGGTTCACGTTCTTGTTCCGGTCCTTCTCCCGCTCCCTCTCAGATCCCGGTCCAATACCATTCCCGATTCCATTCCCGCTCCGCTTTTGCTCCATCTCCTGCTCCCCCTCCCGCTCCGGTTTCGCTCCAGTTTCGGTCTCACTCCCGCTCTGCATCACTGCAGTCTCCCGATTCCGCTCCCGGTCTCTTCTCAGAAGCGGTTCCACACTCGCTCCAGTCCTAGTCCGTGTCTCGCTCCCGGTCTCACTCCAGCAGATGTTCCCCTTCCCCCTCCCGCTCCACTCTCGCTCCAGTCGCGGTCCCGGTCCCGGTTCTGGTCCCGGTCCCGGTTCTGGTCCCGGTCCCGTCCGGAGGTGCCGGTGCTCGGCGGGAGCGTCGTGCGGGGCCGCGCCCGCCAGGGGGCGCCGCAGGTTCAGGAGCACCGGGCAGAGCCGGGCACGCGCGGGGCGGGGACGGGGACGGGGCGAGTCGGAACCCACCGGGCACGGACAGGCTGGACACGGGGGATCCGCAGGGCAGGGACAGGCTGGACACGGGGGATGCACCGGGCACGGACAGGCTGGACACAGGAGATCCACTGAACATGGACAGGCTGGACACAGGGGATCCACTGGGCACTGACAGGCTGGACATGAGGGATCCACTGAGCATGGACAGGCTGGACACAGGGGATACACGGGGCAGGGACAGGCTGGACACAGGGGATCCACAAGACATGGTCAGGGTGAGCACACAGGACTCACCAGACACAGACCAGGTGGATGCAAGGAGCTCACTGGGCACAGTGGGGATGTACACACAGGATCCCCCCCGGGCAAGGACAGGGTGGTCACACAGGACCCACTAGGGATGGTGGGCACGTGGGATCTGCTGGGCATGGTGGGCGTGGGCACACGGAATCCACTGGGAAGGGTGGGGTTGGGCAGATAGAACCCAGGAGACACAGACAGGGTGAACGCATGGAATCCATGGGGTTTGATGGCAGTGGGCACACGGGACCCACCAGACATGGACTGGGTGGACATACAGGACTCACTGGGCAGACAGAGTGGACACATGAGATCAGGCACAGCAGGGATGGGGACATGGTGGTGGTGGGGGCATGGGACCCCCCAGGCATGGACAGGATGGGCTAATGGCTCCCACTCCCTGGGCTGGCAGGTGAGAGCAGTTACTGGGACCTCCTCCTGTCCCCTCAGCCCCCCAGCCCTCTGTGGGTGTCTGCAGGAGGAAAACTGCACCCTCAAGCCTTCACTTTGGGGGGATGGAGAGGCTCAGGGGAAAACTCCCAGAGCAGAGGGCAGCAGGGCTCAGCATCACTGCACAGGGAGATCCATTCCCGTGGTGAGGCCTTTTGGGGAAGACATATGTGCCCAGAGCTGCTGCCTGCATCCTGCCTGTGCCTGCCTGCACGTGGCCTGGCTTGCCAAGGCTGTGGCCACTGCAGGGGGGACAGAGTGCTGCTGGGTCCCATTCCACCTGCACTGAGACCCAGACCATCCATCCTCATGTCACTGCAGTATGGAGGGACCCCTCTGTCTGCTCCCCCTCTCAGCACCACCTCAGAACCCTTTGGTGTGGCAGGGGTGGCACTTTGGCTTCACATGAGGCTGGCCAGGAGCAAAGTGGGGGCCCCGACAAGGACCCTCACGGGAATCAGCACCCTCCTGAGAGGCTGGGGCTCTCTCAGGGATCAGGACTCTCACCAGGGCAGGAGCAGAGGGGGACTGCAGTAGCTTTTGATGCCCATCGGTGCCAGGAGCACGTGTCACCTGCGCCCAGGCACGGGCGGCGCCGTTACCTCTGGGGTGGGGCATTGGCACCCGGCGCAGCACCCGGCATCACCCGTGCCCTGAATGGGATGGGGGTTTGTGCTGCTGGGGGGGCCCTGGGACCGGGAGGGAGCTTACTGGGAGGTACTGGGATGTCGTGGGGCCCTGGGCTGTACCTGCGTAAGCGTTTCGGGGGGGTCACCGGTGTTTATTTGAGTGTAGGGCGAGGCGATGACCAGCCGGTAATGATTAACTCTGGGCTGAGCCAGAGGATGAGGCCCCCCCTTGCACGAGGGGCTGGGGTGCTCCGTGTCCCCTCTGTGCCCCCCCTGTGCCCCCCAGCACGTTCTGGAGCCCGTGGCTCAGCCCAGGGAGCCAGGCAGATGCTGCTCCCGCCCCTGCCCCAGCATAGCCGGCTACTCTCAGTCCTGTGCCCCCACCCGAGGCTGGGTCCGCCCAGGGACGCTGCCAGCGGGTCCCCCCAAGCCAGGGTAAGCTCAAGGTACCCAGCCTGGGGGGCTGATGCTGCGGGGTCCCCATCGGCGCGGTGCCAAGTGGGGCAGAGCGAACCCCCCCTTCCCTGGAGCCGTCGGCGGGGCGGAGCCTTCCCACCTGCTCCAGGTGCTCTATAAAGCTCTGGCCGCTGTCGAGCTGCCAGTTCCGGATCCCTGGATCGCGGCGTGTGCCACCAGCTAACGGGAGAGCAGCCGCTGCCGAACCCGCGAGGCGCCGGGACCCCCCGGACCAGCCCCATGGCGTTTTCTGTCTTTTTGCTGCTTCTGCTGCTGGTGCTGGGCACAGGTGAGGGGCTGGGGGCGGCAACACCTCGAGTTAGAGGCAGCAGGGGCAGGGGGAGAGGAGCAGGATCCCTTTCAAAGTGGGGACGCGGGGATACCGGAGCCATCCTGGCAGCAGGGACATTGTCGCCTCTCCCGTTCGGTGCAGCGATCCCGGGCTGGCTGTGCCCAGGAAAGCCGGTCCTGGGGGTTCTGCACGGCCCCTCTGCCGTGTCCGAAGGGCTCGGCCAAGGGCTGGGCTGCGGCGGGACCAGCCGGAGCAGGCTGTGCCCGGGGCTTGCAGGCTGGAATGCAGGTGTGTCCCGCTGAGCACCCGGACCCCGGGCTCTCCTCCAGTGCTCCTGCAGCACCCGCTGGGAACCTGCCCGGGAGCTGCCTGTACTGGCCCCCAGCCAGGCCAGGCTGGTCTGGAGGGCACGGGGGCACCCCAGCCACAGCAAGGGTGGCACGCCTGAGCCCCCAGCATGTCAGGGACACTCCAGAGTGAACGGGTCTGGGCAAGGCATCAGTGCCCAGCCAGCTCCACCTGGACCCTCGGTGGTGCCACAAGTGCCCAGCACCAGCCCCATCGTGGGGTGTTGCTGAAGGTCTTGTTAGCCTTGTGGGCAGATGGAGCCAGGGGCTGTTGGATTCTGGGGGTTGTGCTGCTTCCCACAGTGTCCAGCTGATGAGCTGTCGTGGGTAAAACCTTCCCTGACTGGGCTGCAGCCATTGACATTGGGGTTTCCTGCAGGTACACGTGCCATGACCACCGAGACAACCATGGAGATGGAAACTACCGAAACAACCACTGTGGAGATGACCACAGAAACAACCACCCCCACCCTGATGACAAAGATATTCCCCAAAATCACAAGGGACAGGCAGCTCAAAACTTCTGTCTTCCCCTATGTCACCGTGTTCCTTGGCAGAAACAGCACGAACTTCCAAACTGGCAATTACTCCTCAGGCAACTCCACGTCCAATGGCACTGTGGTGCCTGTCCTCAGCAGCCCAGCCATCCCCCATATCAATTCCACCTCAAACAGCAGCAGCTGGGCCCCCCACCTTGGCACCAACGGCAGCTCTGCCGCTCCCACCACCATGGGTGGCAGCACCAAAGGCAACGGGAGCACCAGTGTAGAAGTCTTTCCCACCTGGATAACGTCTGAGGGCAGGGAGACCCCTACCCAGAATGGTCCCAAGCCCAGTAAATCCACAGCCCAGCTGCCTGCTGCTGTCCAGCTGCTCGTCCGTGTCCCGCTGTCCTTCCGCATCATCAACAGGAGCTTCAACGAGAACCTGTGTGACCCAGCCTCAGAGGAGTACAGGAGCCTGAGCCACACTGTGCTGACCATGGTGAGTCCCAGCCCCACAGCAGAGCCCCTACTGGGAAGGATCCACCTCACCTTGGGGCTTTCCATGGAAGCACCCCGAGCATCCATTCTGCCAGCGGCTTCAGCCAGTTCTGCTGAAGGGAGGGAGGAAAAGGGGGGTGTCTGTGGGGAGGTGGCCATGACCTCAATGCTTCCTTCCAGTTTGAACACGTCTTTGGCTGCGCTGGCTGCATGGGCACGCAGACCTACGCCGGGTGCAGTGAGCTGCGGTACAGGTGAGCAGTGCCGGTGGGGCTGGGGGATTGCAGGGTATCTCCCTGGTATGTAGCCCCTCAGGGGAAAATCCAGGTGCTGATGCCTCCTCCTGTGCAGCCCAGGCTCGGTGGAGGTCCAGTCCACCCTCGTGTTTGGGAATGGAAGCGATGCTGTCACTCCTGATGCTGCTGAGCAGCGCCTGAGGAAGAGCCTGGACCAGAATGGCTTCATCATGGGGCTACAGCTGGACAGCATCCAGAGTGAGAGGAGGCTCTAGGCTGGGGAGGGAGGGGTGATGGAGCCTGTGGAAAGCTTTGCCCTGTCCTGGTTGGGGCTGTGATGGGCTTGGGGCTTGCAGCAGGCAGAGCTAGTGCACATTCCTGGTGCCTGTGTCATTCCCAGCACTGAGAAGAGCAAGTGGATCCCCTGCAGGAGGGCTCAGCTCCTGGCGTTCTGTCCCAGGGATCTCTCAGAGTTCTGTCCCAGTTCTGCCTGTGGTGCAGACACAGCTCTGCTCCTTTCAGGCTCTGCAGTGGTGATATCCCCAGCTCCAGTGCCCATGGTCCCGGACTGGGCCATTGCTCTGTTGGTCCTGGTCAGCATCCTGCTGCTGTTGAGCCTCTTCACCTGTCTCCTCCTGATGGTGAGGCCCCATCCTCTCCCCACTCCTCACCTGCATTCTGCTGGTTGGTGCCCTGTCCCTGTCCCCCCACCAGCCAAGCCCTGACCCCTTCTCTCTCCCCAAGTCCACCTGCACCTGCCGCCGGAAAAGCCGAGGGAAACTGGACCTGATCAGCCAAAAAGATTCCTACCACCCCATGGCTGAATACCTCCAGTACCAGAGCCACGGGCGCTACGCGCCCCCCAACAGCAAACCCAACCCCTACAGCCAGGTGAGAGCGAGAGCCGCGCCCCTGGGGTCCGGCTCTGCGAGGGCAGAGAGCAGGGGCGCATCCTCTGCGCTCTGGGTTAATGGCTAACGGGCACGGCAGGGCAGGGCTGCTGTCCGGGGAGCTTCCCTCGCCAGGAGGTGAGTGTCACATTCACGCCTGGCTGGAGCAGCGCTCGCAGCGGTGCTGGCCAGACCCAGCCTGGCTCCAGGGAGCTCCCGGCGACCTTGGGCAGCCGCTCCCTGTGCCCCGCCCCAGCGGCGTCAAGGGGGGCTCGCTGCCTGCCCACCCTGCCTTTCTCCTGCTCTGCTGTGTCCCGGCCAGACCCTCAGGTCTCCTTCTGCCACGGGTGGGGAGAAGGCCTGGAGCACTGCAGAGCTGATGGGAGGCTGAGGAGATGATTCCAGCCAGAACCCCTCATCCCGCATCAGCAGCTCCCAAATTGGAGCTGCAGGTGTGGCGCCGGGAGCTGCCTGGAGGCGCAAAGGGCTCTCCGAGGCGATCTGGGGCACGGGGGCCGCCTCGTCATCCCCTGCTCTGTGCTCCCTCCACTCGGGGCTGCGGGCGGGGGCCGTGTCCAGCTGCTCTGGCTCCCTGCGAGCAGCTCACCCTGTGCAAATACCAGGGGCCTGGGTAAATATTTACCTTCGCACTCGCCGGGCCGGCTTATCGTGCGGGAACACGGCCGGGGCCACCGCGGCTCCTCCTGTGCGCGGGGAGGGGGGAGCCCCAAGGTACCCACAGTGCTGCCCACCACCACGGGAGGATGAATTTTTGGTTCCCATAGTGGCCGTGGATAGGGTGCAGCTCTCCCTCTGCTGCCCCAGGGTGGGGGCTTAGCCCAGTCCTGACACCCCCTCCCCTTTTCTCCCCCCAAGGTGGCCGGCAGCAGCACCAAGAGAGCCGGTACCTTCACCTACACCAACCCCGCCGCCGGCTCCGACAACCTCTGAACAGCGAGCTGCGAAGGAGGGCGGCAGCCCAGGGGAGGGGGCGGCCGCAGACCCCCCAACTCCCGGGGGAGCAGCAGCTGCCCCGGGCACATCCCCCCGGTGCTGCTCGGCCCCTCGCCGTGGGCAGCGGGAGCCGGATGGTTCTGGAGCAGCCGGATTCGTGCACATGACAGAACTGGATGAACAAAAATCGGGGGAGGCGCGGGAGGGAGCGTCCCGCACACCCCAAGGTCCCCGCACTCGCTTGGCTTTGTAACCCTGCTCCGTGCCGGGGGTGGAGGACTGGGCTGGTGCTCCCCCTGCCCTCACCCCCGGGGATTCAATGGCTCTTTTTTGTGGTGTTATTTTATTTAATATCTCTATTTTCAGGGTGTTGGTGCCGGGCTTGGCTCGGCGGGGTGGCAGGTCCTCGGCCGGGGTATATTTATCGCAGTTTCAATAAAAAGGATGGGGGCAGCCGTGTGTCCCCAGGGCTGCGCCGTGGTGTGGCAGGGGGGCTTCTCTGGGACGTGGCTGTCACCCACCCAGGTGGCCTCAGCTTGGGTGGTGACTCTCGTTTCCCGTCCCAGGCAGTCCTGGGGCTGATGTTGTGGGGGGTCACCGTGTCCCTGGTCCCTGCACGCCTCTGGATGTGACACATCCTGCCAGACTCCATCCCTCCCGCCCCTCCCACGCTCTCGGTTTCAGTTCACGATCGAGCGTGTCTCGTTTGATGCGCCCGGTTTCCCCGCGGCTGCACAGGTGGAATGTGACGGTGCCAGGGCCGTGCAGCTGCACGTGTGTCACTGGGAGCGTGTCCTGCTCCCCTCCCCTCCCCGTCCGGGCTCCAAACGCCGAGTGAGCCCCAAAAATGCTCTGGGGGGGTTGCTAAAAGAAGAGGCTGTGTGGTGGCACCGGGGCACAAACCTTGGGAACAGCCATCCCTGAAACGCAGTGGTGGCCCCTTGGCAGCCCCAGTTTGAGCTGGGCCCGTTCCTGGGCACTGGGAGTGTTTTGGCAAGCACTGAAAAGGCAGGAAAACAAGGAACCGAACCTTCCCTAAAGAAAGCCCGTGTGGTCAGAGGCGTGGAGCCAGTGCCTGGCTGGGGACAGCCCCAGGACCAGCCCAGCAGCCACAGTCTGTGGGCTCTGGGTGGGGCCCATGGCTGTGCCAGGGAACCCTGGCATGTGCTGGGGGTCTCTGGAGCACCTTGGTGCCCCAAGACTGCTGTGGGGGGTGGAGTGTGGGGGGCTCTGGCACAGTGCAGCACCCCCCACCCCCAGATCTGTTCTGCCAATTGGGGATGGGGTCGTGTGCCTAGGACAGAGCCCTTTAGGGGATGGGGTGTGCCTGGGACTGCTGCTTCCCCACTCAGCCCCCCCAGCCATGGGCAGGGCCTGAGAATCAGAACAGGGGCCTGATTTGAAGGGCTGGGCCCTACAAAGAACTGACTGTTTGTAGAGAGCTCAGCCCTGTGGCCCCCTCCCATTCCAACTCAGGGGCCAGGATCTCCAGGGAGATCTCCAGGATCTCTCCCTGCCCTGCCATGCAGAGTATTCAGGTGGGGGGGTCCAGCTCTAAAACCCACTCTAAGATGCCCCCACACCCCTGGCTGGACTGGCCACCATTGGGACTCCCCAGCCACACTGAAGGAGTTTGTTCAAAGAAAACAGGTAGAGCAGAGCACAGGTAGGAGCTGACACGTCAGCAGTGCCTGGGCTGGGCAGGGTTGGCACCTGCTGGCCATGGCCCAAGGGACAGCCTGGCCCCATGGCCAGCCCAGCCCCATGGCCCCCCTTTGGCAGGCAGGCTCCAGAGGAGTCTGGCATTGCAGTTTATTGTAGGAAACCATGAAAATACAGCGTTTGTTGTAACAGAACTCAGGAGAAATGACAGCAGCTTGGACAGATCCTGGTGTGGCACTGCTGGCACAGCCCCCTGGGGCTCCCTGGTGGGTCACATCCAGACCCTGGAGGCCCAGCCCACCCTGGCCACGTGTGGTTTGGCACCAAGGAGTGTAACAGGAGCCAAGTGTGGCCCTCAGAGCACGTGCAGGGCTGGCCAGGCACGTTGCTGCCCAAGGACAGGGCAGAGCAGGTGGCACTGAGGTGCCCAGCAGCCCATGGGAGGGACCCCAAGGCTGGCTGTGTCCAGGGGCTGTGCCTGGCTGCAGCCAGATGATCCACGTTGAAAATGAGCCATTTTACAAAACATCTTCACACCTTGTTCCAGCCCAGCCTCCCCCCCTGCCCTCTTCCCCACCCCAGCTGCCTCCCCCACCCCAACCAGCACCCAGCCTCTCCCCTCCACTGTCACCCACTGCCACTTTCCACCCCCCTCCCTGCACAGCCCTGTCCCCTTCCCTGACCCTCTGCCAGCCCTGCCCACAGCCCCGGGCTGAGCTGGAGCTAGGGGCAGGCAGATTGGGTGAGAAGGGGACCACAAAGCTGTCCCTAGTCCCCACCCATCCCACAAAACAAACACCTGGCAGCACCGGGGCCACCCCTGCTCTGCTCTGCTCCGCTCCCTGGCCACTCGTGTCCCCCCGGGCACCACGGGCACGGCTCAGTCCAGCTTGGCAAAGTTGCCAATGGTCACTTTCCGCTCCTGCTTGTTGGCCACCAGCTCCTGGAGGTGCAGGGCCCCGCCTCCGATGAAGCAGAAGGCGGGGCAGACGGGCCCCGAGCAGTCCACGCCGCACTCCCAGAGCTCGCGGAAGGACACGGCATCGTAGAAGCTCACCTTGCCCTGCTCATAGTCCAGGCAGATGCCGATGCGTGGCGGCAGGGGCACGGTGCAGCCGTTGGGGTCGCGGGACGTGAGGGCTGAGCCGTGGGACAGCAGGATCTTGCCCATGCCGATGGTGAGGAAGGCGTAGGGAGGAGGAGCCTCCACTGTTGTGTCCTCTGCCCCGCTGTCGTGGCCGCTGTCGGGGTCATACCTGTGGAGAAGGGACAGGTGAGTCCTGCTGCCAGTACCCCAGGCTGGATGTTGGGAAGGATGAATCAGTTAAATCTTATAAGCAAAAGATTTTGAGGATATGGAAACCATAAGCAAGACTGAAATGAAAGCAGTGTCTGGCTAAGTGGCTGGAGAATAGCAATGTGGATGCCTGAAGATCTTCTCCCTTTGTTAAGAGAATGCCAAAGAGCAGCAGAGACCCTCTCCAGGCATGACAGGAAGGGTCCAAGATAAGGGTTAGAGATAAGAAAGTTGTAAAACATGGTAATGTAGCAATTCCTATATCATATATATATATATATTGTATGTATATATACATACAATACACATACAATATGTATACAATACATACAATTCAATATACAATACATACAATACACATACACATACACATACACATACACACACACATACACATACACATACACATATAGATATATAGATATAGACATAGATAGATAAATATAGACACAGATATATAGATATAGATATAGATATAGATATAGATATAGATATAGATATAGATATAGATATAGATATAGAGACATAGATATAGATATAGATATATACACATACACATACACATACACATACACATACACATACACATACACATATACATATACATATATCTATATTGTATGTAAATGTTAGAGAATTTGTATCTTGTATTAGGTTGGTTAGTGGAAATTAGAATATTCAACACAGAAGATTTATGGTGGTGTGAATGGGAAAATCTCTCTCTTACTTCACTCTCTTACTTTGCTCTCATCTCTTAGAACTCCTATCACCCCCCACTCTCTTTCTGCCCTGGCAGCTCCCAGCAGAACCCTTTCTACCCACACCCTACGCAATAAACTGCAAACTTCAAAACACAGAGAGCACCTGAGTTTGTCCTGACCACCATCCACCCCCCCAGGACCCCACACCCCATGGGAGGCAGAAGAGCCAGAACCACCCCCTCACCCCCCAACCCACCCCGCTCACCTGGGGCTCACCACATCCTGCGGCACCTGGAACCACTCCTGCAGTTTGCTCTCCAGCCCTACTCCCACCTTCACCAGGTAGGAGCTGGGGTCCACACAGCAAGCCCAGTAGCTCTTGCCCTGGGTGATGGCCACGTCGCCGATGACCAGGTCGATGGACAGGTGGCAGCTGGTCATCAGGCGCTCGGCCGCGAACAGCATGGGGATGCCGGGCACGCTGCGCACCGCGCGCTGGTCCTTGCTGATGGCCAGCCGGTCCC
Organism: Oenanthe melanoleuca; assembly: GCF_029582105.1. Classification (NCBI taxonomy): domain Eukaryota; kingdom Metazoa; phylum Chordata; class Aves; order Passeriformes; family Muscicapidae; genus Oenanthe; species Oenanthe melanoleuca. The sequence goes on along the minus strand of NC_079358.1, from coordinate 926,399 downwards.
GGTTGAAGCCCCAGCGGTTGTCCAGGAAGAAGTTGAGGACTGTGGGGTGTTGGGAAGAGAATAGAAAAAAAAAAAACCAACCTTATAAATATGAGTGGCGTGGCAAAAGGTTTTGAAATAGAAATGATGGCAGTTTTGGATTGTGAGGGTGAAAGCAACCGTGTGAAGTTTAGGGCCACAAATAGCAAAGAACCAACTGACATGCTGTTCCAGGTATGGCAGGAAAGGTTTAGAGAGAAGGTTTATAGATAAGAAAGCCATAAAATATGGTAATGTAGCAATTCCTATAGGTTGCATGCAAATATTAGGAAATTAATATGTTGTAGTAGATTGGTTAGTAGAACTTAGAATATTCAACATAGAATACTTATTGTATTGTATTGTATCTTAACCTCTATTCTCTCTTATCCTCTTTACTCTCTATGCTCTATTCTCTCTTACACTCTCTCCCTCATACACCCTAATAATAAACTATAAACTTCAAGACCAGAATATAGAGAGCCCCTGAGTCTGTCCTGATGACCGTCCACCCAACAATAACCCCCACAGTGGGGAGCAGAGGAGGAGGAGTGTAGGGGAGGAAGAAATAGGAATACCCTATAGATGTGATTGCTTAGCAAAAAATGCTAAGAATATAGAAACTGTAGGTGAGATTGAAATGAAAGCAGTGTTAGAGCAGCAATGTGGATGCCTGAAGGTCTTCTCTTTGAAGGTCAACTCCCTTTGCACTTGTTGCAAACATCCCAAAGAGCCAGCAGAGACCCTCTCCTGGCATGACAGGAAGGGTCCCAGATAAGGTTTAGAGATAAGAAAGTTGTAAAACATGGTTATGTAGCAATTCCTATAGGCTGTATGTAAATGCTATAGGATTTGTATCTTGTATGAGATTGGTTAGTGGAAATTAGAATATTCAATATTATTGTATTGTAAACGGGAAAATCACTCTCTTACCTCACTTACCTCTCTTACTTCCCTCTCTTACCATTCTCTTGCCCTTGGTCACCCTCTCTCTCCCTTGATCTTGTCCCTGCACCCCTCACCTTTGCTTTTACCTCCTTTGTTATCTTACTCCTCTGGGCCTGTTTGAGCAGCATCTGGCAGCTCCCAGCTGAGCCCTTTTCACCCACACCCCATGTAATAAACCGCAAACCTCAAGACCAGAATTTGGAGAGCGCCTGACAAACCTCCAGAGGAGGAGGAGGAGGGTGAGCAGGACAGCACAGCAGAGCGCCCTGGGTGCATCCAAGCACCCACCCCTCTCACCTGGGGCGGGTGGTGTGTGCAGGTAGATGTCCTCGCTGTAATCCCCGAACCCCGCCTTGTTGTAGCCCTTCACCCGCAGCACGTAGACGCTGTCGGTGTCCAGGTACTCGACGAGGGCGCAGGTTCCCCGCACCTCCTCCCGCCGCTGCCACAGCTTCAGCCCCTTGGCTTTGGCGTCGGTCTTGCGGAACTCCACCGTGTAGTGCCAGGCGGGCGGCGAGTGCTGCGGCAGCCGCCAGCACAGGAAGATCTGGTCGTAGGTGTAGGTGCGCTGCGTGTCGATGACCGGAGCCTCGGGCGCTGCGGGGAGAGGCAGCGGCCGGCATCAGGCAGCATCCCCCGCCCCCGAGGGCGGGGAGGCGGCCGGACGCAGGGGAAGGGATGTTCCGGCATTCCGGACGGACGGACGGACGGACAACCAGCAGAGTTCTAGAGGGGTCTGACTGCGGAGAGCGTGTGTCAGCACCGGAGGAGAGCGAGAGTCAGGGAGACAGAGGAGCTGCTGCTGTGGGGGGCTCCAGGGACCAGACAGGCCGAGTGCAAGTCAGGGAGGAGAGAGAGAGAGAAAGAGAGAGAATGGAGGCAGGGGAAGAGGAGGAGGAGATGGGGATGGAGGGTGGGAGAAGGTACTGGCAGGAACAGAGGCAGGGTGGGAAGGAGAAATGAAGGTGGAAGAGAGGTAAGGAAAGGATGGGAATGGGGCAAGGAAGAGAAAGGAAACAGGATGAGGAGGGAGGTAGAAATAAGGCAAGAGGAGGGATGGAAATGGGGAGAGGAAGAAATGGGATAAGAGCAGGATGGAAATAGGGTGAGAGGTAAAGAAAGGATGGCAATGGGGCAAGGAAGAGAAAAGAAACAGGATGAGGAGGGAGGTAGAGATAGAGCAAGGAGAGGGATGGAAATGGGGAGAGGAAGAGGACAGAAATGGGGGGAGAGTAGGGTGGAAATATAGAGAGAATGGAAATGGGGCAACAATTGGGCAAGGACAAGGTGCAAATGGGATGAAGAAATGGGTGAGCAGGGCAGAAATGGGGCAAGGAGGGAAAGAAATGGGGCAAAGAGAGGGGTGGAAATGGGGAGAGGAAGAGGACAGAAATGGGGTGAGAGTAGGGTGGAAATATAGAGAGAATGGAAATGGGGCAACAATTGGGCAAGGACAAGGTGGGAATGGGATGCAGAAATGGGTGAGCAGGACAGAAATGGGGCAAGGAGACAGATGGGAATGGGACAAGGGGGAAAGAAATGGGACAAGGAGAGGGGTGGAAATGGGGAGAGGAAGAGGATGGAAATGAGGTGAGAATGGGACAGAAATGGGGTGCAGACAAGAAGATAAATGGGGGAAGAATGTGGACATAAATGGAGTAAAAGGGGGACAGATGGGCAAGGAAGGGGATGGAAATGGGACAAGACAGGGAAGAAAATTGAACAAGAGGAGGAAGAAAATTGAACAAGAGGAGAAGCGGAAATGGAGCAAGGAGAGAACAAAAATGGAGTCAGAAATGGGATGGAAATGTGGTGAAACTAGGATGGAAATGGGAAGTGGGGAAATGGAAATGGGATGAGTAGAAAGTGGAAACAGGGCAAGGATGGGGTTGAAATGGGGCAAGGGAAAGTGGAAGTGGGATGAGGAGGGGGCATAAAACTGTGTGATGAATGGGACAGAAGTGAAGTGAGAGTGGAACAGAAATGGAGTGAGGAAGGGGATGGAAACTGTGAGAGGGCACAGAAATAGGGCGAGGAAGAGAATGGAAACAGGGCAAGAGGGGATGGAAATGGTGTGAGAGGGGAAGAAATAGGGCAAGGAAGGGGATGGAAATGGAGCAAAGAGTGGGACAGAAATGGGGTGAGAGGGAATTGAAATGGGGCAAGGAAGGGGATGGAAACAACAGGAGGGCACAGAAATGGGGCAAGGAAGGGGATGGAAATGGAGCAAGGAGTGAGACGGAAATGGGGTGAGAGGGATGGAAATGGGGTGAAAGGGGGTTGAAATGGGTCAAGGAAAGGGATGGAAACAACAAGAGGGCACAGAAAAGGGGCAAGGAAGAGAATGGAAACAAAGCGAGAAGGGATGGAAATGGGGTGAGAGGAGGAAGAAATGGGGCAAGAAAAGGGATGGAAATGGAACAAGGAATGGGACCGAAATGGAGCGAGAGGGGGATGGAAATGGGGCGAGGATGGGGACAGAAATGTGGCGAGAGGGGGTGGGAGGGCAGGAGGAGCAGATGGAGGAGGAGGCAGAGCCACCGGCTGGCAGGACGGGGATGGAGGATGGCGGGGTGGGAGCGGGATGGAGGGATGGGAAGAGAGAGCGGGGCCGGCTCTGGGGCAGGGGTGTGACTTGCCTCAGTTACTTCGGTGACGCCTGCCTCGGCAGCGGCCGCAGCCTATAAACAAAGAGAGGTAGAAGCAGGTCTGAAACGTGTCGCCAGCGGGGCCGGCAGGGCCACGCGGCTCCTGCCCTGCGGGAAGCGCCCGCCCGGCAGCGGGGCAGCTCCGTACTCACCCTCCGGCACTCCTGCTGCCCTCACCTGGCACCCTGGCCCTGCCTGCCTGGATGCCCTGGCACAGGGCAGCGTAGGGATATTTCTGGGGGGCTGCTGGGGCTGGGGGGGGGGTGTCCCTGACGGGGAGGGGGGCACCGGCAGATCGGCGAGCCCGCGGGGGCTGCGCCTCGGCACGGGGCACAGCCGGTGCCCGGGTCCCGCTGCCTTTACCTCGGATGAAGGCCAGGTCAGTGAGCAGCTTCAGCTCCCTGCTGACGTCCAGCTGGAAGTGGCTGAAGGAGGCGTTGGCTGCAGGACGGAAGCTCTGCAGCGAATCGGTGGCCCTGAGGATCCTGCAGCACAGGAGGGCGGGGATGTCACGGTGTCACCTCGGGCACCACAAGGTCCCAACGCCCCAGGCTGCCCTGTACCTGTTGTGCAGCTGCTTGGCAGCCTGGACAAAGCAGGGGTGGTCGGTCTCCTTCAGCACCTCCTGGGCATAGCCCACCATGCCCGAGTTCTCCAGCATGGCCTGGTGCTCGCGGATCTGGCCGTGCAGGCTGGCCAGCCGCTCCTGCTGGCACTCCTCGATGGCCTGCAGCAGCGTGGCCCTCTTCTCCTCCAGCATGGCACACAGCCCCTGGATCAGCTGGGACACCTCCTCCTTGGCCTGTGAGCCGTTCACCTGCCGGGCACAGACGTGGCAAGGTGTGTGGCACGTCCTGGGGCTGGCTGTGCCACCCCTGCCTAGGGGACAGATGGGCACACTCTGCCCGTACCTCTGTGTGCTTCACTGTCTCCTCCAGCTCAGCAATCTGGGTCTGCACCGTGTCCTGGCTGCTCAGGATGTAGGCGAGGCTCTTCGTCAGCTTCTCCTGCAGGAAGGTGATGAGATGTGGCGCCGGCAGCCCCTGCCCCACACCCTCCATCTGCACTGGGGCTCTGTGGTGCCCCCAGTTCCCCACAGAGCCCCAGCCCAGCCCCAGCAGCCCTTACCCTGAGGGCCTGGTAGGCGCTGAGCACCGGGGTGATCTTGTGGCTGGTGTGGGTGCGGCGCACGCGGCAGAGCTGGCACACCAGCCGCTGGCAGGTCTTGCAGTAGTGAGTCACCTCCTCCTTGTGCTCCGGGCACATCAGCCCCTGCACAGGCACAGGGGGGCTCAGTGGGGCTCAACGGGGCTCCGCACCCGCCTCCACCCCTGCAGAGTCCCAGCCCTGCACCCCAGATCTAAGAATCATGGAATGGTTGTGGTTGGGATTTAAAAGATCATCTTGTTCCAACCTAAGGGACATCCTCAACTGGACCCCATTACTCAGAGCCCCACCTTGGCCTTGAACACTTCCAGGGATGTGGCATTCACTGCTTATACAAACAACTTTTTACAGTACCACACCACCCTCACCACAAGAATTTTTTCCTAATATTTAACCTAAACTTACTCTCTCTCAATTTGAACCCATTGCCCTTTGTCCTTGTAAACAGTCTCGCCCCATCCTTCTAAAAGTTACATTCAGACACCAGAAGACCACAATTTGGTAACCCCAAAGTTTCTCTTCTCCAGGCTGAACAACCCTAATTCTCTCTTAATCCCCCAGCAGGGCAGGAGGAGCCAGGGGGAGGTCGTACCTTGGGGCGGAAGGTGAGGGTGGGGGGCGTGGGCTCATGCTGGGCTTTCTGGGTGCCCCAGGGGTGGTAGAGCTTGAAGCACTCATTGCAGAAGCTGGACTTGCACTCTGTGCAGCCCTTGGTGGCCTCCAGCTGCGGGGGCTTGCAGAACTGGCACATGATGGCGGCGCTGATGTTGATGGTCTGCCGGTAGCGCTCCACCACCCGCTCCAGGGTCAGGTTGCGGAAGAGGCTGCCCAGACCCCGCTCCCCCAGGTCCACGTCCCGCTGGCAGGCGGGGCACGGGAAGCTGATGGTTTGGGGGTGCACAGCACCCCGCTTGCGCCCTGGGTAGGTGCCAAAGCCTGTGGGAGGGAGGCAGGGAGGGGGTCAGCAGGGCACGAAGCAGCCCAGGGTGCTGTCCCCATCCTCACCTCCACCCCTTCCAGCTGTCCCTGCTCCCAACCCCTCCAGCCATCCCTGTCATCTCTGTGGTTCCTATTCCCTCTGCCTCCCCTCCAGCCATCCCTGTTCCCTTCAGCCATCTCTGTCCTCATCCACTCCAGTCATCCCTGTCCTCTCCAGCCATCCTCATCCTCTCTGCTGTTGTACCTATTCCCTCTGCCATCCCCTCCAGCCATCCCTGTCCTCTCCAGACATCCTCATCCTCTCTGCTGTTCCTATTCCCTCTGCCATCCCCTCCAGCCATCCTCATCCTCTCTGCTGTTCCTATTCCCTCTGCCATCCCCTCCAGCCATCCTCACCCCCTCTGCTGTCCCCATCTCCTCCAACCACTTCCATCCCCTCCAACCATCCATTCCTGTCCCCTCCAGCCATCCCCCCTCTCCTCCAGCCATCTCTATCCCCTCCAGCTGTCCCCAGGCCCTCCAGCCATCTCTTCCCCCATCCCCTAAGCCACCCCTTGCTGTCCCTGTCCCTGTGCCAGCCCCTCCAGCCCCACCTGACTTGAGGAGGCGGTCGAGCCGGTCGGGTTTGGGGACAGCCCTGCGGCCCAGGCGGGGGCTGCGGGTGGACGGGGTGGCTGCGGGTGAGGTGGGCTCGGAGGTGGGGTCGCAGTACAGGTGGCCATTCTGCAGCAGCACCTCGCTGGCACACACGTGGCACACGTTGTGGGTACAGGGCAGTGCCAGGGGCTGCTTGTACATCTCCTTGCACACCGGGCACACCAGCTCCCGCTCCATGTTCTTCATGCTGGTCTGCGGAGAGAGCGGGAGTGTCACCTGCCAGTGGCACGACAGGGCTGAGACCAGATGGGACCAGCAGCAGGGACAGGATCAGAATCAGGGCTGGGGCCATCACTAGGACTGGGTTTAGGGCCTGGGACCATCACTAGTGCCAGAGCCAGGACCAGCACCTGGGCCAGCATCAGCATCAGGGCTAGGGCCATCACTAGGACTGGGTTTAGGGCCTGGGACCATCACTAGCGTCAGAGCCAGGACCAGCACCAGGGCCAGCATCAGCATCAGGGTAGGATCAGCACCAGGATCATGGCTGGGACCAGCACTAGGGCCTGGAATCAGCACCAGGGGCAGGACCAGCATCAGGGCTGGGGCCATCACTAGGGTCAGAGCCAGGACCAGCACCAGGATGAGGATCAGTGCTACCACTGGGATGGGGAATGGAGCTGAGATCAGCAGGCCAGGGGCCAGAATCAGGGTCAGCACTGGAACCACAACCAGGACCAGGGCCAGTGTCAGGACCAGCACTGGGATAGGGGCGAGGACTGGGACCAGCATCATGGCCAGGATCAGGCCTGGACCAGCAGCATGGTCAGAATCAAGATCAGCACTAAGACCAGCACTAGGATGGGGCTGGGGGCTGAGGGCTGAGGCTGGGATCACAGCAGGGTCAGGATCAGGCCTGGGAATAGCAACACAGCCAGGACCAGTATCAGGACCAGGGCTGGAGGGATGATGAGGACCAGAGCCAGCATCAGAGCCAGGATCAGGCCTGGGAGCAGCAGCATGGTCAGAATCAGCATTGGGATCAGATGGGACTCAGGCCTGGCATAGTGATGGGACTGGGGCTCGGTCCAGAGCAGGGCCAGGATCAGGCCAGTATCAGGACTGACAGTGGAATGGGGATGGGGGCCACCAATAGGATCAGCATCAGCATGGGGCCCAGGGCTGGGATGAAGATGGTGGCTGGGATGGGAATGAGGATCAGCACTGGGAATAGTGCCAGGATGGAGCCCGGGGCTGGAATGGGGATGGGGACTGGGATGGGTGCTGAGATTGGACCAGGATGGAGATGGGGACTGGGATCGGGACTGGACCCACAGCAGAGCCCGGACTGGGACTAGCGCCAGGACCGGGCTGGCCACCAAGATCGGGGCCGGGATGGGGCCGCCCCCTCTGCACCCGGTGCTCCCGGCTCGGTGTGCGGGGTCCCGATGACAGCCCTCCCCGAGCATCTCTGCGGTGATTCGGGGTGCGGGTCCGCTGCCCGCCCACCCTCAAGGGCATCGCCCTTCCCCCCCGGTCCCCGCCGCGTTGCCACGGCGACCCGGTCCCGGAGGACCCCCGTCCGCCCCCCGCCGCCACCGCGGCCGCTCACGCTGATGCGGACGAGCGCGTCCATGATGGAGGTGAAGGTCTGCAGGTCCTCGCCCTCGGCCATGGCTCCGGTCCCCGCGCCCGTGCCTGCGGCGGCGGCGGCGGCAGCAGCGGCGGCCGCGATCGCCCCGGTGTGTTGCAGGGAGCGGCGGAGCCGGGGGAAGGGCGGGGGGCGGCGGTGCGCATGCTCGGCGGCGCCCGCCCCGCCGGCACCGGAGGGCGGTGGAAGCACCGGAGGGGCGGCACCGGTGTGGAAGGGGGAGGTTCGGCGCGGGGATGCTCTCGCCGCACCCCCGGGCATCCCCTCACGGGGAGCGGCGCCGGGGGTGGGCTGCGGGCGGGATGAGCATGACACCGGTGCCGGCGGTGGTGCCGGGGGCGGTCCCGGTGCTGGGTTCGGTGGGTCCCGTCCCCGCGCTGTTCCCGTCCCCGCCGCCAGAGGGCGCTCCCTGCCGCCGTGCACTTGCAGCGCCGCTCCCGGCCGCCCGGGGGCGCGCGCGCTTCGAGGGGCGGGGCGCGCACGCGCACGCGCAGTGGCGCGGGGCCGGCGCTGCTGCCGTGTCCCCGCTGCGCGCGGCCGCGGCGCGCATGCGCAGAACGGCGGCACCGGGAGCGGGCCGAGGGCACCATGGGTACGGGGAACCGAACGGGGGGAAAACGGGGAAAAGGGCTGGTAATGGGAATAGCGGGGGCACGAGGGGCAACGGGGGTCATGGGGCAGGGAGGAGTGCCGGGGATAGCGGCGGGATGAGGGATACCGGGAAAGGGGGGAATGGAGCTGTAACAGGGCAGAGCGGTACCGGGGGCACGGGGATAACGGAATGAGGGGTACCGGGAATGGGGCAATGGGAATGGAGGTGTAACAGGGCAGAGCGGTACCGGGGATAACGGAATGAGGGGTACCGGGAAGGGGGCAATGGGAATGGAGGTGTGACAGGGCAGAGCGGTACTGGGGATAACGGGGATAACGGAATGAGGGGTACCGGGAAGGGGGCAGTGGGGAATGGAGATATAACAGGCAGAGTGGTACCGGGGGCACGGGGATAACGGAATGAGGGGTACCGGGAAGGGGGCAGGGGGATGGAGGTGTAACAGGGCAGAGCGGTACCGGGGATAACGGAATGAGGGGTACCGGGAAGGGGGCAGTGGGAATGGCGGTGTAACAGGCAGAGCGGTACCGGGGGCACGGGGATAACGGAATGAGGGGTACCGGGAAGGGGGCAGTGGGAATGGCGGTGTAACAGGGCAGAGCGGTACCGGGGGCACGGGGATAACGGAATGAGGGGTACCGGGAAGGGGGCAGGGGGATGGAGGTGTAGCAGGGCAGAGCGGTACCGGGGATAACGGGGATAACGGGGCAGAGGTTAACGAGAGTGGGGGATGAGGCGCATGACGGGCTCAGGTCCCGGTCCTGGTCCCGGTACCGGTGCTGAGCCGGTCCCGGCCACAGCCGTAGGCACGGGCACGTCGCTGGCGCTGTCGTCGCTGCTGTCGCTGCTGCTGTTCGCCGGGATGCAGATGTACAGCCGGCAGCTGGCCTCCACCGAGTGGCTGACCATCCAGGGAGGGCTGCTGGGCTCTGCGCTCTTCGTCTGCTCCCTCACTGTATCTACGCTGACAGCCCTCCGCTGCTCACCACCCTCAGGGGCTCCTTGTGGTCATCTGGGGGCTGCTCACAGCTGTCTGCGAGGGGATGGTGGGCAGTGGGACCAGGGCACCGGGTCCAAAGGGGTGGTGGGGAGCAGGGACAGAGGTCAGGAGTGAGGCTGGAGCAGATAGGATGGAACAGGCTCGGGAGGACAGCAGGATCCTGTTCTGTCCCTTAACCCCACAACCAGGCCTTCAACAACCTGGAGAACCTCATCTTTGGGAAGGGCTTCCAGGCCAAGATATTCCCTGAGAGTAAGTGTTGTGGGAGCCCAGGAGGGGAGGAAAAACACATGGGGGTTCTCCACCCTTGTCCTGGAACTGTGGCAGCTCCCCTTGAGCTTTTCCTGAGCTTGTGTGAAATTATGCTGCCCCCCAATCACTGGGGGCAGCCCTGCAGCACTGTGTGTCTCCTGCTTCTCCACAGTCCTCACCTGCCTCTTGTTGGCTCTATTCGCCTCTGGGCTCATCCACCGGGTCTGTGTGACCACCTGGTACGTCCAGAGCTGCCCTGGAGGGTGGGGAGTGACCCAGGGGACACTGAGGGATCACGGGTGACACTTGGGAGGGGGGCAGGAGGGTGGGCAGGGCCAGGACTGCCAGGGAACATCAGGGCCTGGTGAGAATGGCATCACAGTGGGATCCAAGGGGAAAGTGCTGGTTTAGGAACGGCAGGGGAGTGGTTTTGGGGTGACCCTGGCGTGTTCCTGCCCCCAGCAGCTGAGCAGCCTTTTCCCTTCTGCTCTCACAGCCTCATCTTCTCCATGGTGGGTCTCTACTACATCAACAAGATCTCCTCCACTCTGTACCAGTCCACAGCGCCCGTGGCTGCTCCTGCCAAGGCTGTTGGCAAGGGCAGGAAGAGAAATTGATGTCCTGCTGCCCCTTCCTGGGGCAGCCCCCTTCCTGTGGCCGATCCAGGACTCCCCCCTGCCCAATAAAGCCATTTCTTTGTAGTTTCTTGTCCCCTCTGCCAGCTCCCGTCCCAGTGTGCAGGTGTGGCTGGAAGTGGTTAGGTTCTGGGTTGCCCAGGAAAGCTGGGGGTGGCCAAGGAAAGAAGATGTGGTGGTGACATCTTGTCTGCCCATACCTGCAAGGGAGGAAGATCCTGGCGGAGCCAGGATTGGAGCAGACCCTGGAGCAGGCAAGGGGGGCTGTGGGGTCCCAGCAGCTCAGGTCTCCAGCTCCAGCTGCCACCAGACCGCTGTGCTGGCACAGCTCAAGCTCCTGAGTTTGGCAGGGGCTCACAAATTCGTGTGCCCTCCGCAGGACACCGGGCAGGTCACCGGGCTGCCCGGGCTGGGGGGGGTGGGAACGGCGCGGTTCCCGCAGCCGTGGGAGGGCGGGCAGGACTCGCTCCCACGCCGGGCCCCTGGCACCTCTCCTGCCGGACGTGGAGGAAACCAGATGCTTCCTGCGGTCGCGGCCGCGGCCGACAAAGCCCGGCGCTTCCTGCGGCACCGGGAGCGGGGCCGGACCCGGGGTCCCGGTGGTGCCGCGCCCCGCCTCCAGGGGGGGCCCGCGGGCGCTGCTCCGTGGAACTACAACTCCCGGCAGCCCTCGCGCGCGGCGCGGCCGTTACGTCATCGCAGCGCCGCGCGCGGGGAGCGGGACCAGCACCGGGAGCGGGACCGAGCCAGGTGGGGGTGGGGCTGGTTCTGGGTCCGGTCGCTATGGGGGGCTCGGTCCGGCGGGTGGAGGCCCCGGGGCGTTTTGGGCTGTGCTGTGTTCCTCTCATGGTTCTCCCACTCTCCTCCCGCCGCCTCTCACTCCCCGTCTCCCCTCAGGCCGCCATGACCAAGCTGGCCCAGTGGCTCTGCGGACTCGCCCTGCTGGGCTCGGCTTGGGCCGCGCTGGCTCTGGCCCCGCCGGGGCTGCAGCCGCCGGCCCCGCTCCGCCAGGCGCTGCTGCCGCTGCCCGTCTACCTGCTGGTGGCCTTCGGCTGCTACTCCCTGGCCACCGTGGGCTACCGCGTGGCCACCTTCAACGACTGCGAGGAGGCGGCGGCCGAGCTGCAGGAGCACATCAGGGCGGCGCGGGCCGACCTGCGGCGGCGGGGGCTGCGCCTCGAATCCCAATAAAACCCCGGGACGGTGCTGCCCGCGCTCTTCTGTGACCAGGGTTCTGTTCAGGGACACTTCGGGGGGCTGTGGGTACTGCTGGAAGCCCCTCAGGGGAATCTCTCAGCGATGTGCGAGGAGGGTTTGGGGGGTTTTGTGTTCTGCAGGGTCTCCATGCAGTTTTCCCTGAGGGACTGCAGGGAAACCCCCCCACACCCGGTCCTGTCCCTCACTGAGCTCCCTGGAACTTGGCTCTGGAGTGGGATGTGGGACAGAGCCGTGCCCCGGAGCCCAAGCACATTCCCGGCTCAGATGTGGTTCACCCCAGCAGGTGGGAGCTGGAGGAGCCTCATCCCGTCCTGCTGGCTGGGTTCCCGGCATGGAGGATGGGGATTGGTAGGGTGGGGTGGGTGACACAGCCCTTAAATTGTGGCACTGTGTCCCCCCCCACAGCCCAGCAGCTCGAGGGGAGCTCCCCTGCCTCCTCTGCCCATCCACTGCACCACACTGGGCTTCCCTGGGAAGAGGGAGGGGTGGGGGCTCTGTCTGGGTCCCCCCATCCCTGCTCTCTGACCCTGTGTGCAGAAACCTGCTGCCCTGGCAGCCGCCAGCTCCTGTAGCCAAAGGACTTTGGGATTTTAATTAGCAGCTGTGTATCCTCTGCAGAAAGGAGCAGTTGGGAGCGGGAGGGAGGATTCGGGTTAATTAGCAGGAGCAGCTAATTAGCTGTTTCCTCAGCAGCAAAAGCTGGTGGGAGCAGGGTGGGAAGCTCCCAGCACTGACTGGCACACGGGTGGTTGGGGGGTTGACATTGCCCTGGATTTGGCCATGTGGGGTTTTGGCAGGGTCAGGATCATAACACAAGGACAGCAGTGCTTTGGGGGCTACTGACAGCCTTCTGGGGGCTACTCACAGCCAAAGAAAGACTCCTCATGATCATTCAAAGGGGCTACATATATCCATCCAGTGGCTACTTGTAATCATTCAGGGGCTACTCATGGCTCTACAGGCAATCCAGCCCCATTCTGGGGCTACTTGTAGCCATCAGGGGCTATTGACAGCCAACCAGGGGCTACAAATGGCCATCAGGGGTTACTGACAGTCCTCTGTGAGCTACTCAGGACGGTCAGGGGCTAGTTGTGGTCATGTAGGGGCTACTCACAGCTGTCTGTGAGCTACCCATGACCCTGTGCAGGCTACTCATAGCAATCTAGAGCATCTACTCATGGCCATTCAGTGGCTACTCATGGCTTTCTAGGGGCTACTTATGGTCATCCAGGGCCTCTACTCACGGCCATCAGGAGCTACTCCCAGCCCATGTGGCAGCAGCTCCTCCCTGCGTGGAAACATCCGGGAGCTGGCACAAGGGGCCACGTCACGGCCGCTCCCGGCACGGGACAGCCGGAGCGACCGGTTGGCAGCCGAGGTGTGTCAGGGGAGAAAGCTGCCCTTTCCCGAGGCTGTGGGGCTGTGCTGGGAGCTGTGGGGAGCAGGGGGGGCTCCTCCTCGCTGGGAGCAGCCAGAGCAGGCACAGGGAGCCCCGGCTCCACAGGGGCAAGACGGAGCTCGTCCTGCTTCCTTTGGCACCGTGCTCAGCTCTGTCCCTCTACACAGATTTTTTCAGGCTGTGTGTGAGGTGTGCACAAGCAGCAGAGGCACAGCACAGCTCCTGCCAGCGTCCTTGGCACTGCATCCTTCAGCTGGAGTTAGGGATGAGGCTCCTCACTCCTGGGGGTATCCTGCATCTTTCTGCAAGGCTCTGCTGGCTGCTGTGTGATTTGGCCTCTCCTGTCTCTCCAAGGCACCAACCCCTTATCTTCACTCCAGATCGCTGTTAATTGGTTAATTGACATAGGGTCGATGCTTGATCAGGGCCTGCTCGATCCACGGGGGTTTAGCAAGGATTTCCATCGATTCCCAGTTCCTGGCATGGTGGCTGCCTGTCAGTTCCACAGATTTTTACCCCCTTGATGTGATGGGTGGCACCTGTAGCTCAGGGGGATCAGAGCAGCACTCTCTTCCCTGGGGTCCCCATGGTCCCAACCCAGCCCTCTGCCCAACACCAGATGAGGGTTTGCCAGAGCCCAGGGTGTGTCAGCATAAGCCCCCACCACAAATAGCCCCTTTATGGCCATAAGCAGCCCCTGGTTGGCCACAAGGAGCTCCCAAAGCAGCTGTAGGGCCAACAGCTGTACCCTCCTCTGCAGCAGCACCTGGAGGGAGGCACAAAAAGCAGGCACTGGGAAGTCTCTGATTTATTAAAAGGCACTTGAATCCATACAAAAGTGACACGTGGACCCCTGGAAGCCCCATCCCGGTGCCAGGCAGAGCCATGGCCACAGAAAACTATCCTCCCACCCTGAGATTTGAGGGGCTTATGGCACCCCAAACACATTGCTGAGAGCTCCAGGGCCTTCTCTGAAGGATGCAGGGCTGGAGACAGGAGGTCCTTCCTGGTGTCCCACTGGGAGTGGCAGCACCTGGGGCCAGCCCAGGCCAGAGCAGGGTGCTCCTCAGGGCACCTCTCAGGCAGGCAGGGGGCTGTAGGGCTTGTCCTGCTCTGGCCTGTACCGCTGGAAGAGCCAGAACCGCACGAGGCTGGTGACGATCCCTGGCACATTGGGGACCTGCAGGACATGGAGGGAGAGTGGATGTACCCCTCCCCCTGTGGTGCTGGGGGAGCTTTATTGGCCTCATCCCAGCTAATTAATTAAAATCAATAGTCATCATGCTGAGCCTTGTCACCCTTGGCTGGGTGACACACTGAACAGGGCCGGCCCCAAGCCAAGTGCTCAGCTGAGCCATGAGAGGGGAATGGGGTGGAACGGGATAGGATTGAGTGGAATGGGATGGGGATGGGGACAGAACAGGATGGGAATGGGATGGGGATGGGATGGGATAGCACCCCTTGGCATTCCACCACCCCAACCCACTGTGATGTAGGGATCATGGAGCTGCAGGCCATAGAGTGTCCAGCTGCTGGAGGCCACGAGGGTGGTGACGGTCAGGGGAAAGGACAGGCACCGCGTCGACTTGCTCCGGATAACCTTGGCCTGCAGGAGCAAATGTCAGGCAGGGCCCAGGCTGGCAGGCCCCAGCTCTGCTGAGCCCCACACACCAGGTCAGCCAGCGGTGAGAGGTACATGGTGATGGTGAAGACACTGCAGAAGAGCCCCAGGTGTGCCAGGCGCATCCCTGTGTCAACCAGGTTGGTGAAGTAGCCATAGCCAGCGACCACCACAGCCAGGAGCAGCAGGGTCTGCAGCAGCACGGGGCGCTGGGAGGGACAGCAGGGGGACATCAGGGTGAGGATCCCCCATCCTCCCCACGGCCCCAGGCCCCTGCCTCACCTTGGCAGGGCTGTAGTAGAGATACACCAGGATGTAGAGGGTCTGCAGAGTTGCCCCGATGGCGTTGACGGTGATCACTGTCCCGTCCCCCTTCAGGCAGCCATAGCCCAACCAGCTCAGGTTGCTGCAGGGACATGGCACAGACACTTGGCTGCAGCCTGGGGATCCCCCTGCCCCTCAAATGTCTGTGACTCCCATCCCCAGGGCCCGACCCCACTGTACTTGGCATCAGTGGTGAGGAAGGGCAGGAACTGGATGTTCTCCACACTCTTGGTGGCCAACATCTGGCGCAGGTCAGACCTGGGGAAAGCAGAGGGCAGTGGCCTCCTGGGTGCCTGGCAGTGCTGGGGTGGAGGGGCTCCAGCAGGCACTCTCCTCCCCCTGCACCCCCCAAACGGGACTCAGCACCATCCCCATCGCACCCCAAATCCCTCTGCACCACCCATCCATGGCCCACTGCACCCCCAAACTGGGCCTGGTGCCCTCCCCACTGAATCCCCAAACTGGGCCTGATGCCCTCCTCACTGCACCCCTATGGCTCCCACTGCACCCCTAAACTGGGCCTCATGCCTCCCCCCCCCCCCCCACAACTGCACCCCCAAACCAGCCCTGGTGCCCTTCCCATTACACACCCTTATGGTCCTCACTGCACCCCCAAACTGGGCCTGATGCCTTCCCTATTTTACCCCCAAATGTCCCTCCATGGCCTCCACTGCAGTCCCCAAAATGCCTCTGGTGCCTTCACTAT
Source organism: Oenanthe melanoleuca (assembly GCF_029582105.1). NCBI lineage: Eukaryota > Metazoa > Chordata > Aves > Passeriformes > Muscicapidae > Oenanthe > Oenanthe melanoleuca. Next base: position 910,666 of record NC_079358.1, on the reverse strand, counting down.
TTCACCCCCAAGCCTCCCACCAGGCCCCACACTGCACCCCAAAAACGGCCCTGGCGTCCTGATTGCACCCTCATCCCCCATGGGACTCACTGCACCCCCGAATCCCCCACTACACCCCAAAACCAGCTCTGGTGTCCTGATTGCACCCATGGTCCCCCTGCAACCCTAAATCCCCCACTGCACCCCACAACCGGCCCTGGTGTCCTGATTGCACCCACGGGCCCCCCTGCACCCCCAAATCCCCCATTACACCCCAAAACCAGCTCTGGTGTCCTGATTGACTGACAGGCCCCACTGCATCCCCAAATCCCCCACTGCACCCCAAAACCGGCCCTGGTGTCCTGATTGCACCCACGGGCCCCATGCACCCCCCAAATCCCGCACTGCACCCCGAAGCGGCGCCGGGCTCTCCCCTCGCACCATCGCCCCCGGCCCTCACGCCCCCCCCTCGCTGGCCCCGCCGCGCTCCCCTCGCCCCCGCCCGCGGCCGCCGCCGATCGCTCACAGGCCGGTGGCGAACATGGCGAGCGTGGCGGCCAGGCAGAGGCCGGCGAGCACCGACAGCACCATGCCGGACACCGGGAGCGGCGGCGGGAGCGGGGCGGGGCGGCACGCACTACCGGGGAGGGGCGGCGGGGATCCAGCTGCCGGCGGGGGGAGCGGCGGCGGCGGCACCGGGCTCCGTTCGGTTTTGGGGGTTGCAGCACCCGCTAATCTCATGGATTGAATGCCCTCCTTCGGGTCTAGGTGTCCGCAGTTTTTGGGGTCTCATGTGCTGGTGCACCCAGAGTAAAGCACATATGGGGGTCCAGGTTACACAGCGCTGTGACCCCAGCTTCTCACCGCCGCCTCCTCCAGGAGTCACACATTCCTGCGACAACAATTCCCCAGGATCCTGCATGCCTGGCATCCACATTTCCACAGACTTCAAGTCCGAGCGGGGGGAGCGGCGGTGGCACCGGGGGTGGTTTTGGCGGTGAAGTGCAGGGAGAACCCCCTAATCTCATGTATTGAATGTCCCCCCTTCAGGTCTGGGGGTGCCCAGTTTTTGGGGTCTCATGTGCTGGTGCACCCAGAGTAAAGCACATGGGGGTCCAGGTTACACAGCCCCAGGAGGTCACACACCCCTGTGACCCCAGCTTCTCACCTCCCTCATTCCTGTGACAACAATTACCCAAATCCTGCGTGCCTGGGATCCACATTTCCATGGGCTTCAATTCCCTGTGACCCCACTGTCCCAGGGTACCCCCAAATATCCTGGGGGTCACTCATCCCTGTGACTTCAAGATCACAGCTGTTCACAATCCTCTGTCTCTAGGGACCCCAACATTTGGGCGTTATGCAGCCCCAAAATCTCACCTCTCCAGGACCCTCACTCCCAGTTCCAGGGCCTCAAACCCCTGTGATCCCATCTCCCTGAACCCACAGTGTCCCACATTCCTGGGGTCACCCCTGGGGTGCAGCCAGGCTGAATCCTCTACCCAGCCCCGGGGGTTTTGGCTCAGGCCCCTCCTCACCACAAGGATTTGTCCCTCTCCAGGAGCTGCTGTCCCCCACCTGGAATCTCACTCCAGCGCAGGGGGAGGGGGCCCCTACCCTCAGGGGAGGCCTTTGTGTCACCAGATAAAGCCGGCGACAGTGCCAGCCACTGTGGCACTTGGCCACTTAACAGCCCCGTGCAAACACCAGCCAATTAATTAATTAACCAGCCCAACCCCCCGCAGGGGCCAGGAGAGCCTGGCCCGGGAGGGTGGGGGAGGTCTCAGGAGCTCAGTGTGGTTTTGGTTATTTATTCCCAACAATGGTATAAAAAGTCCCGTGTTAGAAAGCTGTACAAAGGGGGTGCTGGGGGACCCCTCTGGCACCCAGCAGAGGGGAGGGATGGGGAAGGGCCAGGGGATGAAGGGTGGGGTAGGGGTGCAGCACGGTGAGGAGTGGGATGTTTCTCATAACCCCTCTCCCCTGGCTGCGGGGCATCTCCAGCCTGTCTGTGCTCCCTGACCACTGACACCGGGGTTAAGTGCCCCCTGCACCGGTGTCACCTGGCCACCCTCACGTCCCCGCCTGCAGGACACATTCCAGTTCAAGTCCGAGCCCCGAGGGTGGTGGGCAAGCTCAGCTGCCGGGCAGGGGTGCCAGCCCCCTGCCCCTCTCCAGTCTGGGGCACTTCAGCCCCTCCAGTTCCAGGCTCCAACTCGGCCTCTGGCTGCCAGGACCATCCTGGATGGGCCAGGGAAGCCTGAAAGCTCCAGCTGCTCCAATGGCTTTGTGCCCTCCAGCCCCGTAACACTGACAAATCCTTTTGTCGCCCAGGTGTGCGCAGGGCAGGGCACCCGGGGCAGATGAGTGGGGACCACGGGGGTCCCCAATGGCTGCAGCCTCGGTGAGTCCAGGCACGTGGGGCAGCTCAGAGCCCCTGCCACAGCAGGAGGGGCAGGAGGAGGCTGAGGAAGGTGAAGGGGCGGCTGCTGCTGCGCATGGCTGAGTTCTGCCCCACGCTCCTCAGCACGTGTGCGGCCGCATCGTCTGTGGGGGGAGAGAGAGGAACCATCAGCGACCACCAAGCCCAGAAGACAAGCTGTACCCCAAACCAGCTGCACATCACCCCTACAAAGGGCTGCCACCAGCCTGGGGACCTCAGCCAGCTCCAGAGTCCTCCAGGAGGGGCAGATGAGCTTAGCCCAGTACCCCTGTGCCCAGATCAGTGCCCCCACCTGCCTCAGGAAGGTAACAGAGCTCAGCCTGGTGTCCCCAAGAACCCCCTGTCTCCCCAGAAGGGAAGCTGGCTCAGCCCCAACCCACAGCCCCCAACACACCTGCCTGGATCCTCCCCTTCTGTGTCGAGGCCGGGGCAGGCGGTGCTGGAGCTGCGGAGCAAACAGGGGGGGTCACACCAGGGAAGGGAAGCACCCCAACCTTCCCAAAAATCCCGTTTCACTGTGGGCTGTCCTCCCTCCCTCCTCCCAACACCAACACCTCGTGGTGCCCACACCCCGGGCTGGCCAGTGGCCACAGCCCGGCCGTGACTCAGCGCAGCCAAGGCCACACTGGGCACCGGCGCCACGAGGAAGGAGGGGACGTGGGGGGGCCTGAGGGGGGGTGATACTCACTGCCTTTGCCTGTCACCATCACCTTCAGCTTCAGGCAGGCTTCACCGTGGTGGTGAATAGGCTTGGCTGTGAAAGGAGAGGTGGGTTAGGTAGGAATGGGGGGAGCCCGATGGCAGCACCTCAGAGCCCCCCCAGCACTCACAGATGTAGTAGTAGCTGTGCCCCTCCCTGAACTCCTTGCCCAGCGTGAAGGGAGTGAAGCGCTGGAACTTTTCTGAGAACTTCTCGGGGCCGTGCAGGGCGCTGGGCTTGTCGCACTCCCAGCGGATCTGCTCCTTGGAGCGGGGCTTGCAGGCCTGGTACTCCTCCAGCTCCACCAGGTACAGCGTGTAGCGCTCCATGGCCCGGGGGTCCACGCTGCCCTCCTCGTAGTGGGGGCAGATGATGTCCAGGTAGTCATTGAGACGAACCTCCACCGTGTAGTCACTCCACAGAAACCTGTGGCACAAGGGTGGGCGGGGGGGGGGTCAGCTCTGCACCCCCAAATCCCCCACACCAGGGGGCAAGAAGCAGCGCTGGAGTGGGGGGGGGAAGGCACCCTTGGATCCACCCTTCCCTGTGCTGAGTCTTGCAGCACCTGGAACAGCTTTGAAAGGCCAAGCCCTCCTTCACTCTCCCTCCGGCTTGGCCCCCCGGCAGTGAGTGGTGAGCGCACCCCACTTCCCAGCGCTTCCCAAGAGCCAGGGAGCAGGGAGGGGACCGGCTGGGACGCGCACCCTGCCCGCACCCTGCCCGGCCCAGCGCTGCCGGAGCAGGAGGCGTCGCGGCTCTCGCCGTGGGGCAGCCAGCCCGGCTCCAGCTGCGCCCCACACCCCAGCCGGGGGGGGGGGGCACGCTGGAGGCCTCCACAGGGTCACCACCTCGCCGGCTGTGGTGGCCTTGAGAGGGCACAGCCACCCACGGGGGGCACCCCCTGCTCCCCAAACCCTGCGGGGGCACACAGCCCGACAACCTGGGGGAGTCCTACACTCATGGGGGACACGGCCTAGGGAGGGGAGAGAACCCCACAGAACCTGGGGAGAGAGTTACTTAGCCCAGGGAAGGAGGGGAAGCTCCACATCTCCCCATGGGGAACCCCTAAAGCCTGAGGGTCTGGAGAGTGAGGGGGGCTCCCCGAAAGCCAAGGGGGACACCCCTAAGAGCCTGAGAGAGGCTTGGGGGGGTAGGGGGCACCTCTACAACCAGAGGAAATCACGGCTCTGGACGGGGGGGAACCCCTAGAGCCTGAAAAAGACCATGCCCTGGTGGGGGGGGCACCTCTACAGCCAAGGGGAGTCACGGCTCTGGACGGGGGGAACCCCTAAAGCCTGTGGGGGTCTTTCTTGAGATGGGGCCACCCCGCAGCCCCAGCGAGCGGGGGGGCCTCGATCCAGGTCTAACCCCCCCCCCCGCACATCCTGCCCCGTGTTTGTCAACACGGTCCCCGGGGCCGGCGCCGGGGCTGGCGCCGCGCCCCCCCCGCGGGAAGGAAGCGGCCCCTTCGCACGGCCCTGGGAACGGAAAGGCTCCCCCCGGGCGCACCTGGAGCGGCCCCGCCGCCCCCCGCACGGCCCCGCACCGGCTCCGCACCGAGCTCCGCACCGGCCCCGCCGCCCCCCGCACGGCCCCGCACCGAGCTCCGCACCGAGCTCCGCACCGATCCCGCCGCCCCCCGCACGGCTCCGCACCGAGCTCCGCACCGATCCCGCCGCCCCCCGCACGGCCCCGCACCGAGCTCCGCACTGGCCCCGCCACCTCGTCCCGCACAAAGGCCGCCGGGGAGCGAAGCGGCGCCGCCCGCGCCCTCGGGGCGGCCGGTGCCGGTCCCGGTGCCGGTCCCGGTGCGTGTTCGGTGTCACTCACCGCGGGTTGGAGCTGTTCCAGAACACCGTGTGCCGATCGGCCGCCGCTGCCCAGCACAGCCCCAGCCCCAGCAGGGCCAGGGGCACCCCCGGCTGCCCCATCGCTCCGCGGGTGCTGCGCTCCACGGGCGGCCCCTCGCCCGCCCCCAGCTTTAAGTACGGCCCCGCCGCCGCCCCGCCCCCGCCACCGCCCCGAGCTCACACAACAACACACGGGACGGGGCGGGGGGGGGGGGGGACGACACACACACGACACACCCCCCACCGGTATCGATAAGGAGGGCGCAAACCTCCCCCACACCGAGATTGGCACTAATCGGGACATAAACACCTCCCCCCACACGCCGGGAGCGGGCTGGGGGCCGCAGACCCCCGCCCCCCTACGGGCAGGGGGACACACTCCTCTCGCAGCGACGAGCACCCCCCCAAAAACACACACACAACACGCTCACCCCGCGCTCCAGGTCCGCCCCACCTCCACACACACACGGGAGCGGCACAGAGCAGGGGCAGCCCCCCACGGGTGACCCACAGCAGGCAGGGACTCCACACACACACACCGGCACCCCACGGCAGCACCCACCGCCCACGGTGCCGCGTGGGGTCACCTTCAGTGGAGGGCAGCCCGGGCTGATCCTCACAGAGTCACCTCGGAGGCCCAGGGAAGAGAGAACCCTCCTTACTGGGAGATCTGGGTGAGGGTGTGGGGCAGGAGCTGTGGGTGCACACTGGGAGGCTGGGGGTGCAGGACGGGGGGCTGTGGGTGCAGACGGAGAGTTGTGGCTGCAGGGGCGGGGGCTGTGAGTGCAGAAGGGAGAGCTGTGGGTGCAGGACGGGGCTGTGGGTGCAGAGGAGGGACTGTGGGTGCAGGATGCGGGGGTGTGAGTGCCCAGAGGGGAGTCTGTGGGTGCAGGATGTGGGGCTGGGGGTGGAGGATGGAAGGCTGAGGGTGCAGAAGGAGAGCTGTGGGTGCAGGACGGGGGACTGTGACTGCAGGACAAGGGGCTGTGAGTGCAGAGGCAGGGGGCTGTGGGTGAAGGATGGGGGGCTGTGAGTGCAGGAGGGAGAGCTGTAGGTGCAGAGCCAGGGTGGGCACAGCAGGCACAGGGGGTCTCTAGATGCAGAGCCAGGTGGCACAGCGGGCACAGGGGGGGCTGTGGGTGCACATGGGGGGCTGCAGGCACAGAGCCAGGGTGGGCACAGAGGGGGCTGTAGGTGCACACGGGGGGCTGCAGGCACAGAGCCGGGTGGCACAGAGGGCACAGGGGGTCTCTAGATGCAGAGCCGGGTGGCACAGCGGGCACAGGGTGGGCTGTGGGTGCGCACGGGGGGCTGCAGGCACAGAGCCAGGGTGGGCACGGGGGGGCTGCAGGCACAGAGCCAGGTGGCAAGCGGGCACAGGGAGGGGCTGTAGATGCAGGCAGATGGGCACAGGGGGGCTGTAGGTGCACTCGGGGGGCTGCAGGCACAGAGCCAGGGTGGGCACAGGGGGGCTGCAGGCACAGAGCCGGGTGGCACAGCGGGCACAGGGGGTCTCTAGATGCAGAGCCGGGTGGCACAGCGGGCACGCTGCCACTGCCTGGCAGGAGCGCGGTGCCTCGCTGTCGGCTCCCATTTGCTCTGACACGGATCCATCCGTGTCCCGGACGGCGCGCGACGCTTCGCCGCGTGTTGCGAAGCGATAACTCAGCCGCATTTGCAAAACAACTTTCCTCTTGTTTATTCCATAATGATCCATTGATTGTGGGTAATGTTGCATGCCCTGCGCCGCAGCGGGCGCGGAGCGCTCCCCTGGCACGCGGCGGGGGCTCCGGCAGGCGCCGGCACCGCAACCCGAGAGCGGCTCCGGCTCCTGCAGCCGCGGCATCCAACGGGCTGTGGGGTTGGCTGCCCCACATCCCACCTGCATCCTGCACATCCCAGCCTCTCTCCCCACACCCTCCTCGCTCACTGCTTTGCTCACATGCTCCCTGCTTGTGGCCAGGCCTGACATCATCCATAATGACAGTGTGAGGCCTCTGTTTCTGAGATGCCGGCGTTGCCGTGGCTTGTACAGGGGAGCACCTCCTGGGAACACCCCCTGGGATCCCAGAATTGGAGCGCTGCACGTGCAGGCCACGGGGATGGGTGCAGCTACAGGGTGGTGGGAACCAATCCCACGGTGCCTGCATGGCCCTGGTACTGCCCCCTCCACATCAGGGACAGACTGTGCCTGGGGAACCAAGGCAGGGAGCAGTGACAAACAGAGGGCTGGGCAGCCCCTGGTGTGTGAGCCTTGTGCTGGGCCTGCCAGGGACATAATGGGACCATGCTGGTTCCATCCTGAGGCACTGACTCCATTGGCCAAGGGGCTCCCCTGTCCCATCTGCCATGGCCCCAGCCCTGGAGCAGGGCCACCAGGACACAGGATAGGGGCAGAGAGAGAGGCCACATGGACACACTCAGACCCAGTGTCTGGCCCAGAGCACTGGTGGAGGATCAGGAGTGGAAAGACAAGCTCATATCCTCTGCTGGGGGATAAGCTGGGGGTAGAGGTGCCCCTTGGGACACAGTGGTGGGGCACAGAGTGGGCAGCACCCTGGGTGGGGTGGGTGCCCACCTGCAGTGGTACCAGGAGTGCCAGTGTTGGTGTGCACACAGTGCACATGGTCATGGCCACGGCACCTGGGGGCAGGTGACAAAGGGCTGGGATTGGTGGCGGGACAAAGGTGAAGGAGTTTCGTGCTGTAAACATCTCTGCTGCTCCGCGTGGGGCAGGTGGGGCCGGCCAGAGGCCGCCGAACTCGTGACAAAGTGTTTATGGTCTGTCGGCTGGGGACACCCGGGAGTGCCCCGGCCCCTGGCTGGCTGACGTCACCCCTGCAAGGCTGGGGGAGGAAGAGGAGCCTGGTCCAGTTCGTGGCCGGGAGCGAAGGCCACGGTGACGTGCGGTGCCAGCTGCGTGCAGCCCGGCAGGTAGGCATGGCAGGCAGGCATGGCCTGGTGCCCGCCTGCTGGGGGCAGAGCAGCAGCCCCAGGGCTGTCCAGCTGTGCCAAATCCTCATGCCTTTGGCCAGAGAGCCCTGACTGGGCAGGGGAGCTGCCCTGAGGTGAGGCAGAGCCTCGTGCCACACGGCTGCTCCTGGCACTCATCCCTGCCTGGGTCTGCTGCTGTGAAACCCCAAAGTACCCAAGGGGCACCAAAACCTCAGTATTGGGGTCCCAACAAGGTGGGACTTGGGGCAGCTGGGCTGGGAATCCCCTTTATGAGCACCCCAGAGGACTCCTGGTGGGTCTAGGCTGTGCTCAGCCCTAGGCACAGACCTGAGCCAGGTGGCCAGTGCCCACCAAGCCATCGGTGGTGCCATGGATGCACAAGAAGCAGTGCCAGGGTCGAGGCAAATGGCAGGAGGGATCCTGCAGGCAGAGCTCTCTGTGCCAGGGCAGTGGCTCTTGCACCCCAGCTCTTGCACCCCCCAGGCCACTGGCCACCCAAGCTGTGTCAGGCTCACTGTGCCACGTGCCACCAGCATGGCACCACACTGGGCCAGCTGCTGTGGCCAGTGTCTGGCAACCAGCACCTGGCTGGATTTGGCCCTTGGCAGTGGCAGTGGTGCTGCCCCAGCCACACCATGCCCACCCTGCCCTGGGTCAGCAGAGAGCTGCCAGCGGCACCTCAAGACCCCGAGGTGGGGTCCAGGGCAGGGACTGAGGTGCCTCCGGGCCAGGCCTGTCGGAGCGGGGGGGGGGATGTGGGGAACCCGGCACCTGCTGGGAGGGCTCCCAGGACCCGTCTGACGGGTTCGTCGGCTCTTTCCGCACCCGGACAAGCCCGGGCCGGCGGGACACCCAGCCAGCCACCGCCCAGCAGCGCCTGCCGGGTGGGGGAGAGCGGCTGCCCTTCTCTCTGGGGCTGTGAGGACCCCCCTTCCCCAGGAATCCGCACCGGGAGCGGGGCGGCAGCCCCTCATCCCTGCTGCCCTGTGGGGAGAGCGGCTGCTGCCCCCTCCCTGGGCGCACTGGGCCCCCCCCAGCCCTGCAGAGCCCAGGGTCAGGAGCCCACGGCTACTCCCCTGTGTGTCTGTGGGGGTCTGGGTGCCCCAGCAACACCCCCCTTGAGGTGAGACCCCATCCCCAGGCACAACCCAGCCCCCACATCCCCATGGCTGGAGGCGCTGGGGGGGGGGGGTGGGGGAGATGACGGCGTCCCCCATCCCGCAGGAGCCGCCAGCGTGCGCCAGATGCCCCCAAAACAGGCAGGAGCCGGCATGCCCGGCAGAGCCAGACGCGCCGGGGGGGTGATCCCGGAGTTCCCATGGGGTTGTCAGCACCCCGTGTCTGCTCACCGTAGTGAGGATGGCTCTCCTGCCCCAAATTCCACCTCAGTGCCCCCAGGGCTGCGTGCCAAGGGGCCCCCGCGCTGCCCTTACCTTCAAGCGCTCCTGCTGTCCACGCTGCATTCCTGCCGGCTCCAGATGCTCCCCGTCGGCGCTGGGGGGGTCGATGGGGAGCAGAGGCAGCGGTGGGGAGCACCCTGCATCCTCCTGCCAGCGGTGCCGAGCCCGTGGCCGGAGCTGTCGGGTGGCACGGTGGTCAGCCCTCTCCTGAACGCCTGTCCTGGCAGGAGCCCCCCCCGGGAGGACCAGAGCCCCTCCGAGGGCTGGAAGTGCTGCACACCACCATGACAGGGATCCCTTTTTTTATCCTTTTATTATTTTTTTTTATAGACTAAGAGCAGAATATGAAAATCACCAGCCAAAGCACTTGAAAAAAAGATCGAGAATGTTTGTTTTTTTTTTTTTTTTTGTTTCGTTTTGTTTTGTTTTCCCCCAAAAAGTGTCTGTGCGTTTGCATAGGTCGGGTCTTCACGGAAGACGAGGAAAATCCAACACGTTCGACTATGTACAAGCCAGCCCGGGGCCGGCGCCGCTGCCTATGGTACAGTATAGATATATCTCTGTAGTCGCTCTCTGTACAGTATGTATAGATCTATATGGGTATGTACAGACTGCCCGGCCATGGGGATCCCTGCTCTCATCGGGGAAAGGGACACCGGGGGGGCTGCGGGCACGACCCCGCGCCCCGGGATGGTGTCGGCGGGAGGAGCAGCGCGCCCAGCCGCGATCCCTGCGGACGTGGCCGTGTCATCCTCTGGCGAGTCCGGCCGGATCGGTGCGTGCCACGATCCCTGCCCCGCGGGGCAGCTCTGCAGGCGGCTCTCCGGGCAGGGGGAGGTGGTCTCACGGCGTTTCCCCTCACCAGGGGCAGCAGGTCGGGGGGGCCCCACTCGGCAGAGCGGCGCTGGCCGGGCCCCCGCGGGCGCCGGGAGCTACGAGGCCAACAGCGTCATGAGGAAAAGAGCGGCGGCCACGGCCAGGGGCAAGTGTTCCCGCTTGGGGCTGGTGCCGCTGATGCTCTTCTCCAGCTTCGGCATCTCCGGGTTGAAGTTTTCTGTGAGGAGGAGCGAGAGGGTGAGGAAGGCAGTGGGGCGGCCCCAAACCCCCACCCCGAAGCTGGGGCTGCCCCAGGGGCGGCGGCGGGGGGCGGGGACGCGGTGCTGCGGGGCCGGGGGCTGTGCCTGACTCACCCAGGTCCTCGATCTTCACCTCAGGCCGCAGGGTGAACTGGGGCAGGGTGGGCGCCAGCTTCTCCCCGGAGTGCGACGCTGTGGAGGGAGAGAGGGGACGCGGTCATGCTCTCCGGATGCCCTGCACCGCAGTCCCCCCTTTACCCCCAGGAGGGACGGGGGACCCGCCGGCCAGCCTCGCCGCCCCCGCTCGCCCACAGCCGCCGGGATGGGCACGGGGGTACTTACTGGAGGCGCAGCAGACAAACACCTTCATCTTCAGGCAGGCCCGGCGGTGGTTGTGTGTCGGCGTGGCTGCAAGGCAAGAGCGTGCTGAGAGGGGATCCACGGCAGTGACCCCAACCCCTGGCACCCCGAGGCTTGGTGGGTCTGGGCAGAGCGGGGTTTGGTCCTGGCCAGGGGTGTGCTCCGGGCTGGGGGAATGCAGCAACACCCCAAATCCTGCACCAATAACCTGTATCAGCACCCCAGCCCTGAACCCTCAACCCCAGCATCCCAACCCAGCACCAGTATCTGGCACCAACACTGCAATCCTTCATCAGCAGCCCCGAACTCTGATCCTGCATCAGCATCCAGCGTCCTACATCATCATCCCCCTGCACCCCATCATGCACTGGCACCCCCATCCACACCCCAACCTTCTTCCCACATCCCTATCTGTTCCCTGCATCATGTAACCCCCCACCCTCTTGTTCCTTCAACCCCTCCCAAAGCTCCAAGTGCCCACTCTCAGGGGGGAAACAGCTGCCCAATTTTGGGGGTGCAGGGGAACCAGCCAAGGGGGTCCTCCCTGGGGATGGGACCTGAGGGGACCCATCTGGGGCTTGGGGGCTGTGCGGGGGCCCCCCCGGCGCCCCACGTACATATGTAGTAGTACTCCTGCCCCGCGCGGAACTCGTAGCCCAGTGAGAAGGCGCTGTAGCGCTGGAACTTCTCCGAGAACTTGATGGGGCTGTGGGGCGCGTGGGGCCGGTTGCACTCCCAGCGCTTGAAGCCCTGGCTGGTGTTGCAGGTGCGGTACCCCTCCGCGTTCACCATGTACAGCACGTACTGCTCCAGCCGGTGCTCGGGCACCGAGGCGTTGTAGTGCGGGCAGTAGATGTCCAGGTAATCGTTGACATTCACCTGCACCGTGTAGCCCTCCCGCCGCAGGCTGCAGGGGAAAAAAGGGAGGGGACGTCAGGGACACGCCCTGCACCTCCCCAAACTGTTCCTGTCCTCCAAGGAGACCCAGAGGCTGGACGAGGGGCAGGTTGCAGAGAAGGCTGGAACTCTGGAAACAGTGAGATCAACCTCTGTCTGGAGCCCCCGACACAGTGCACAACCTGAGCCTCATGTACCCGCGGAGCAGAATCACCATCCTGGAGGGCACAGGTGGACCCAGGGGTGGGGACAGGCGCTGCTGGGGACAGGTGTCAAGCCACACGCAACAGGTGGGATGAGCAAGAGCACAGGCGTACGAGACGGCGCTTCTGGGTCAGCCTCAAAGAGGAGACGATGGACAGACAGACCCAGCCGGGAATCAGGGCTCCACAGGCACCAGGGTCTCCACAGGACACAGTCTGTGGGAGTGCGGGGGCATTCCCTGGCATTCCCAATTTCCAGCAGCCTGGAGCCGACCCACCGCTGCCGCCCACCACGGCCCCGGCACGCGCCGCAGCTCGGAGCCAGCATTTCTCACCCCGCTCTGGCTAATCCCGTTAGTTCGTTAATGCCGTAAAGGGTGGCCCTGGGGGAGCCTCATTTACATTGATTAGGAGCAGCAATCCCCTCAGATCCACTCAGGAGAGGCTCCGCTTGGCTCCTAATCCGCGCCCGACGGAAATCCCGGCCGCGGTAATCCTCGCCGCCGCGCTGACCCGCTGCTCCTGCCAATTAATTACCACCCGGCGCTGGCTCGGCACCGAGCCGCCGCCGCGGCACCGGAGCCTGACCGGACCACGCTCCAGCGCTGCCTCGGGGGTCCCTGACCCGCATCCCGCAGGACACGGACCGCAGCATCCCGGCACGCGTGGCCGAGCTCCCCTGTGATCGCTCTGGATCACCTTTTCCCACCTCTCAGGGCAAACCCCAGACCGTGAGCCCCCAAAGCATCACTCCGGGTCCCCTTGGCTTGGTGGGGTGGGGGCTCCGCCACCCCTCCTGGGGCCCAGCGGCTCCCTGGGTCTCCCCGGCAGGGCTGGGCAGGCAGCGGGCAGGGCCACGCGTGCAGACGCCCCACCCTGCACCATCGCCCCCGGCGCTGTTTGAGGAGCCCCGGCACTCCGCCAGCGCCCGCGGCACCCGGAGCCGAGCCGCGGAGACAGCACCGTAGCGGGACGCGCTGTCGGGCGGCAAAGGGGGGCCCGAGAAGCGGCAACCGGGGGGCAACAGGGGAGGCTGATGGCAGAACTCATCACCCGTGGGACACGGAGCGCAGCCCCACGCGGCCCCTCCCTCGCTGCGCAGCCGCTATTCCGCAGCCCATCCCGGCACCCGCCGGCAACTGCTCCGCCGGGAAGGTGCTGAGGCAGCCACCCTTGCTGAGCGGGCGCCGGGACCTTTCATCTTCCCCCTTTGATGTGGTGGGAAGGGGGGCGGGGGGGAGAAAAAGGCTTGTTATTAAAGAAATGGCCCCAAGGAGAAAATTGCAATTAACTCCACGCGGGACGCAGAGCTGGGACGCCAGCGTACCCCAATACCAGCTGCACCACACCGGGGCAGGCCCGGCTCCCCACGGCCGAGCTGTGGCTGTGCCACGGGACAGAGGGACTAGAGGAAGCCTCACAAGTGACACACTGTCATGGGGTGCTGGGGAGCAGTAACCCCCCATTCCCTTGTGGCACCCAGCGCTGGGACACAGTCCCCTGGGACCCCACGCTGGGGCTCGTTAAGCCACGGCTCATTAAGAAGTGTGGCTGCTGATAAACAGCCTCACTAACGAGGCACCAAAGTGTCCCCTGGGCTGGGGGACATCAGCACCCATGGCAGAAGCCCCAGGTGGTGTGGCAAGGGCCCCGTGGTAGTGAATCCCACGGGCATTGCCAGCTGCCATGGCACGCCGGGAGCCCACCCGGCATCATCATAAGCTGGGAGGGACTGGGGAATTACCCCAGATGGGGAGAGCTACTGGGCCACCACAGCCTGAGGCACATCCAGGCGACCCCAGTAGCAGCTTTGGCCACACAACTGTGTCCCTGCCACGCTTGGCTCCTGCACAGTCACTGCAGAGAGTCATCTCACACAGCTAGATACCCCCAAATCCTGCAGCCCGCTCAGTGCAATGATCCAAGCGCTCCAAAATCTGCTGACAGCACCATCCAGGGAGCCCTTGGGCCTTGGTTTGGGTTGGAAGAGCAGGAACAGACACTCTGAGAGAGGGATCTGCCTCCTTTCTCACCAGCACCCACCCCAGAGCAGGCATGGGCTGCCTGGTCCCTGCCAACTCCACAGCTATTGGGAAGCACCAGCACCCGGGATGGACCCTCGATACCCCAGACTCTGGCAGCCATGGCATGGCCGGTGGGGATGGTGGGCTCTGGCAGTGCCCAAAGGGTTAAGTGCGTGAGGAGAACGGGCAGCATCACTTCTGCACGACTGCGTTTGTAGAGCAGGGCTTGGTGAGGCAGTGGTACCTTCCAGCAGCCTGTCATGCTGGGCAGATGGATGTCCCCTGGCAGCACCGGCCCCGGGCTCGCTGCCCACCGGCCCCACACCGGAGGGACCCTGGTGGGACCCTGGTGGGACCCTGGTTACCTGGCACGCCGCAGCCCCCGGTGAGCTGGGCGGCCGCTCCGCTCCCATCTGCTGCCATAAATCCGGCTGCGTGCCGCACGCTGGCTCCCACTCTGCTGGGGAGCGCCTGGTGCACTGCAGCACGCCCCGGCAGCGGTGCCACGGCGGGGAGCAGACCCTGCCTGGACCCTCACACCACAGAGACTCATCCCCATGGTGCTGGAGAGGCCTGGAGGGCAGCAGGGCCAGAGCTGGGCTCAGCACCCCCACATTGGTGGTGCCAGCGGTGAGGAGCGGGGCAATGCGGGGTGTCCTCGGTGTGGTGACAGCACGGTGCCCCCCAGCACTGGACAGCCCCCAGCACAGCCAGGCTCTTTGTTTGGCTCCAGCAGCTTCGTCCTTTTGGCGCATCCGGGGCTCATCCATCACCCGGGGAACAAAAAAGTGCCATTGATTTACGAGTCCCCTTCCCGTCACCCCGCAGCACAGCGAGAGGCAAAGGCGCATCGACCACCGCGGCCGGACGGAGGGACAGACAGACAGACCGACCTTTCATGGGGGAGATGGGGGGCTCAGCTCAGCCCCCCCCCCACCCCCCCCCATCGTGCCAGCCCTCCCCACGCAGCCAGCGCTGCACAGTCACGGCGCCCAGACGGCCACGCACACGCGCGCTGGCTCGGCAGACAGCGCCTGCGACGCAGCCCACGCACGCGGGTGGCACCGAGCCACAGCACAGCCCCCCCGGCCGCGCCTGGCGCAGCCGCCAGCGGCACCGCCGGCACACGGTGTCCCCGGGGCCACCTCCCTGCGTGGGGAATTGGGGCTCTGAGGGATGGGGGAGGAGGGAGGCGAGGGCTGCTCCCCACGTGGAGGGACCGGGGTGTCACCAGGGACAGGTACAGCCCTCCCCGAGCACCACCCGGGTGCCCCCAACACCCCCCGTCCCTATCGACGGCCGTACAATCCTTGTAATCCCAGCTAAAGCCGGCACCTTCCCGCGTTGCTAACAAGATCAATGAGATTTCTAATTGGGTTTTAATTAAACCATCAATCTGCAACCGGTGACTCAATTACCAGCCCGGGCAGGAGCAGGTGGCCCCGGCCCTGTTGCACCCCCGACACCGCGGCCGCTTCTCCCACGGGAACGCCGCCGGTGCTGCCGGGGCTCGGTGCCGCCCAGCGCCGTGACTCACGGGGCACGGCACGCTCTGCCCATGGGCACCCGCTGCTGCCAGAGCTGTGGCACGGATGGATGGCTGGCTGGGGCTTCTGCGTGCCCTGGGACCAGCCTGGAGGGCAGAGCCATCCTAGGGATGCCAAAGGTGGTGTTGTTGGTGCTGTTCCTACATTCAGCTCCACAAGTGGGCACAGAAATACCCCCAGCTTGGGCACAGCTGCCCCACACCTTGCAGCACCTCCTGCTGGATGCCCCCAAACCTGCGGGTCCCTTTTGCTGTGGGTGACTCCGTCCTCAGCCCTGCGGGTGCTGGTGGATGGGAGGGGGGATCTGGCCAGGCACAGCGCTGGGGTTGGGGTCTGGCTGCTGCTCCAGACCTGCTCTGCAGGGATGTGGCTCCACTCCTGTGTGAGATGCTCACCAGCGAGCCTGCTGTGCACTGGGACTTTCCAGAGCCCACTCCAGCCCTCTCCAGAGCCCACTCCAACCCTCTCCAGAGCCCACTCAGCCTGCGACAGCCTCGGCCAGATAAAAGCCACCTTGAAGAGGTGAGCGTGGCGGCAGTGACAGTGCTAGGGGGAGCTGCAGGAGCAGTGCCAGACCCTCCCTGCACACAGGTGGGCTCTGACCCCCACACCACAGCCTGTGGCACCCTGTGTGCCCCCATCTCACAGCACCCCCTGCTCTGCCCCCTCCATGGCACCCAGTGCTCTCAGCACGAGCATCCTCAGGCCCCACGCTGGGATCAGTGGCACAGTGTGGTACACCCCAACCTGCTCTGGGGTGCTTCTTGGGGGGGCAGCAGTGTTGGGAGCGCTGGCCACATCTGTGTCCATGAGCAGGGACAAATTGCTGTCCCCATCTTGGCATCTGGGACGCCCAGCAGGGAGATAGACTCCAGCAAGCCAGGGCCCAGCTTGTCTGGGGACACTCCAGGAGCCCCTGACCCTGCTCAAGGAGTCATCCCAGGGTCACAGGTCCCCCAAAAGCTACTGCTGGGTGGTCATGACTGTCCTGCACCTTTGTCCCATGCCACCAGGCCTGTTCCTGGCAGGACTGGGGAGTGGAGGGCAGGGAGGAGTCAAGGGTCATCCCACACCCCCAGGGCTTGCTGGCTGCCATCAGTAAAGGTGATGAGACAGACTGATGGAATGCACAGCTGGACCAACAACCAGGCCGAGAGCAGGAGCAGGATCTGAGGATCCCACCTTCACACCTCCCCCGGGCTTTGCCAACAGACCCCAAACCCATGGCATGAGGGGTGCTCTGCCTACTTGGTGACGCCTCCTGGCCTCCTGGCACCCCCAGCCATTCCTTGCATGGCCAAGGGGCTGAGCTGTCAACAGCCTCCTGCTTCTCAAGGCACCATCAGGACCACAGTGGGCTCTGTGGGCTGCTCCCTGCTCCGTGGGATTCCACTCATCCTGTTGTCCTGCTGAGGGCAGCAACAGAGGTACCCAGGATAGCATGGCAGGAGACAGAATAAATTCGTGGGGTGCCAAGGAGTGGCCACAGCCACGCACACATCTCCTCCCCAGAGAGCCCTGCAGGGCCAAGCTGGGCTTGTTTATGACTCCACTTGCAGCAGGGTTGCTGGGATTTGCAGGCTGCGGCCCAGGGAGCCTAATTCCCCCCATAATTTATCTAATCCAGACACTTTGCCGTGCGGCTATAATTGCGTCCGAGCTGCCGCACTGCCTAACAATAAATATCAGCTCCGGAGTCCCTGGGACACGGCTCTGCCGCAGCCGCCCCCACCGCGCCGCCCATGCCCCGAGCCGGACGCCAGACACGCCTGCGCAGGGGGCGCGGGCAGCTGGCTGCGACACCCCCGGCTTGGCACGGCCCGAGCACCGCCCTGTCCCTCGAGAGGCGCCGGGGCAGCTGCAGGTCATGGGGGTGATGGGGTGGGGAGATCACGGAGAGATCAGGGTGGTGCCACACGCCGGCGTGGTGGCGATGTCGCGGTGTGGAGGTGAAGGGGGTGCGGGGGGGGTGCCGGGGGTAGCACCTCGCCATTGTGCTGCGCCTCGGCACGTCGCGCACACGCACGATTTATGGGGCCCGAGCTTCCGCCTGGCGACACAATCTCAATGGCAAGGGGCTGCTCCCACCCTGCACAAAGGGGTGTGGGATGGGGGGAGAGCCCAGGAGAGCCCCCGCACCCATGGGTGAGGATGCTCTGCCTGGATGCGTGTCCCCGCCACACCCCTGGGCACTCGCATCAGCGAGGGACGGAGAGGTGGGCGATGGCAGAGGGCGCAGGTCCCCGTGGAGGGGCAATGGACGCACCACAGGCACGCAGCCCCCCTTTAGAGCGAGGGTCCAGCCCAGCCCGTCCCCATGGCACATCCCAGCTGTGGGTGCGCCGCCGAGGGCAGAAGCAGCCCCGGCGCAGGGTGTGAGGGAGGGGCTGCGTGTCCAAGGCCACCGACCCCCGACCGCTCTGCTCCGCTGGCCACTCCCACCCTCCGCTCTCACCCCCCGCTGTCCCCGCAGCTCCGGGAGCCGCCGCTGCCGGCCAAAGGCGGTGAGGGGCGGCAGGCACCTGTCGGGCCCCCCCCCGCCTCCGCCGCGCCGCCGGTGCCGCTCCCGCACCCAGACACGCGGGGGGCGCGACTGGCGGGGGGAGCGGGACCCCTGCCCGCCCCGGCGCACCGGGAGGTGGATGCTTGGAGGAGCCAGACTCTCCCCGGTGCCCCCCGTGGGTCAGCGGTGGCGGGTGGGTTTTTCCCCCCAGTGCCCACGACCCCGTCGCGCCCGCACCGGGAGCCGCCGAGCCCCGCCCGGCAGCGCGGCCACGGGGACACGAACCGGCCGGGCGGCTGCCCCCCTCCCGCCGCGGTGATCCCCGCCTTCACGGGCAGGGCGAGGGGCACCGGGGGCACCGGGGGCACCGGGGCTCGGCAGCCCCGCCCGCAGGAGGGCGCCGCGAAGAGAGCGGCACCGGGGGTCCCGCAGTCGCGGTGTCGCCCGCCGCCCCCAGCGCATCCTTCAGCGCGATCCCCGCCGTGTCGCCGCCGCGTCCTTCCCGGCGGCGCCCCCCACCCCGCGCGGCCCCGGGGACATCCCCCCTCCTCCCACCTCCCGGTGCGGGTCCCGGCGCCCCCGCCCGCACTCACTGCGGGTTGGAGCTGTTCCAGTGCACGGCGTGCCGATTGCCCAGGGCCCCCGGCGGCCCTCGGCCCGGTAGCAGCAGCAGCAGCGGGAGCAGGGGCAGGAGCCCAGCCGCCATCCTGCCGCCGCCCGAGCCCGCCGCGATGCCGGGGAATGGAGGGAGAACCGAGCCCGAGCCGCCCGCGCCCCGCGGCCCCGGCGCCCAGCTCCGCCCCGCGCGCTCCCGCCGCCGCCGCGCCCCCGCGCGCGCTCCCGCCGCCTCCCCGGGCCCGCCCGCCCCGGCACCGGCTCGGCACCGGCACCAGGCTCGGGCTGCGGGTCCCCGCGGGTGGAGACGCCAGGGTCGGGTCCCAGGAGGATCAGGTGTCACCGGAATCTCACCAGGACGCCCATGGGTGGGGGCACCTGTGTAAGGTGCTGCTGACATTGGGGTCTCACTGCCACCCTTCTGGGTGGACCCACATGTAGGTGCCCCCCTGCCTCTCCCAGCAGGATCAGGTGCCACTGGGGTCTCTCTGGGGCACCCACAGGTGGGGGGACAAGAGCCAGGACCCACTGCTATTGGGGTCTCCCAATATTGGGAGCTCTGGGCCTTGGGGCAGCAGCCCCTGTGGGTCTGTGTTGCTGGGGGAGCCGTGGGTGGGGGCTCAGGACCTCAGAGGGTCCTCATGCCGTGCCATGGGTGTCACCCATATTTGCAGAGGGGTTTGGCCACCCTGGAGGCACAGGAGTGGGTGGGAGGGTGTGTGCCCGTGTACCAGGACAGCGTGGCTACCAAGGAGCACAGTCACAGTGCCAGGCTCTGCCCTGGCCCCCCTCAAGAGCCAGCACTTGGCCAAGTGCCCACCCACACGGCCAGGCCCTTGTTCTTCCCACACCCCAAGTGTTCATGGGGTGGGGGTCCCTGTGGGGGGAGCCATGGGGGCTGTGGCTGCTCCCCTGAGTGCCGGGATTGATCTGAGTGCCAGCTCCCACTGCCCATCCTCAGCGGGATCCCTTAGCAACTGGCAGAGGCGAGTGCCAGGCGGTGGCACCCTGGCACACGTGGGCACACGCGGGCACGCGCAGCTCCCCGGGCACGAGCAGCTCGCCCCTGGCTCCTGGCAGGGCCGGTGTCGTGCATCACCTGGAGCTTTGGCAGCTTGAATGAAACCAGGAGGCTTCTGAAACCGTGGCTGGGCTTGCTGAGCCGGCCTGAGCTGCTCCTGCCAGGAGTTATCTCGCTGCTGTGGCGAGCGTGGCCAGGGTGCTGCAGTGCCAAATGTCATGTCCCCGAGTCCCCCCGGTGGGCCTGGTGACTCTCAGGCCTCTGCAAGTGTCACAGTGCAGGTGACCTTGTGCTGAGTCTTGAGGGGTCTCCTGGCTCCCTAGAGTTTTGGGAAGTGAGCCACCCCATTTCTCAGTGTCCCTTTGGCCATGTGGGTGCTGCCCCATGGAGGGGAACAAAGATGATGATGGGCAGGACCCCGAGTCCCGCTCAGCACTGTGGGAGACCCAGTGCTGTGATGCTGTGCCCCAGCCCCTATTCCCCATCCATACTGGTGGCACTGGGAGCCCCAGCCCCTGCTGGAGCCCTGCTGGGAAGGGGGAGGGGGCCAGCGGAAGGGCCCGGAGGACCAAAAAAGCCTCTATTAATTATTCATCCGAAGAAGTGAAGTGAAGAAAACACAACACGTGGAAAAGGGCTCTGGCTGCCTGGGGGTGGGAGTGGGGGAGTGCTGGGGGGGCTGCAGGGGCACTCAGGTGCTGCAGGGGCTGTGGCACTCAGCGGCAGAGGCAGCGGTGGCATCCCGGGGTGCTGCACACCTCTGGGAGGACCCACAGCACCGCGCTGCCACCATGGAAACGCCTTGGCTCGGCAAACCCATGGCAACACCCACCTCCACATGGAAACCCCCCGCTCATGGCAACGCACGCAGCGCCGTCAGCGCCCGCACAACGCCGCGCTCACCACGGGGGTCCCCCCCCATGTGCACGATGTGCAGCCACACGGAGGGATGCTCTGGTGGGCGCGAAGGTGTCTGGGCGGCAGAGCACAGCCCCGGAGCATCACGGTGTGCGCTCAGGTGCAGGTGTCAGCACCCACCAGGAATTACTCCTGGAAGCGGCACGGAGAGGGGGCTTGGCTGGGTTTTGCCTCGAGGGGATGCGGTGTCTGCGGTGGGATGGTTTGGGGGCACACCCCGGTGGCTCTTGGGCCGTCCAGGAGAGCCGGGCACAGAGCAGCCCTGGTTCCCCACTCTTTCCGTGCCCGCTCTGTGCCTGTCACGCTGAGGACCAGCAGCTTTTGGCGTCAAAGCGGTGGGGAAAGGCTCCCACCTGCCGTCCGTGAGCACCGAGGGGCAGGGGACCCGCTTCGCCCGCCTCGGTTAATATTTAACCGCGGCTTCCTGTGACAGAATGTCGCAACCGCAGAGCAGAGCCGGCATTCAATAAATCATCGCGCCGGGCTGGGAGCTGGGCTGGGGGAGTGGGGAGGGGGGGCAGCGCCCAGCCGAGCGAGAGGGGGAGCCGATAAATAATTCATTAAATAAATAAACATGGTGAGAGTGCGGGGAGGAGGCAGGAGTGTAACCAAGAAAGGGCTCGGTGAACGCGGGCATGAAATATTCACCAGCCACACCTACCAGGGCCCAACGCGCTGAGCTCAGGGCTCCCCGACCCGCCTGCGGGAGCCAGGTGCCGGCACGTGTCCAGCCAGACACGGCAAGAACATGCCAAAGGCATGCAGGGCGGATGGCCCGGGTCGGGGAGCAGGCGGTGCTGGCACGGCCATGTGCAGATGAACTGTCCTGGCAGCGTTTGGGGCAGCCCCTCACAGCCCCATGCCGGTATTTGGGCACAGGATGGCACGCCTGGGGCACGCTCAGCACACACCGTGTGCCCACCCGTGCGCTCCTCCCTTTTCTATCCCGTGTCCGTCGTTAAATTTGAATGAAGCCTCACGGATGGCTGCGCTGCGCCAGCGCCTTGACGAGCACCGGGCGGGCATCGCCTCGGGGAGGGCACAGGGTCTGAGCCTTCCCGTTTCCCACCGAGAGGGGGAAAACCCAGCTCTGGAGGAATCCTGGGGCTGGGCTTGGGAGTGCTGGCAGCGTAGGCACAGAGGAGGTGAAGATGGGTGCAACCAGCCACAGGTCCAGGGAGAGCAGCCTCTTCCCAAACGGACCAAACCCGAGCCCTACTGCGCACAGGGACATGGGAGATTCCTTAATTAGCTCTCAGTGGCCAGAGTTAATTTATGTGAAGCTGGATTTTGTGGGCTTGTAGAAGAGGGTTACCGGCCACCAGTGAGGGAGCAGCGGTGCCAGGGCCGTCAGAGGAAATCGGTTTCCTCGTGGAGCCGCTGGATGAAGCCGTGCGTGGTTCCCAGCTCCACACCCGCCCACCCCGGCGCTGGGGCTGCTCCCGCTGCCCGGCGGGAGGGAGGAAGCTGCAGGGTTCCTGCCCTGGGCGCCAGACGCCTGTTTGCCGGAACCCTGGCTCCAGCAGGATCTCCGCTGTGCCAAATCTCACCCGCCCTGGGTGTGTGGGCACCCAGAGGTGGCGGGTGGGAGGTGTGAGCCACCAGCTCCTCACGGCTCCCACGGTCAGCAGCCACGGTGCCGATGGTGTCACGGCATGAGGGTGATCCCAGGTGGAAATGGGGCACCCCGAGGTGCAGCAGAACCATCCACACTCCCACTTCAGCCCACCCTGGGTGCTGGACTGGTGTGCCAGGCAGTGCCACCGTCCCGTCTGTCCCCTGTGCCACATCCCGTGTCCCGGCAGCCCACACGCCGGCGGAGGTTACCTGGCAGGAAGCGCCTGAGTCAGCAGCCGGCACCGGGTGACTCAGCCGGCTCCTCTCCTCTCCTCCCGCATGGCAAAGCTCCCTCCTGGCCTCAAGATCACTCCAATATCATCCGCTGGTGGCAGCCCCAACCTCCCTCCCAGCCCCTGCTGCTCTGACATGGATGTGCTGGAGGGTGTGAGGGCTGTGCCAGGTGGGAGGTTGGGTAGGGTGGCATGGCAGGGTCTGGCACATGGCCCCGCTGCAGCCACAGCTCCCTGGGGGAGGGACAAGGATATGGGTTTGTGGCTGCCAACCCCGGCATCTGGCTCTCCACTGGGCCCACATCATGCTCTGCTCATGCTGGCCATGCCACCCTGGTGTCCCCTGTGAAGTGTCTGTGACATTAATCTGATGAAGGAGGGACAAGTAGTGTTGATACCCTGCTCCCACCACACATAGCTCATGTCACAATCAACATCTGGAAGCACTGGCAGAGGTGGCAGTGAACTGGGAGGTGCCAGGCTGGGGGTTCCAGGGGCAGATCCACAGTGTGCTGTGCTCTAGGTTGTCCCCATTCTGCCCTAACCCTGCAGGTGATGGCACCAGGGGACCTGCAGTCCTTCAGGCCCAAATGAGGGCTGGGGATAAGCATAGGAAGCACAGGAGCCATCCTAGGAACCTCCAGCTGGCACTGGGATATTCTGGCTCTGTCCTGGAGATTGCTCACCTGCTCACAGCACTGCTCACCTCAGGAACAGCCCATCCCCATCCCCATCCCCATCCCGTTCCAGGGGTGACCATCACAGGTGACCGTCCCCAGGGAGAAGGGCAGGGTGACACAGTGCCCCTGCTGTGCTGTGCCCTTGGTGCTGGGCAGAAGTGCAGGCAAACAAAGGAGCCAATGAGCTGGGGAGGGACTGGGGCTAAGTGTGCAGGCGCAGGAGATTTCAGAGCCTGAAATATTCATCAGGGCTGATGCGGCGCCTGCCGTCACGGCGGCCGTGAGCGATGGCGTGGGGGGGCTTCAATAATGCATCGCTTGGAAATGGCTCAGCAGAGGGGCTGGGGGCACAGGGAAATGGGGGTTCCCTCCACTGGCTGTGTTTCTGGCCGGGAGATGGGTGCTGGATAGGGGACAGAGCAGGAGGTGCTGGTGGTACCACCTGGGATAGGCAGGAGAGCACCAAGAGGTGCTGGCAGGTGTGGGGTGCCCTGTGCTGCTGGCACCTGCCACCCAAGGGGCTGGCAGAGGACCCTGCAGCCTGGCACTGTCCAGTTGCTCCATCTGGGCTGGGTGGGGTCCCATGCCTGGGCCTGAGCATGGCCCCCAAACAGGGTGTTGCTGTCACAGCCACTTTGTGCCCCTGTTTTCAGTAATTCAAAGCATCGCCCTGCCTGTGCTGCACTTGCCTCTGGCCACAGGCTGGCCACACCAGCCAGTTCTCCAGCCAGCAGCTGGGACTGGCCCGTCCTGTCCCTGTCCCTGGGACTTGAGGAGCTGCCTGTGGCAGAGCAGGGAACACCAGCCCTGTGCCCAGTGGAGCCAGATGCTGGTCAGGCAGCACCAGGTTCTGCTGTGGTTAACGAGCCCTTTGCCAGGGAAGCTCATTAGCAGCCTGAGGATCAAATGGTGATGGTGGGATAGACCCTGGAGTGTGGTGGGCCCTGCTCCCCACATCCATCTATCTGCTCTGTGGGGAGCAGGGCCCACCACACTCCAGAGCTTTATCCCCACAGCATCCTCCCAGTGGACACGTGCCCAGAGACACCAGACAGCAGTGCGGGGAGTGTGAGCCTGGTGACACTGGCACAGAGCACTCAGCATCCACTCAGGCACCTTTGGGAGGTGCTGCCCTGGGTGGGCACCTACCTCAGCCTCTGCCCTGGAGGCAGGGACACTGTGCTGGGGTGGTGACCTGTGTCATTTGCACCAGCCATTGAGTCATTCTCCCCAGGGATCCAGAGACTGTCCCAGCACGGGGACCATGCAGTCCCTCAGTCTGCAGCAGGTCCAAGCAGTGCTGGCAGCACGGGCAGCTCCTGCCCATCCCTGTTCTGACACAGCAGGATTACTGTCCAGCAGGATTACATCACACTCCAGCACGTGCAAGGACACAGGCATGACAGGACAGATGGACACAGGCATGGAATGGTGATGGCACAGACAACATCTGTGCCTACACCCCTGCATGTGCATGGCCCCCACACTGTCTCACACCCCAGTGACCCTCTCTGCTGCACCAGCTGCCACCACGGGCCCTGGAGAGGACACAAACATCAGTGGGTGTGTTTTGGGTTGGTGTGACCAGAAATGTGTATTCTATCACCATCTGTTAAAACCGAGTGGGGTAGTGATTCCTTATCTCCTGGCACATATTATCTGCTCATGGGCCATCTTTAAACCAGCTGGGCAATCATCTTTATCTTTCCCACAGCCCATCCTCCCTCCAGGAGATATCTCCTGTTAATGGCCAGTGAGTCCCAGGGCATGACTGATAAAATTCCATCATCCCACTGGGAGATGCTCCAGCCAGGGGAGGAGCCAAGCCTTTCCTACCCAGATAAAAACTGACATTTTGGACAGCAAGGAACCTTCTTTCCACTGGATTCCAGAGGAAAACCAGACCTTTCCACATCATCCCTGGAGCTTCAGAGGAAACTGCACCTTCTCCAGGAGCACTGCTCCAGCTGAACCACATCTGCCACTGCAGGAGGATGCAGCCACCATTGAATGGGACTGTGCCAACACCCTGACTGACTGACGGGTGTCAGCTTGGATTCTGACTCTGGCAGGGTTTTGGGACTGTTCTTTGTAATACTGGATTTCTATTTTAATTTTCCTAGTAAAGAACTGTTAGTCCTAATTCCCATATCTTTACCTGAGAGCCCCTTAATTTCAAAATTATAATAATTTGGAGGGAGGGGGTTTACATTCTCCATTTCAAAGAGAAGCTTCTGCCTTTATTGGCAGATACCTGTCCTCCAAACCAGGACAGTGTGACGTGTGGGACCTGCTGCAGCTGGGATGGGATGGGATGGGATGGGATGGGATGGGATGGGATGGGATGGGATGGGATGGGATGGGATGGGATGGGATGGGATGGGATGGGATGGGATGTGGATGGGGTGTGACACCCCCTGCACGCCTGTGCCACTCCAGCCCGGTGCCTGCACCCTCATTGCTATGGCAGGAGCAGGCTCAGTGCGTGCAGCTCCGGTTAATTAAGCGGCTCGGGCCAGCTCCCTCCAAGCCCCCGCTGAGTGTTTTGCTAAATTATAACCTTGACGATGCACATCATCAGGCGGCTGCTCGGGGAACGGCAGCTCTGGCCCCACACCCGGCTCAGCACTGCTGTGGTGCTGTGGAGCTGCCCGGCCACGGTGGCATCACCAAGAGGTGGCATCCCCAGAGTGCCAGATAACAGGGGGCTGGTCCGAGGTGGGTGATGGGTCTGTGGTTTGGCTCAGAGCGCTGGGGAGCCGGTGGCCAGTGCCCGGTGTCCCCTCCGTGGTGCCCGATGTCTGGCATTCCCAGTGCCCCGCTCCTCAGGGCTCAGCATGCGTGTCCCCTCAGCACACGTGTCCCCTCGGCATGTCGAGCCAGTGGCCCCGTTTCCATGGTGACACGGAGCCATTTCCCATCTCCGGGATGCTCTCGACAGCTCTCGGGTGGGAGCTGCCGCCGTTGCCCTTCGCCCGTGGGGAGCAGACAGAGATGCGCCCCCACTGCCCGGGGGCTGTGCTGCTCCCTGCCAGCCCTCGGGGCGGGGCAGCGTGCCCCATGTCCCCTCTGTGTGTCCTGGGGCTACCCCGGCACGGCTGCAGCACTGACCTTATCGCCGTGCCGGGGTGATGAGGGGTGTTTGGGGCACGCTGTCACGGCAGGGTTGGGTCGGGGGGACTCTGGCAGCGTGGCTGGGTGAGGGGTCTGGCTCCAGGAAAACCACAGAGCTAAAGGGACTGTGCCACGCTGTTCCTGTCCTGACAGCGAGCCTGGCACGGGGTGGGCATGGCCATGCTGTGCTCCCCCCTCGTTGCCTGCTGTGGCTCCCAGCCCCATGGCTCTTCATCCTGCTCTCCACCTCAGCGCTGCCTATTACCATTTCCCACCCCTTGCTATTCCAGGTGATAGCATTTTTCCTTCCTAGTTTCTGAAGGTTTAACTCCCACCCACCTGGGGCACCCGACATCCTCACCCCACACTCCTCCCCGTGGCACCCCAGCATCCCGGCTGGTGTGGGTGGCACCGGGGGGGGGCAGGGGTGGCCCCGAGGCAGGGGGGTGGCGAGACAGAAGGGATGGGGTAATGGAGCCCATTCCTTGAATAGATTCAATTTCTGCCGCGGCGGCTGCGGGGTGCGGAGCCATCAATTGGATTCAGGGGACGGGGAATCTGATTTGGAGCGGCCGCGCCATCAATTAGCCGTTATTGATGGCATTGCTCATTGGAAGTCGATGGGATTTGAAGCTGGTGGCAGCTCCCGCATACCAAACAACACCGGCTCAAGGACAGGACCCTGCCGTGCCCAGACCTAGCACCCACCCCAGGGGTCCCACAGGGACCCCTTGGCCTCGTCTGGGAATCCCTGAGGGTCTGGGGAAGGGGCGGTGCAATGGGCAGGGCCCCTGGAATCCCAGCATGGGTTCCTGCAAGGCAGAACCCACCAGAATCCCCGCACAGCAGGGCACAGTTGTCCCCCAGAATTTTTATACGGGGGTCCTTTGGGGGATGTCCCCACCCAGCATGGGGATCCCACAGGGCACAGCACCCCAGAATCCCCGCATGGTGACCCTAAAGAGCACAGCCCCTCAGCATCCCAGCATGGGGATCCCACAGGGCACAGCACCCCAGAATCCCTGCATGGAGACCCTAAAGAGCACAGCCCCTCAGCATCCCAGCATGGGGATCCCACAGAACATGGTTTTCCCCTGGAATCCCTGCACGGGGGACTCACAGGGCGCAGCCCCCCATCATCCCTGCATGGGAATCCCACAAGTCACCATCACCCCTGCCACCCCCTTGTCCTACAGGCACCATTGCCCCCCCAGCATCCCCCCAGGTGGGTGCTTTGGGGGATGCCCCACCCAGCATCCTACACGGGGTTCCCCGGGGTACGGTGTTCCCCAGATGTTCTCACCCCCTCCCGGGGGGAGGATCCCACGGGACATGCCCCCCTCTGCACTAGGCAGCCTCAGTGTCCCCCGTGGGGATGGGGTACCCCTCCCCGCAGGGCTGGGGTGCAGGGCGGGGTGCGGGGTGCGGTGGGGGAAGGGCAGGCAGCAGAGCTGGGGGAGGGGAGCGGCACGGTCGATGCTTTCGCTCAGCCTCTTGCCAAGCAGCTTCTTTCTCCCAGAAGCCATAAAACCTGTCTGACGTGCCCGGCACCACTGCGGCAGGCGGCCGGCAACGCCTGCGCGGCGAGGGGCTGGGGAGCCCCGCTGCGGGCGGCCCCGGGGGGAGTTGGGCGCCTCTTGAGCCCCCCAGGAGGACAAATGAGGGGCTACATTCATGGGATGGGGGACCAAGAGCGCCAGGGAACTCTCCTGCCGGTTGGCAAAGCTGGGGCATGTGGCTGCGCCAGAGGCACGACTCCGGCACGGAGCCGTTCGTGCCGTGGGATCGGCCCCCCACAGCAGCCTGGGTGCCCCACTGGGGAAGGGGGAAACCCTGCAGCCCCCCATGGCCCCCCGCTTCAGGGTGCATCTTATGGAGAGATGGACAGAGAGCGGCACCTCAACCACACCCAAAGGTGGCAAGAGGGATCAGGGTGCCTGGCTGGGGGGCTTTGGGTGAGTGACCCCCAAGCCTACTGCCCCTCACCCCCTGTCCCAGTGCTCATCCCACCGCCAGGTGTTAATTACCGTCAGCTCGTCAGTAATTAAAGCTCTCTGGTGACAGGAGCCGACGACTCAATATCAAACTGCTGCAATCAAGCCCTTGGCCATAAAGGCTGTGCGGGGAGCGAGGGGCAGGGACCCCCCTGGAGGAGGGATGCAGGGTTGGGGGGCACGGGCAGGGGACGGCGGGGGGCCGCACACCCGGGGCGCAGCGATCTTGCAAATACTGTATTGCTCAGTCACTACCAGGGGTTAAAACCAAACCGAGGGCACGGAGGAAGGCGTCTTCCCAGAAGACAGATCAGCGTGTCCTCGCTGGAGGAGGACACGGCAGCGGCGGATGCCGCCATCGGAGCTGCTGCCCCGCTCCGGGGCTGGGGGTCCCTGGGCCCCAGAGCCGGGGGTCCATGGGGAAAGGCACGAGATGAGGTGATAGCCGTGGGGCAGAGCAGGCGTTCGCTGAGGGGACCCCAGCACCGGGGCAGGTGGCCGGCGGGACAGTGCCAGGGCGTGGCAATCCCAGCGCGCGGCGATGCTGACTCGTGGCGATCCCGATGTGCGCTGATGCCGGTGGCAAGCGATGGTCCTGAGAGGGAGAGAGCCCCGTCCAGGGATGCTTCGGGGTAGCAGGAAGGTGCTCGCCCAATGCCCCGGAGCCCCCGCTGCCCCTCACCTTCCAGCCCGGAGCTCCCGGCCCCAGCTCGGCTTTGCGGAGGTCCAGCAGGCGGGTCATGGCCTGGGGCTGCCCCACGGGCTTGGGGGGTTTGGCTGTGAGGAAGAGTCTGGAAGCGGCGTCGGGGCAGGGGAGCCCATCCCCCCGCCACGGGCAGCGCCGGGGTCAGATCCAGAGCGGGGCCAGGAGCACGAGCGCCAGGCACGGGCTGCAGGACTGCGATGGGACCGCGGTGCCCCGGGCAGGCACCGCATCTGCCAGGGCACAAGCAGTGGTCAGGGCCAGCCGGTCCCCGGGCTCCCAGCCCTTCCCCCGTACTCACCCTCGGGGCCCCCGCGCCCTCGGGGCTGCGAATTGGGCACCTCTGTCACCGGCTCTGGCGCTGAAAAAAACCCCACCGTTGTCAGGGATCGGCCCTCTTGGAGTCACCCCCGAGACTCCGGTACCCCCCAGCGGGGACTGGTGTGCCCCGGGGGCGGTGGAACCCCCCGAGTTTTGGGGTACATCCCCCCAGCCGAACTCACTGGTGCCTCGGCAGCAGACGGTGACGCGCAGCTTCAGGCATCGCCCGGCGCTCTCGGGGCTGGGCACGGCTGGGCAGGGGGGGGTCAGCGGGGAGCGGCCGGCGCGGCCCCCCCGGGACCCCCCGACGGCGGAACCAGCGCGGGCCGGGGGCGCCCCCTCCCGGCGGAACGCGAGGACGGAGCCCCCACCCCGGAGCACCCAGAGCCCACCCCGCACCCTGAACCGGGGGCACCCCGAGCCCTTGTGTCCCCACCCCGGAGCACCCAGAGCCCACCCCGCACCCTGAACCGGGGGCACCCCGAGCCCTCGTGCCCCCACCCCGAGCCCTCGTGCCCCCACCCCGGAGCACCCAGAGCCCACCCTGCACCCCGAACCGGGGGCACCCGGAACACCCAGAGCCCACCCCGCACCCTGAACCGCGGGCACCCCGAGCCCTCGTGCCCCCACCTCGGGGTATCCAGACACTCCCTGCACCTCACCTCCCTCACCACGGGCATCCAGACCCCACCCATGAACCCTGATCCCCTTGTGCCCCCCTCCACGAGCATCCAGAATCCCTTTAACCCCGACTCACTTGTGCCGCCCTCCAGGGGTATCCAGAACCCCTCTGCACCCCACACTCCCCATGAATCCCCCACCCCAAGGCATCCAGACACCCTCTGCATCCCTATCCCCTTGTGCCCCCACCCTTGAGACATCCAGAGCCCCCTGCACCTCAGCCCTGGCATCATCCAGAATCTCTGCGTTGCCCTTAACCTAAGCGACATTCTGGATGTACCCTGACCCCCCACACACACCCTAAACTCGGTTCTATGGGGACTCTGTTGTCACCAAACCCTGGGGAGCTGCATTTAAGACCCCGACATCTGTTCTGACCCCGGGGACTGCACCCAGCACCCCAACGTGCCGTGACCCCAGTGCAGCCCCCGCGGCACCCCGAGGGGACTCACAGATGTAGTAGTAGGTCTCCCCCGGCTGGAACTCGAAGCCGAGTGAGAAGGGGGTGAAACGCTGGATCTTCTCGGAGAAGCGGACGGGCCCGAAGGGAGCCCGGGGCCGGTTGCACTCCCAGCGCTTGAAGGCGCCGGGGGTCTCGTAGCAGCCGCGATAACCCTCCCGGTCCACCATGAAGAGCGTGAAGGTCTCTGCCCGGCCGGCGGGCACCGCCCCCTCGTAGTGCGGGCAGTAGATGTCCAGGTAGTCATTGATGGCCACCTGGATGGAGTAGTCGTCCCGCAGGAACCTGCCGGGCAGGACGAGCCGGGAAGCCGGGGGTCCGCTGGGAGTGGTGCCCTGCTGCTCCTGCCCCAGCGGAGCAGCGAGCTGGGGCTTTTCCCAAAACCACCGAGCGGACACCGCCCGAGCCACGCAGCCAGGCATCAGCTCAGATTAGCCGCAGGCCGCTGGAGCTGAATGGGCTCGGCTGCCGCGGCCGGGGGGGTTGTACAGCCACGCTGCCCAGGCACAAAGCCCCTCGCCCCAGGCACCCGCCTGGCCGCTGATCGGACATGACACACCGGTGGGGGTCCGTGCGGGGGGACGCTCCCGCCCCGGCACGGCGCTGGCAGGGGGTGGTGGCCGGGGCGGGGGGCACGGGGCGGGCTCCGGGGCAGGGGATGGGGCCCAGCCCAGGTACAGCAGCGTTGGGGATGCCGGGAGCTCATGGTTGTGCCGACAGCAAGTGCGGCCAGGCCAGGGTGGAGCAGCTGTGCAGGCACACACACGTGCACACACATGTGCACACATATGAACATGCACACGCTTGGTCCTGAGCGTGTGGGACAGGTGATGGAAAACGGGCTGGCAGGCAGACCTCGGCCCCATGGTGTTCACAGAGTCCCAGCAGAGACCAGAACATTCATCACTGGGATGGCAGCACTGGCAAGGGGGATGTTGAACCCTCGACACCCCACTCAGGCTGGGGGCTCCCCGAGGGCAGGATGGAGCACAGACTGCTGCTGACTCAGAGCATCCCACGGGCGACGCCGGCATGGACGGGCCTGGGCAGGACCGAGGGCTGAGGGGACAGGGCCCTGCCTGACCCAGCAGAGGGGCACACACAGTCCCTCTTCCTGAGGCATCCATGGGTGGGGGGTCCCACCTCTCCCATCCACAGGATGGTAGCAAGGCAGCATCTGTACCCCCAGCCCTGCCCATCGTGTGCCCATCTGCCCCAGTCCAGTGGGCCCAGAGCACAGGACCTCCATGGGGAGGCCCCAGGATCCTGACCCTGCCCCCTGCTCCCTGAGAAGTCCTAAGATAGGAAATACCTAAAATGGAGGAGGCTGGGAAGAGGGATGGAGCCAGACCCTGGCCTGCTGGCGATGGCAAAGCTCACAGGCAGCACCAATACTGGTGTGCTGGAGTGGCTCCCACCAGAAGGGACACCTGCCATGGAAACCCACAGCCCCGAGAGTGCCACCCACCAGCTGGATGCCACCAGAGTTCAGTGCTACCAAGGGCATTCAGGCTCAGCACAGGTGGGAACCACCGGGAAATTGGCAGCACCAGGAATTCCCACCAGCTTGGTGCCACCAGGAGTGCCCACTAGCCTGGAGGCAAGCAGGGCTGCCCACTGGTGTGGGAACCACCCAGAGCTCGGTGTCACTGAGGGAGAATCCTGAGAGGGATGTCACCCGGGGCTCAGTGCCACCAGCACCACCCAGGAGTGCTCGCTGTCCCGGTGGCACCCAGGGATGCCCAGCGACTCGGTGTCACTGGGGGTGCTCAGCAGCTTGATGCCCCCCCGTAGGCACCTGGTGCTCAGTGCCAGCTGGGGCACTGCCCGGGGCTCGGTACCACCGGGGTGGCTCGGTGCTGCTCAGAGCTCCGCACCCCCGGGGGTTCTCACCCGCTCGACAACGCCCAGGGCTGCCCGGTGGCTCGGTACCACCGGGAGGTACCACCCGGGGCTCGGCGCCGGTGGGGATGCCCGGGGGCTCGGCACACTGGGGGACGCTCAGGCGTTCAGCATTACCTGGGGGCTCGGTGCTGTCGGGGATGCCCGGGGGCTCGGTCCCACCGGGAGGTGCTCCCCGTCTCACTCTCGCCCATGGTGGCCCGGTGGCCAGCAGCCCCGCCCCCCCCGGAGCCCACCGCCCGCCGCCCCTCCCGTCCCGTCCCATCCCATCCCGTCCCGTCCCGTGGCGGCGGCGCGGGCCCGGGGCTCGGTGGGGCCCGAGCGTACAAAGGCGGCGGGGCCGGCGGGGGCGGCGGCGGTACCTGGGGTTGCTGCCGTTCCAGTGGACGCCGTGGCGGAAGCCGCGCACCGGCGGCGCCCAGAGCAGCGGCGCCCAGAGCAGGAGCCCGAGCAGCGGCGCGGGGCGCATGGCTCCGCCGGCGGCGGGGGGCGGCGGGGGGCCGCGGGCGGGGCGGCCCGGCGGGGCTCGGCACGGCCCGGCCCGCCCCGACAACTTCGGGCCAATCCCGCCGCGCCGCCGCCCGGCAACTTCACCGACTGCCATTAACCCTTGGCGGGCGGCACCGGCACCCACCGGCACCGGCACTGAGATCGGCACCGGGACCGAAACCGGGAACTGCCCACCAGGCATCCAGCGGCACCAGGATCGGAACCGGCAGCCACGCCCCAGTCTGGCACCTCTTGGTACCGCCAACATCCACCGCCACCGGTGGATATCCTTGGCAACTCCCTGTACCTCTCCCAGTCCGACACCGACCCGGTACTGTGAATATCTACCGGCACCGGGACCAACACCTCCCGGGCATATGGGATCAGCATCCCCGGCAACAGCATCCCTGGCACCGGCACCGACCAACACCTCTGGCATCCATCGGCACCGCCCCTGGGACCGGCAGCTCCGGCCCAATCCGGCTCCCTGCTAAACCCCACCCCAACCTGGCACCGCCCCAGTACCGGCACCAGCAGCGCTGGGTGCCCCCAGCACCCACCTCCCGCCGCTGTCGGGCATCAGCAGCCACCGGTACCGGCACCAGCTGGGCCCGGGGATGGGGAGATCTGTCCATGCACACTTGTGTGTGATGGGTCATGCTCACACGTGCTCCTGCCCACATCTGTGCCCACACAGAGCAGCTCTTGCACACCTGTGCCCGTGTGTGAGCCTGCTCCTGTTCAGGGGTGGGTCCCTGCCCTCAAGAGCAGCTCCTGCACACGCATGTGATGAGCACACAGGGCACACACATGTACCTGTGTTCTAGCTTGCACACACGTGCTCCTGCCCAGAAAACAGTGTCACAAACATGTGTGTGGCAGCTCCTGCTCGAGCACATGCCCATGCACACAGCACAGCTCCTGCACCTGTGTCCAAACCCACAGAGCAGCTCTTACACACACACACGTGCCCATGTGTGTGGCAGCCAATGTGCTGTCCTGCCCAGAAGGCAGTTCCTGCACACGTGTGCCCACATTTGTGACAGCTTCTGCCCGTGAGTGTGCCTGAGCCCACAGGGCAGCTCCTGTGCTTGTGGCAGCTCCTCTTCACTCACGTGTCCATGCACACAGGGTGGCTTTTGCACACTTACACATCTCTGCCCACCAGGCAGCTCTTACACACACAGAAAAACAGACACACACAGAAAAACAGACACACAGAAACACAGACACACAGAAAAACAGACATGTGCCTACAGACTGAGCAGCTCTTGCACGCTTGTGCCCATGCTTGTGGAAGCTGCTGTCCACGTGTGTGCCTGTGAACACAGAGGAAACCCTGCACACGTTACTGCCCACAAACAGCTCTTGCACACGTGTGTGCCCACAGAGCAGCTCTTGCACACACATGTGCCCACAGAGCAGAACTCACACACACGTGTGCCCACAGAGCAGCTCTCGCACACACGTGTGCACAAACTCATAGGGCACCTGTCACACACACGAGCCCACAGAGCAGCTCTCACACACACGTGTGCACAATCCCACAGAGCAGCTCTCGCACATGTGTGCACAATCCCACAGACCAGCTCGCACACGCGTGTACACAAACCCACAGACCAGCTCGCACACGCGTGTGCACAATCCCACAGGTCAGCTCTCGCACACACACCTGTGCACAATCCCACAGAGCAGCTCTAGCACACACGTGTGCACAATCCCACAGAGCAGCTCGCACACACACGTGTGCACAATCCCACAGAGCAGCTCGCACACACACACGCGTGTGCACAAACCCACCAGAGCAGCTCTCACACACGCATGTGCACAAACCCACAGAGCAGCTCGCACACACACGTGTGCACAATCCCACAGGCCGGCTCGCACACACACACGTGTGCACAATCCCACAGAGCAGCTCTCGCACACACACGCGTGTGCACAATCCCACAGGTCGGCTCGCACACACGTGTGCACAATCCCACAGGCCGGCTCGCACACACGCGTGTGCACAGTCCCACAGGCCGGCTCGCACACACGTGCCCACACGCGTGTCGCCCCGTGTCCCCTCGCCCCGCCCCGTGCCCACGTGGCTCCCGGGACACCGCCCCCGCTGCAGCAGCGCGCAGTCCCCGCCAGGGGGCGCTGCCGCACGGGAGCCCCTTCCGGCGCGGTGATTGCCGGGAGTTGTAGTTCCGCCCCGTTCCCCTCCCGCCCCCGGTGCCGCTCTCGGTGCCCGGTCCCGGTGCGGCGGAGGCAGCACAGAGGCGGCTCACAGCCCCTTTATTGACGCGGCGGGACAAAAAGCGGGCGGCGAGGCCCGGCCTTCCCCACAGATCCAGCGCTGCGCGCTCCCTGCCCGCGGCTCAGGCCTCTGGCGGGGCCGGGGCGGGCCTGGGAAGAGAAGGGAGGGCGATGGGGTGAGGGTGGGGTCTGCAGAACTTCCCCCTGCAGCTCCCCCTGCTCTGCATCCCCACCCTGACCCCACCTTCCTCCTCTCCCGCCACACTCGGGCCCCTCATTTCTCCTCTGTCCCACACCCACACTCCCCTCTGGCCTCTGCAGCCCCCATCCTGTCACCACACACCCCTACAAACCCCCATTGGGATCTCCCAGCCCTGTGTGCCCCCTGTGCTCACCTGGCAGGAACCACGGTGACATAGGGGTGCCCAGAGGGGCTCTCGCTGCGGGGCACCGAAGGGCCCGGGGGGTCCGAGGGCAGCGGCCGCTGCGGTGGAGGGGGTTTGGCTGGACCTGGGGGCTGCAAGGGCACGGGGGGTGTCAGGGCTGGGTCATGGGCTGCCCCCCCGGTGGGCTCAGGGGGTGGGAATCGCCTCCTGCCCCACACGCAGGTGCTGCTGTTACCTGAGGGCTCAGCAGCACAGGGTCCGCGGGCAGCGGGCGTGTGGGGGGGGGCGGCCTGTCCTGGGCAGGGAGAGAGGGACAGTGAGACAGCAGGGGGACAGGGGGGCGAGCACGGGAACCAGCCTCCCGCCGGGCAGGAGCGGGTCTGGGGACAGCCGTGCCGCAGAAGTCCCCGAGAGCTGGAGCGCAGCCAGACATGCAGCGGGTCCTGGGTGGGCTGAGGGACCCCCGCCCCCGCCTGGGCGTTACCTTGGGCACAGGGTCCGGCGGGAGAGGCCGGGAGGGCGGATCAGGCCGGGCTGAGCCGAGGGCAGCCGGCTGCGGAGAGAGGGAGAGGGGGGACAAGCCATGCAGCATGCGGAGACCCCCCTCCCGCCAGGCAGAGAGAGAGACCCCCCCCTCAGTGCACAGCCCTGGCTGGGACGGGCACCAATCCCAGCGAGCAGCAGTCCTGCCAAGTGGCTGTGCCAGGCTGCTCTGGGTGCCAAGGAGTGGGATGCTCTGAGCTGGCACCCCAAGACCAAAGTGAATTCGGTACCCGCTGCCTCCATCATGCCCATCCTCACCTTGTTGCCATGCATGACCTGCAGCTCCGTGGCCTGACGCCACTGCGGGGGCCGGGGACGTGCAGGGGGACCTTGGTTGCTGCCCGACCGGGGCTCTGGCTCCGAGATCCTGCAGGGGGAAGACGCAGGATGAGACCCTGCTCCCTCCAGGCACTCGGGGGACCCCGCACAGCGACCGAGCGACACCAACACCAGCAGAAGCCCAAGAGAAACGAACCCCTCGGCGCTGGAAGATGCGACACCCCGCGCCCCGGGGCTGCCCCGCACCCCACGGGCACTGCCAGGGGAAGAGCGCAGCACCGGAGGCCTTGCGAAGCAGGATGGCTCGGGGACAGCCCCACGCCCAGGCGCCGGCGGTGACGTTACCCGCTCCAGCCGTCTGCGGCTCCGGGACCCAGGAACCGCACCCGGGTCTCAGCACTGTGGGGAGAAGAGTGGGGGGCTCAGCCTGGGGCTGGGGGGCTGCGGTGAGAGGGGATGTGGGGCCACGGTGCACGATGGGGCTGTGACCTGTGCTGGGGACACACAGGGATGGTCACTCTGTGGGGACACAGCGCTCGGGCAGCCAGCACGGGGAACGCGTGTGCATGCGTGCTCACATGCAGGCGGCTCTGGTGCCTGCCACGGCACATGCATGCAGAACTGAGCGTGCCACCTGTGTGTCACAGTCCACAGAGCAGAGTTGAGCAGGCCACTGCGGCAAACACATGCAGAGGTGTGTGTCACACCTTCGTGTCACAACACACGTGTGAAGGTGAGTGTGCCACCTCTGTGTCATGGCACATGCATGCAGAGGGCGTGTGAGCCACCTGCGTGTCACAACACACGTGTAAAGGTGAGTGTGCCACCTCTGTGTCATGGCACATGCATGCAGAGGTGTGTGTGCCACCTGCGTGTCACGACACACGTGTGAAGGTGAGTGTGCCACCTCTGTGTCATGGCACATGCATGCAGAGTGTGGCACCTGTGTGCCATCTGTGTGCCTCGGCACGCGCATGCAGAGGCGAGCGTGCCAAAACCCACGTGCCCTCCACAACCCCCCCACATGCCCCCCGTCCCCAGTACCTGTACTGGCAGGAGGTGCCCTTGCCAAGCTGGCACAGGCGCTTGTGCAGGCCGGCACGGCGGGCACGGCACAGCCCCAGTGCCAGCGCCAGCCCCAGCAGCGCGCTCAGCAGCAGGGCCGTGGGCAGGGCGCTTCCCCCTGTGGGAGAGCAGCACGTCAGCCTCCTCTGTGCCCATCACCCCCCCGACACCCGCACAAAGCCCCATTCTCTGAGCTCGCCTCGTCCCTCACCTCGCTCCAGGCCGGCGGGGCCGCTGTCCTGGCTGCCGCCCACTCCGGGGCTGTCGCAGGTTGGGGGGGCCCAGCCCCGCTCACAGTGGCAGTGCCCGTGGTTGTTGCACACCTGAGTGGGTGACACTGGCTGAGCTCAGCCCCTGAGGGGCAGGTCCCTGCTGCCAGCAGCCGCTCCCCAGCCCTGCACTCACCCCGTGCCCGTGGCATTTGCTCTGGCACTGCTGGTCACCCAGGATGGAGATGTCCTGGCACCGGTGCTGGAGGCACATCTGCAGGGGATGGGGTGTCAGAATTGGGGGATCCCTCCTGGTCTCCTCCCTGTTGCCTCACTGCTCACCTTCCCAGGGCCACAGGTGGTGCCAGGCAGCACCATGGCCACATCGGTCACATCCTTGTCCCCAGGCAAGGGGGTCCCCTGGCAGGACCCTTCTGGGCTGTCCCCACGCTGGCACTGCAGCATCCCACAGCTGATGTCCCTGCAGGGACAGAGGGGTCAGGGCAGGGGGCACAGCAAGGGGGACACGGAGAAGGATGGGGGTCTCACTCACTGCTGGGCACAGGTGACATAGGAGCCGTTGGGGAGCTGCCCGCAGTGCCCACGTTCATCCCCTCTTGTGTTCAGGGCAGCCATGCAGGAGCTGGAGACAGGACTGGCACCTGCAGTGGGGGCAGAGACCCTCAGCATCCCTACCTAGCCCCCAGCACCCCACCCTGGCCCTGCTCTACCTGGCCCCAGCAGCTGCTGGCACTGCTCCCCGTAGGTGGCACAGGCCCCGCTGTAGCAGCGCGCCCGCCCGCCGGCGCAGGGCTGCCCGTCCTGCAGGAACGTGTCAGGGGGGCAGTGCCGTGACACCCCGTCACAGAACTCGGGCAAGTCACACTCGCCCAGCAGCTCCCGACACACGTGTCCA
The DNA here is from genome assembly GCF_029582105.1 of Oenanthe melanoleuca. Lineage (NCBI taxonomy): Eukaryota > Metazoa > Chordata > Aves > Passeriformes > Muscicapidae > Oenanthe > Oenanthe melanoleuca. Next base: position 872,339 of record NC_079358.1, on the reverse strand, counting down.
GCACGGCGCAGCTGTGGGGGGACACGTCAGATAAATGTCAGTGGGGGACTCGCCCACCACAGGGAGTGCCCGTGGCATTGGGTGCCCATCCCCACACACCTGGCAGTCCTGGCAGCAGGTGTCCTGGGTGGCACACGCGGCCCCTGGCATCAGCTGGCAGGAGCTGCTGTTGCAGCAAGGATCGGTGCACTCCTGCAGTAGAGGGGCTGCAGTCAGAGGGTGCCACCAGCACCCAGCACTGGGCACCGGAAACCACCCTGCAGAGCCATGGAGAAAGGGGGTGGCTTCAGGGCTGTAGGCTTGCCAAGAGCCCCCCGTACCACGCTGAGGCCGCAGTCACATTCCTCGCCCAGCTCTACCAGGTGGTTCCCGCAGGTGGGGCTCCCAGTCAGGAGCTGAGGCTCGGGGATGTTGGAGAGGCACCAGCCCAGTCCCTGCTGCAGGCTGTGCTCCAGGTCCTGCTGGCTGCAGTTGCTGAAGCTCAAGCCAGGTGTCAACCTGCAGAGCCAGGAAGGGGCCTGTGAGGTGGGGAGGGGGCTTGGCCCTAGCCCCACCAGAGGCTTTCCCACTGCCCTCACCCCGTGGGCGGTGCCATGATGCAGCTTCGGTCGTGCTGGAGGTCGCCACAGTCGCAGAGACGCCCGGTGCTGTCGTGGCGCATGCCCAGGTTGTGCCCCAGCTGATGGGCCACGGTGGAGGCAACAACCAGGACACTGACAGAGTGATCCTGTGGGACAGGAGGGTCAGGGAGGGCAGGTGGTGGGAGAATGGGGTGGGGGGACAGAGGTACTGACCATGCTGACCCCCCCGGAGCGTGTGGGGGAACACATGGAGCCTTGAGTCGCCATCCCCACTGAGACATCATCAAAGTGGGCACCCCTGGGGAGAGAGCACAGAGGGTTGGGGGGCTGCTGTGGCCTCATCCCCCTGTCCCCACGCTGTCCCCCACTCACGTCAGGAGCTGGGCGTTGTCGTGGGGCAGCTGGGGCAGCAGCTCCTCCCGGCGCCAGCGCAGGAACCGCTCCAGCGCAGCCCGGGCGCTGCTGCCCACCGTGATCTTGTCACCCTCACTCCACACCTCCACTGCCAGCAGGGCCACCCGCACTCCCAGCGGGCGCAGGAACTGGGGGGGCACAGAGGGGTCAGGACAAGGGCACAGCTGGGCACTGGGCTGGGAGGGACAGACCCAATAGTCACTCACCACATCCAACTGGTTGGCTATTTCCAGGGTCCGGGTACGAACACGCTGTAGGCTGGGGTAATTCTGGAACTGGGGAAACAGGGAGAGGGCTCAGAGGGGTGGCTGTGGGAAGGGCAGCCCCTGTTCTGGGGACACTGCCCAGCACTCACCGCAGCGTGGTCCACCACCATCACCAGCTCCACAACGCGCTGCTCCGCCGCTGCCCGCTTGCCCTGGGGACAGAGAGGGGTCAGAGTGCTCATACAGGGACACTCTGTGGGGTAAGACCCCTGGGTGAGACCTACCCTCTGTGGCCAGAGGGGCTCTGTTGCCTCTGCCCCAGGGTGGGGGCCCTGCCTGCAGCTCCGTGGCTCCAGCCGGACCCGAAGGTTGGACGCCACGTGTGGCCCTGGGGGGCTGCTGGTGTCTGGCTCCAGTGTGTAGCTCCTGGTGTCTGACAGCCAGAGGCAGCCACTGGGGAAGGACAGAGGAGTGGGATATGGGGCCCATCCCATCATCAGTGGGCTCACAGACCACTGGGCTTGGGGCTCACCTGAGTCCAGTGCAGGCACAGAGATTGGCCCAGGAGCCAGGGAAGCCCTGCACTGTCCCCTGGTAGCAGCAGTGCTCCTGCAGCAGAGAAAGGGTCTCAGGATCCAGCCCCAGTCTGGGGTCCTCTTGGGGAAGAGGGACAGCTTGGGGACACCACAGGTGACAGCCGTGCCTGAGGCCATACCTGCTCGCTGGGCTCCTGGATCACCCGTGTGCCATCAGGCAGGTAATAGAGCAGCACCCCCGTGCCCTGCACCAGCTCCCTGCCAAAGACTTGTGTCACCCCACAACTGCTGGGGGTCACAACCACCCTGCTGGGGGCCCCACAGCAGGGACCTCCAGCTCACCCTGCCCTGAGCAGACTGACAGGAAGGGAGGACCCATCACCTCCCACCCTGCTATGGGTGCACCCTGGGGCTCCCACCCCACCTGTGCCATGGATGGAGACAGAGAATAAGAGACCCCCCCACTCTAAGTGCACCATGGACAGAGACAGAGCCCCAGGGTCCCAGGAGGACCCCAACCCTGGTCCAGGAGCTCCATCCCACTCCCTGCTGTTGCCCCCAGAACCACAGACTCACCAGTTTTGCTCCAGTTCCAGCAGCAGCTGCATCCCCTCCAGCTCCAGCAGGACTGCCAGACGGGCAGGGAACCCCCCCTGGCAGAGGCCGCGGTTAAGGGGGTACCCCCTGACCCAAGCTGCCCCATCCCCACGCACCCTCAGAAGCAGCGGGACCCGCCTGGTCCGGAGGGAGAGGTCGGAAGGGATGCCTTGCCCAACCCGCAGGAAGCGTCCCTCCCTCCGGCCTCATTGTGTCGGGGAAAGAGGGGCTGGGCCGAGCGGGGCCCCCACCCCGTTCCCCCCACCCCGCTCTTCCTGCCCGGTGCAGCGCGGCGGAAACATTGGAGAGACTCCCAACGGCTTTGGGGGTGGGCAGGGCCCTTCCGACCCAAAAAGGTCCCTCCCAGCATCACGAGAGGAATGGGGATTTGCTGAGGATCCCCCTCCACACTGCTTTTGGGATGCCAGGGGTTCTGGGCGCTGGGATTCCCGGGGATGTGGTGCCAGCACACCACATGTCCTGCTCTGAAAAGAGGGCAGGGGGAGGCAGCAGCGTGCACTGTCACAAGTGTGGGGGACCCCAGGGATGTGGGTGGGGGGCTCACCTGGGTCGCTTCTGCCAAGCTGAGTGTCCGGTTATCCCTCAGAACCCACGGGGTCACAGACCAGGAGTGTCCTAATTCTTCACTGTGCTGCGGTGAGCTGTCACCTGCACAGGGCCCGGGGCCACCGTGTCACCACTGTGTTACTCACAGCAGCCCAGATCCCCGGTCACCCACCAAATCCCAGCCATCCATCACATCCTGGACCCCCAGGGTCACCCACAACATCCCCAGACCCCCACGGTCACCTATCACATCCTGGACCCCCCAGCCTGCACCCTGGACCCTCCTGGTCACCCATCCCAGTGCAGCCCCCTGCTGTCACCCACTGCAGCCCACCAGGCAGGTGGGAAGCACTAACAGGGACCCCCACATTCACCTCCCAGCAGAGCCTGTGGGGTACCCCGCTGTCTGGGGGCTGCAGGAGAATGGGATGGGCTCCTTGGCCAAGCCTTGCATCACCTCGGCCGGCTGCCCAGTAACACCAGCACAGAGACTGGGCAGGGCTGGAAGCGCAGATCGGCTGGCTCAGCTTTCGGGGAATCCCGGCGGGTGCCGGACGGGGGGCACGCAAACCCCGCTCCCCACGGCCCCACCAGCCCGGGGAGCGCCGGGTCCCGGTTCTGGACAGAACCGCGCTGCCGGGGGATCACCGAGCGAACCGGGGAGGGATCACAGAGCGAACCGGGGAGGGATCACCGAGCGAACCGGGGAGGGATCCCAGCGCATCCCAGGGAGGGATTCCCGCACATCCCGGGGAAGGATCCCAGCGCATCCCGGGGGGCGCACCGAGCGTACCGGGAGGACACACCGGACATCCCGGGGAGGGGACAACGAGCTTCCAGAGGGGCTACCACTCCCCATCCCACCCCGCTCCTCCCGTGGTATCCCCGCGATGCCCCGACCCGCGGTCCCCACCGACCCCCTCTCCGCTCGGGACCCCGGTTCCCCCCGCTCACCTGCAGCGCTGCCGGTGCTAGTGGCGAGCAGCAGCCCCGCGGCGAGCAGCAGCCGCGGCCCCATCTCCCCCATGGCTCCGCCGGGCCGCGCTGCCCCGCCGGTTCTCGTCGTGCATGGCCCAGCACCGGCACCGGCACCGGCACCGACCTCGCCCGGCCCGGCTCGGGGGCGGAACTTCCCTGCCGCCCCGTGGCTCCGTTCCGCTCCTCCGGCACCGCCCAGCCCGGGGCGGGGCGGGGGCGGCTCTCTGTGTGCCGGGAGGGGATGGTGTTGGCCGGGGTACCGCGGCTGGGAGCCCGGTGGTGGTGCTGGTGTCATCCCGAGACCCCTGCCCTCATCACCGCCTAGGGTGGAGACCCCCACCTTCACCATCTCAGAGGCACCCACCTTCGCCATCTCATGCTCTGGAGACCCCTTCTTCATTATCCTGTACACTGAAGACCCCCACCTTCACCATCTCGCATGGCAGAGCCGCATCCCCCAGGGCAGCAGAGACCCCCACATCACAGCAGAGACAACCCACCATCACCAGCCCGTACTCCAGACACTTCTGCCTTTATCTCCTCATGCAGCAGAGACCCCCATCTTCATCATCCCAGACAGCAGAGACCCCTACCCTCATTACCCAGACCCCACACAGCCCCACCTTCACCTATTCACACATAGAAGACCCTCCCCACTTCCATCCTCCCTACACCCCGCTGAGATTGTCATGGGTTTAGCTCTTCAAAAGAGCAGAGCAGTTGTTGGTTGCTGTAAATTGTAAAGGCACATCAGTCTCAAAAGACAGAGTCCAAAGTGCTAAAGTCTGTGCTAAATATGAAACTTTATGCATAACTTGTGCATACAACCTATCTGTTCTATCTGTAGGATGTAACCAATATTCTTACTATATTTTTATTATTCTAGGACTATGTTTTTGAGCTCTCACTGAAGCTTGTTTTGGAAGCTTGTTTTTTGTTAGATTTTAAGGGTTTTGTTCTTTAAGGCACTTAAAACATATTCTTACTTACCTAAACTTACTTACTTACTTAAAATTTAAGCTTATACCTCTATTTCAGGTATGAAAAGTTTTTAATTTTCGTGTATGATAAACTTTAATTTATCTAAATGTTTTGATTTCTGCATTCTGATCTCTCTCTGAGCTCTGTTTTACACACTCCAACACCCCCTTTCAAGCCCCTGGCAGATGCACCCCACAGACCCCACTTCATGCCATGCTTGAGACACCACAGGAGTCCTGCTCGATCCCATTCTCCATTCCTGGCTGCAGGAAGATGATCCAAGCAAGGTTTTATCCCATCTGGGTTCTGAAATGGGTTCCTTGCCCTGGTGTGCAAGAGGCCAATCCCATCCAGAGCTGAAGGATTTGATTTATTTTCAGTTCTCTACCAGGGGTCAATCCCCAAAGCAATGAGCATACTGTTCATTATTTCTACACTTTGGCAAACAAGTATTAAACATTCGTGGTCTGCAAGTTACACAGTTCCTCATTAATTAGTATTAATTAGTATTTTCTATTGGTTAAATGATTCTCTAGCTTCTCATGCTAATTAGGCTGCGTGCTCAGCTTTCTGCTTTTGGGTCAGTGAGTTTCTTGAGTTGGTGGTCATGCTGCAATTGCCCACTTTGCCCTTTCAGCTGATGGCTGGCCTTGGTTTTTCCTCTCCATCTCATGGTTGTGTGGCCCTGGTCTCTGTGTTCCATACTGATGTATTGTCTCAAGTTTATTCCCTCTCCAGGTGCTGAAGCTTATCAAAGCTGTAATTACTGACACGTAATCATGCAGAATTTCTCTGTTTGGAAGACCAACATCAAGGTGAGCAGCACCCACTCCAACAGAGTGCAACTGAAACCGCTGAAATGTTCTGAAACAACGGAAACCGCCACGCAGGAACTGACAACGGCGGGAGCAGCACGTTGGAAACTGCTCACTCCTGCTGTTATCCCACGGAGGGAAAGGTGGAGGGAGCAGCAGGAGCCCAGCATGGGGCTGATCTCGGGGTTGGGCAGATCCCTGCGGGCTCAGAGGGGTCAGCACAAGAGCGGGGCCAAGCGCCGGCCGGAGGGCCGCAGCAAGGCCCAGGAGTTCGCTCGCAGCCTCGGCGGCCTCACCCTGGGCCTGATCCTGGCCAGCATTTACGGGGCTCTGGTGCTGCTGGTGCAGGGCCACAATATCTGGTACTGCCTGAGCGTCACCGTCATCATGGGCGCGGCGCTGGGCCTGGGCATGGCCTTCTCCGTGAAGACGCGGATGGTTGTGCTGCTGGCGCTGCCGCACTTCTTCACCAGTGAGCAGCCGTGGGTGCTGTGCTGGGAGATGGGGGTGCCAGGGGGTGCTGGCTCCTGGCTGAGCCCCAGGACTGCCCTGTCTTTGCAGAGGAGGGGAAGATGATAGTCATGATGCTGGCGCTGTGCCTGACCGTGCAGGGCCCTGGCGCCAACCTCCTGCACAACGTCTCCCAGCTCACCAAGGCGCTGTCGTGTGGGGCTGAACTGGCCCAAAACCAGACGGCTGAGAGGCTGCAACGTGCCAAGGAGCCGCTGCTGAGTGAGCAGGGCGCTGGGGGAAGGTGGAGGGGCCCTTCTGGGGCCCTCACTCTCTGGAGTATGCTCAGGTGTCCCCTCTCTCTGCAGACGTGCAGAGGAAAATCAAGGAAATTGGCCAGAACGCCAAGGTGGTGGCTGACCGGGTCCGTAAGTTCGTCCGCTCCATCACAGACTCCACCAGACACGTTGGTGAGTCCCCCAGGGGTCCCCCAGCACCCCCCACCCTCCTTCCAGCCCATCCCCATCTCCAATGCCCACTCTCTGCCCACAGCCCGGGCCCTGCGCAACGTTTGGCTGTGGCTGGCGAAGGCCGGGAATATTTGCAACCGCGAGCTGGGCTCACCCCAGGGCAGCTGCTTTCACTACATAGACAAGGCCAAGGACAGCTGTGAGAAAGACTTGCCCCTCTTCTTCTACTTATGTTATATTATCCTCAGCCTCAAGTCCATCTGCTATGTGCTCGATACTCGTGAGTCCCCGTCCCTCTGCCACAAGGGGCTAATGGGGTGATGGGGCAGATCTGTCCCCACCACGAGGGCCCAGCCTTAGCAGAGATCCCCCTTCTCTGCAGTTTCTTTCATGTTCTGCACCATCCCTCAGTACATCCAGACCTTCATCCGGATCAATGTCTCAGCCCGTGAGTGCCACGGGGGGGGGTCGGGGGTCCTTCTCTGCGCCCCTCTTCTGGTTCTTGCCGCAATGCACAGCGCCTCTTGTCACCTCTGCAGCCCTCACGGATGCCCTGAACCGTGTGCGTGCAGAGTTCGAGTTCAACATCTCGGTCTCGCATCACTTCAGCGTCAACCTCAACGCCAGCAAGAGCCTGGGGGAGGTGTCTGCCGACATAATGGAGGCTGTGCGGCAGCACATGGAGCCTTACCACCGCGCCCTGGAGTTCTTCTCCTACATCTCCTTCTTGGCCATCCTCTTGTTGTGGTACCAGTGAGTAGTGCTCTGGTGACCCGTGGGGACGGGGACCTGGCGTGCAGGTGCTCAGCTTCCCCCCTGTGCCCCCAGGGCGTTTCGGTACCGGCGCCGCTACCTGCGGGACGACACCTTTGACAACATTTACATCACGCGGCGCTTCGTGGAGCTGGACCTGCGGTGTGCAGAGCAGGGCAAACCCACCGTGCTGCCGCTGTCGGCGCTGGAGAGGGGCCGCTACATCCCCCCAGGTCAGCCCCATCCCCGAGGGTATCCCCCAAACCCAGAGCTGAGCCCCCGACACGGCCTCATGGTGCTCCCCTGGCCATCCAGGTGCGCTGTGGCTGTCGAAGAGGGAGCGGAGCCAGTACGGGCTGCAGCTGTTCCGGTTCATGCGCCAGGTGATGCTGGGGTTCAGCATCATGCTGGCTGACTACAGCATCTTCTGGCTACTCGACCTGTTCCGGCACCAGCTGAGCGCGGAGATCATCGCCAGGGGTGAGCAGCACCCTTGGGTGCTCTGCTGGCTGGGGGTCAGGGTGATGGCCCCAGGTCTGAGCTGCTCACCCACAGCGCCATCGACAATGAGCATCAGCGTCAACGGGACGGGCTACACCAGCGAGATCTACCAGGATCTGGTCTCTGCCTTCAACACGCTGCAGGAGGGCAAGGTCTCGGTGCTGTCCCAGGCCTGCCTCATCGAGCCCGTGGAGCCCGACCACACCACCCACATCACCATAGGTGTGCAGAGCAGGGGTGCTGCACCCTCAACTACCCAGGTGGGTGGGAGCTGTAGGGGGCTGCCCTCCCTACATAACTCGTTTTTTCCCACCAGGAATCCTGTACGGTGTCTGGCTCTTCATTTGCGTCTTCGGTTCCTACATAGCACGCCTGCGCCGGGCAGTGTGTGCCGCCTACTTCCCATCCCGTGAGCAGGTGAGAAGCCCCCTGGGGGTGTGTGTGTGCCCCTCTGCATTCCCTCAGCCACCAGCTGCCCTCACCCCATCACCTCCATGCCAGGAGCGCCTGATCTTCCTCCACAACATCATCCGGGCGCGGCGGGAATGGATGGTATTTGCCCTGCGCCAGACCGGCACACAGCGCTTGGCCGATACTGGGAAGAGCAGGCTCTTCCTTATCCTCATCTCCAGGTAAGCTCTTCCAGAGGATGGAAAAGGGCAGTCTCATCCCTGGGGGTCTCTGTGATGCCATTGCCCCATGGATCATCTGCTCCGTGCTCGCAGGTACCCTCGCCTTGTCCGCCTCGCTCGCCGCTTCGGCATCCAGCGCAGACACTGCCTGATCTGTGGGGTGGCAGAGCAGCCGGATTTCAAATCCTGCATCACATCTGGCTGCAAAGGTAGGAGCCCCCACAGCTCGGGGACCCCCTCCCTGGAAAATTCCACGTCCTCCCTGACCTCCCCATTTTCCACAGGGTTTTATTGCAGTGAGTGCTACAGAAACCTGAACAACATCTGCTCTGTCTGCACGGCCCCCCTGAGCTACCCGGACACTGGGGATGAGGAGAAGTGAGCAGAGGGGTGATGGGGGGCTGCAGCAGCTGTGGGGGCTGCAGCTCACCCCTGCCCTCTCTGCCCCTGCAGGGACTCCAGTGACGAGGAGACAGCGGAGCTGGGTGCAGTGCAGGCGCTGCAGGGCCAGGAGCGAGGGCAGCAGCTGCTGCAGCGCATCAGGGACATGATAAAGGGCTGGAGACTCCCCTTCAGAACGGCCACCCATCTCCAAGACGAGCTGGAGGAGGAGAGCGAGGGGTTACTCTCCAGGTGAGAGATGGCAGTGTCCTCCTTCCCTTCCAGCACTGGGAGTGCTGCTCCCCAACACTTGTCTCCCCACTGCCAGACACGACTTTGACTACAAGGAGCAAGCTGAGAGAAGGGACAGAGAGCTGCAGAAGGTGGTGGTCTTGCAGACACGCAGCCATGCTCCCTCCTCATTGGAGCATCCCACCGGCATCACTTCTGGGACAGAATCCTACCGTCCTCAGAAACCCCCCAACACAAGTGAGCTCCGCTCCCACTCCTCTCCCATCCAGGGCTTCCCGTGGGCAGTGGGAATGGGCAGGGCTGACAGCTCCCTCCCCACCCAGTCCTGAAGCGAGTGGTCCTCTCGGTGCTGCCTGAGCCGTGCAGCCGGTTCCTCTGGAGCCGGCCGGACGAGTATCGCTGGAGGAAGTTCTTCCTGGGCGCTGGCTTTGGGATGCTCCTCGGCCTCGGTGAGTGTGTCCTGGTGCCGGGCACAGCGTGGGGCTGGTGGCACTGGAAGCTCAAGACACATTGTTGGGTGTTGCAGGGCTCTGCCACCTCCTCATCATGCCTCTGGATGTGTCAGAGACAAAGAGGGTGAAGCTTACCTGGGGGCTGACAGGTGAGGATGGGGCAGGGGACCGTCAGGGGCCGCAGGGGGTTCTGTGTGGGACCATGGGGTCAGCTCTCTGCTGTGCACAGGGGTGACTGCCTTGGGTTGGGCCACGTCCCCCCACTTCCGCTGTGCCAACCTGCTCATGGTCCCCAAGTTCCTGGGAAAGGAGGGTCGGCTCTACGTTGTCTCCTTTGTCTTCGCTGCCATCTACAGCGGTAGGGTCCCCCCCATATCTCTGTGTCCCCCCCAGTGGTGTCCTGGGAGCTGGCAGGCTCTGAGACACCCCTGCTGCCCCCAGGGCCCGGGTCCAACCTCTGGTACAACCTGATGGAGACAAAGCGCTCGATGGATTGCGTGGTGGAGCTACAGATCAACCACACCAAACATCTCTGGCAGGCATCTACAGGCTCCCTGCGCCACGTCATGGAGGAGCTGGTGGTGAGGAGGAGTCTGGGGCTGGGGGGTGGGTGCTGGGGGGCTGGGGGAGCAGGACCAAGCCTCTGCCTGTGTCTGTGCACGTGCCCTGGCAGAAGAGCGCGGAGACGCTCAACACGGACATGCAGAACGTCTCAAGTGCCTTCATGGAGCTGAACGAGCAGGTGGCCAGCGAGGAGGGCTACGACCTGAGGCAACAACCAAACACAGGTGGCCAGAGGGCCCTCAGCACCCAGCAGATCTATGAGACAAAGACCAGACTTCGCTGTCAAAGTGAGTGTGGCAGACAGGGGCTGGCAGCACACGGGGAAGGGGCTGTCCCAGCCCCAGTGCTGTCCCCAGAGGTTGGGGGCTTGGCCAGTGGGGCTGGAGCTGACAGATAACTGCGGGTTCCTGTCCCCCAGCTGTGATTGAGGAGGGCCTGGAGCGCTGCCTAGGCCATTTCCAGAGGATGCACAGGGAATGCATGAAGAGACTGACCGTGCCCCTCCTCAACCACCTCGTCTGCCTGCCCATGCAGTTTGGGTTCCTCTGCCACGCGGTCAAACGTAGGTGACCCTGACCCTGTGCTCCCTTGGAGGGGCAGATCCAGTTCTGCTCCTGCAGCCCCTGGCACGGCAGCCACAGCTGCCACCATCCCTGCTCCACCTCTGCAGTCATGAAGAACTGGTGTGAGAGGAGGATCCCTGTGGATGGGAACTTTGGGCACATGTATGACCGGGTGAACGGCTCCGTCAACAGCCTCAGCCGGGAATTCAGCGCTGACATTGCCTACCAGGTGAGTGCCTGGGCTCCCTGTGGGTGCTGTCCCCTGTGCCCATGGCCAGGGTGGGGGCCAGGTCCTGCCCTGCCCCATGGCCTCTCTGCCACAGGAGGAGCACCATGAGATGCTGGTGGGCGCCGAGGTAGCGCAGCAGCTGCAGGAGGAGGTGACCTCGCAGCTGCGGAGGGAAAAAGCCCGTCTGGGCCTGGCTGTCTCCTTCTTCCGCCTGCTGCTGTCCTTCACCTTCCTCTTCGTCTTCATCTCGTGAGCCTTGGGATGGTCAGGGGGTGGGGGTGACACCCCTGTGCCAGCTGTGGGGCATAGAGGGGTGGGGGATTTCTCTGGCAGCAGGTCTAGGGGGGGACATGAAGACAAGGGAGGCTTCACCCAGTGCCTCCTTCACCCCAAACCTATCCTCTCTCACCAGGGCTTTCCTCTACACTTACAAATACTGTCACAAAATCGGCTTTGACAACTGCTACATCACCACCTATTTCCGCCAAATCGACGCCCGGCGTAGAGAGCAGGTTGGGCAGGGGGAAAGGGGTGCAGGGCAGCCCTGTCACCCCCTGTGGGGTGTCCCAGGGTCTGCACTGAGACACCCCCTGCCCCTCACCCAGGACAAGCAGACGCTGCTGCCCCTGCTCCAGGAGGAGACCTCGTCTTACATCTTCCCGTGCAAGCCAGCTGTGCAGCGGCCTGAGCTGCAGTACATGGTGAGGGGCTGGGGATAATCAGGGGGGTCACAGCTGGGGACAGCAGGCTGTGACAGCTCCCCTGCTCCCTGCAGGTGATAGAGCTGCTCAAGTGCATCCCGCTCCTGCTCTTCCTCCTCTTCATCTGTGGCCTGGACCACTTCATCTTCAGCGTTCTCAGCATCATCCAGAATCATTCCTTTATTGAGTATTCCTACCAAAGTGAGCTCACGGCCCTGGAGGATCCCCATGGTCCCTACCATGCCCCTCAGCAATGCAGGGACCCCCTCAACCCTCCCACCCCCTGCTCAGCCTCCCTGTCCTCCCACCCCACAGCCAGCCACCACTTGTCTGTGAACGTGATGGGCACATCCCTGATGGCAGAGCTGCTGCGATCCACCATCGGCGCCCTCAACACCTCCTTCGACACCGACGTGCAGACCTCCAACCTCGGTAACGCCCTGCCAGGCACAGGAGCCCCCCCGGCCCCACACCTGCCCAGGGCTTGCTGCAGGGGGCTCACACGGGTGCTGTGCCCCCAGTCTGCCTGCCAAAGCCCACGGGGATGACGAGGCAGCAGTACCTGAACACCTTCCTGCCCCTGCTGGCGCTGGCGCTGCTCTGCGTGGTCCAGGTCTACCCGTTCCGCCTGCGCCGCGCCATCGCCTCCTTCTACTTTCCCAAGGTGAGAGGGCACTGGCACTGTCCGTGGGGTCTCCAGAGCCTGGCAGCCTCACAGCAGGACACAGAGGTGCTTTAAAGTTCAGGTTTTCCCAGCTGGTCACCGAAGATTCAGGAGGTTGTTCTCTGAGGTTTCCAGGGTTGTTTATTCTTTCTTATCTAAGAAATTCTTTCTCTAACTAACATCTTGAGATCCGAGGCACATTGCCTGTCCTTGGGGCAGGACTTATCCTTTATACTATAAATTACATACCTAATATTTACAATTACTTTCCAATACATGACAATTTTATTACACTGTCCAACTCTGTCTCAGACCAATCCAATAATGCCAGCCTGGCACTTAACATGGATGGCATGAAGAAGAAGAAAGAAAAGACATACCATGCCCCAAATCCTCCATATTAGCTTCAAACCCCCTAATATAAACATTGCTAAAAATTCGCTTTTCTACTTTCTAACAATCTAATTTACACTCTACTTATTTTTTGTGACTTGTAATTCTTCCTGCAATGATGGTAATTTTTCCCAGGGGCTTGCATCCAGTCCCTAGGGCCCCCCTGCCCAGGGGGGTGTAGAGGCATTCAGGGAACACCACTGGGGTGGGTTTTGGGTGGGCTGAGCCCCCAGCCACCCAGCCCTGACGATCCTTGCTGGCACAGAGAGAGAAGACTCGGGTGCTGTTCCTCTACAACAAACTGCTGCAGCAGCGGAAGAATTTCTTGTACCTGCAGCGCGGGCGCTTGGCCCGGCAAGCACGGCAGCCACCCGGGCTGGTGAGTGGGGACAGGGACACGGGGTGCTGGGTGGGGTGGCTGCTCTCTCTTGACCCTACAGCTGCTCTGGTGGCAGGGGACGTTGCTGCTGCTGCGCTGCCGCCAGCGCTGGCCCCGGCTGAGCCGCTACCTGCGCCGGAGATGCACCTTGTGCGGGACACGCGAGACTCCCCAGCACCAGCCCTGCCCCAACCCCGAGTGTGTGGCCTCGTACTGCGAGTGGTGCTGGAGGGAGATGGGGTTCAGCTGCCTCGCCTGCAGCCCTGCGGATCCCGACCTCGTGCAGGACAGCAGCGAGGATGAGGAGGAGCAGGGATATGCAGACTGAAGGTACTTGGTGATTAATAAATGTTTCAGCCCAATGCGCGGTGTCTGGGGGGTGTGTCTGCCAAGGGGGGGTCTCTGCTGCACTGGAGGGTGGAGGTGAGGGTTTGAGATGGAGAATGGGGGTCCTGCCCCCAGCAGCACCGCTGAGGTCTCTGTCATGCAGCACTCGCTGCTCCCAGTGCATGAGGAGCTGCCCCTGCCCTACTGGCACTGCCTTCCCAGAATGTGAGGTGGGGGCTTTGAGGGGCTGTGGGGACAGGTTTGGGGATGGGGATGGAGGCATCACGTGCCTGGGAACGGGGACATCGAGGATGGCACCACAGGGATGTGGAGGGGCTGGAGATGGTGGCACCAAGGGAGAAGGGGACAATGAGGGGCTGGGGGCATTCCAAGGTCAGCACCACCGTGGGCTGTGGGCTCAGGGTGCCAGGACTGTGGTGCCTCAAGGACCAGGTGGTTTTTTTTTGGCAGCATCTCCCAGCTTCTGCTGTGTGGCTGGGACTCCAGCCATGTCCTGGTGTCACTGCTGCCTCTTTGTCCCTGCAGGAATGGGGCAGAGCAGGGCTGAGCTGCAGCCCCCCAGGCTTGGGTGGGCTCCTGGAACCCCTCTGCTCACATCTTCTCATCTCTGGTGTCCCAGTAGATACCTGGGGCAGGTATCTGGGGCACTTTGGGGGTCTTTGATGGTGTATAACACCTTCTAAGACACGACTTACAGGTGAATGTCCTGATACCTCCTGGGGGCAGCAGACTGTGGAGTTTTAGCCCTGAGCCACTTGTTTAAGGGAGGACAGTGCCACGATTAAAAAAAAAAAGTAAAAAAAAAAAATGAAGGTACCTCTGATGATCTGCTTTTCATGGCTCTCTTATGTGGCTCAAAAACAACCTGTAACAAAGATTGGTTTGTGCTGGCCATGCCCTGGTGTTGGGTGGGCACCTCCTCTGCCCCAGCTGATGTTCTTAAGCACATCAGAGGTTTCCAAAAACTCAAAAATCCTCCTCAGCTGGAGGATGCAAGCCAGGCCTCAGCAAAGCACCTGCTGTTTTTTGTAAAGACCCATTTTGAGCCAATAACCTTTAAAATGCCAGACTTCCACACCTGGGCCCTGCCCTGCTCCTGGGCACAGGATGGTCCCTCCCCATGTGCTGCCAGTCCCAGTCCCTGCCCACCCCACTCCCCTCCAGGGGAAAAGGGAGGAGGTTGTTTTGAATCTCTCTGCAGTAATGAGAGGGATAATAATGATTATCCAGAGGTCTTTGCAAATAGAACAGTAGTTACTGGCAACAACTGAACCGACTTGGATTTGGCACTGGGTGGAACTTGCAAACAACAATATTCAAGCAATGTGTGTTTGGTCTGAGAGAAGGGAGAAGAGAAAAAAAAGGAAAGGAGAGGAAGGGAAGGGAAGGGAAGGGAAGGGAAGGGAAGGGAAGGGAAGGGAAGGGAAGGGAAGGGAAGGGAAGGGAAGGGAAGGGAAGGGAAGGGAAGGGAAGGGAAGGGAAGGGAAGGGAAGGGAAGGAGGAAAGAGGAAAAGAAAATAAAAGAAAAATAAAAAAACTAAAAATAAAATAAAATTAAAAAAAAAAAAATTAAAAAAAAAAAAAAAAAAAAGAAAAAAAGAGAGAAAAAGGGAGTTCTGCCCATCCGTGGATCCAGTGGTGTTCCCTCTGTCCTGGCTGTGCTCCGGTGCTGGGATCAGTCTTTTCTCCCAAACTGAGTCTTTTAAGGCCGGGCTGTGGCCGGGCAGATCTGAGATTTCACACCACACCCACGAACTCTCCCTTTGCCCTCGGTCAGAGACACAGACCCGGCCCCAGCAAAGCCCCTCCTGCCTTTCCCAGCTGCCCAGTGTTTGAGGCACTCACATTTAATCTTTCAGTCTCCAGCCAGGTTGCCCAGCCCTGCTCTGTGCACAGAGCAGTAAAACAAATGCCTCACCCTGTGTGTGGATTGGGCTCTGGAACATTGGGTGAGAGAACCTGTTCTGGGACAACACCACCCCCCCGTGGCTCTGAGCCGGTTAAATCTCCTTCCCGGGAATTCTTCCAGGCTGATGATTGCCACACAGCGAACAGAAGGAAGAGATGTGATAGAAGAGAGCAACACCAATCCTTAGGAATATAAATCCCACTGACAACATCACTCCTGTTTGCATCAGCCATTTCCCCATCCTGTGAGCCCCAGAGTTACAACAGCAAGACAACCCATGGTTCAGGACTCCATCCACCAAACCAGTCCATGGGTTGCATTACCAAAACAATCCCAATGTTTGCTCTGCACTTTTGCTCACCTTGGCTTCTTTTATGGGAGTAGCAGCGCTGTGGACTGCACTGGTGGAGTTTAATATTCCACATATCCCTTGTTCCTTTAATCACAACATGCCTAACGCTGATGCATTCTGCAATGTCATCTTCACAGCCTGCTGAGCCACAGGTTTAATTCTCCATGAGCACATCCTGTCCTGTTACTCAGAGTGTGTACTTGCCAAGCTAAATTTCCCAGAGCCCATTGGTGCCTCATTATTGCACTTCTGGGAGATAAACCTGCTCCAAGCCTGAGGGCTAAAGTCATTCCGAAGGTAGAATCACAGACTCGTGGAATGGTTTGGGTTGGAAGGGACCTTAAAGCTCATCTCATGTCTGTCCTGCACGTGCACAATGGGCACTGCCACACTGAGTAGGACCCAAAAGCTTTTGGGTTCACACCCTGGAGGGAGCTGTGACCCCACAGTGCATTGGGACCCCACCAGTCTCCCCCTTCCTCCCACCATGGTGCCAGTGCCACATGTTCCCCTGGCACAGACACTCAGTGGGGACTCAACTCCACACTTGTGTTGGGTTGATGTGGCCAGAAATGTGGATTCTGTCCCCATCTGTTAAACCAGCTGGGGCAGTGACCCTGATCTCCTGGCACACATTATCTGCTCATGGGCCATCTTTAAACCAGCTGGGCAATCATCTTTATCTTTCCACAGCCCATCCTCCCTCCAGGAGATATCTCCTGTTAATGGCCAGTGAGTCCCAGGGCATGACTGATAAAATTCCATCATCCCACTGGGAGATGCTCCAGCCAGGGGAGGAGCCAAGCCTTTCCTACCCAGATAAAAACTGACATTTTGGACACCAAGGAACCTTCTTTCCACTGGATCCCAGAGGAAAACCAGACCTTTCCACATCATCCCTGGAGCTTCAGAGGAAACTGCACCTTCTCCAGGAGCACTGCTCCAGCTGAACCACATCTGCCACTGCAGGAGGATGCAGCCACCATTGAATGGGACTGTGCCAACACCCTGACTGACTGACGGGTGTCAGCTTGGATTCTGACTGTCAGGGTTGGGATTGTTCTTTGTAATACTGCATTTCTATTTTAATTTTCCTAGTAAAGAATTGTTATTCCTAATTCCCATATCTTTGCCTGGGAACCCCTTAATTTAAAAATTACAATAATTTGGAGGGAGGGGGGTTTACATTCTCCATTTCAAAGAGAAGCTTCTGCCTTTACCTGTCCTTCAAACCAGGACAACACTCCACACCAAAATCCCTTTATTCACCACTTGCAGAGCCCTGCTGAGGGGCAGCAGGTGTGCTCTAGTCCCTGCAGGATGCTCTGTCCCCTCTGTCTGTCCCTCAGCGGTCCTTCCTGCGCAGCGGAGGGGACGGCGGGTAGTGGCGGGCAGGGGGCACGTCGTAGTGACAGGGGATGTGGCTGTTCTTGGGGGAGTCGTAGTGGCTGGGGGGCTCTCTGTCAGGGGGGCCTTCAGGACAACTCTCTGTGGGGACAAGAGAAGGTTGCAAGTCATCACCAATGTCCCCCTGTCACACCAGGGTCATGTCCCTCCCCCCAGGGTTGGCACTGAGGTTGTGTCCCCCCTGCCCAGGGCCACCAGGGGACCCCCAGCCCTACCCTCTTGTGGTGGCTCCTCCAGGAGCCCAATCTCAGCGTAGGACATCTCCCTCTGGACAGGGGATTTCATCTCCATGTAGCTGCCCTCGTGGGCCTTGCTGATGGCAGGGGGCAGCTCCTTGATGGTGGCGTAGGGGTTCTCGCTGGCCAGGGAGCTGCTGCTGGCCCCCAGCCCCTCCCAGGGGTGCTCTGGGGGAGGGGGAATTGGGGATCCCCCCATGGCAGGGAGCACAGGGGAGAAGGAGCAGCTGTGTCTGGCTGTGTCTCAGGCAAGTCCCAGCCCCATCCCCACCCTAATCCAGTCCTATTCCAACCCATCCCAAACCACCCCTGCCTCTTCCCCATCCCAGCCCATTCCGGTCCCTTCCACACCCCAGACAATTCTGTCAGTTCCCCATCCCATCCCATCCCATCCCATCCCATCCCATCCCATCCTATCCCATCCCAATCCCATCCCAATCCCATCCCAATTCCATCCCCAACCCTTTTCCCACACCTGCCCCAGGCTCACATTCTCTCTTCCCCATCCCTATCCCTTCCCCACCCCATCTCCATCCTTTCCCCATACTCTGTCTCTCCCCTCTCCACCCCACTCCTACCTTTGCTCTCACACTTCCTCAGCCCATGGCTGTAGGTGTAGCTCCTGTCCACCTGCCTGCCTGTAAAGAGAGCAGCTTTGGGGTCCCCTCTGCTCCATCTTCCCCCCCAGCATGAAAGTTCTCCACCCATCCACCCCATCCCAGCCCCTTCCAGGGGATCCTGAGCAGAGAAGGGACTCAGGTGCCCACCCCACTCTGGATCCACACTGGAGCTGCCCTCCTTACCCCTGGGGCCCAGGGCAGGTGCCCCGAGGTGTTTCCAGTCAGGAGGCAGCGTGGCATTGCCTTCAGGGCTGTAAGGTCTCTCCATGCTGGGGAAGAGCTGGCTGCCAGGCACCTGGAGCCCAAAAAGGGGGTGGGTTGGCCTCAAAGGTCCTGGCAGAGGTGCCCCCATGCAGCATTGTGCTGTCCTGTGCTGTACCTTGAGGGAGCTGGCTCTGTCCGGGGGCCGGGGGCTGGCAGCGGGCACTGGGACAGGGTGTGGTAGCTGGGGTTGGAGTAGTAGTGTGCGTGGTGGTTTGGGGGTACATCTGCAGGGACAGCAGTCAGCCTGGGGCAGGAGGACCACCGGGGCTGGGGCCATCCCAGTGCCAGGCATACCCCATTCTCCATCCCATGCACATCCCATTCTCCATCCCATGCATATCCCATCCTCCATCCCCATCCCATCCATATCCCATTCTCCATCTCCATCCCATGCATATCCCATTCTCCATCCCATGCACATCCCATTCTCCATCCCATCCCATCCCATCCCATCCCATCCCATCCCATCCCATCCCATCCCATCCCATCCCATCCCATCCCATCCCATCCCATCCATATCCCATTCTCCATCCCCATCCCATGCATATCCCATTCTCCATCCCATCCCATGCACATCCCATTCCCCATCCCATGCACATCCCATTCCCCATCCCATGCACATCCCATCTCCAGCACCCCGAGCTGACCTGGCACCATGTAGTCAGAGGTGTCTGTCTGTCCTGCTCTGTAGGCCACAGCCAGGTGCTGCTGCTCCTTCCCCTTCTGCCAGTGGTGGTAGCACAGGGCTGTGACCACCACAGCCACCAGCAGCACCACCAGGGCCACCAGGCTCAGCACCATGCCCAGGGGGCTGTAGGCTGCAGGGGGGGCTGGCTCGATGGTGTAGGGCACGTCAGGATTGCCTGTGGGGTGGGGAGGAGTGTCAGCCCTCAGGGTGGGAGAGGAAACCCGGGGAGCCCCCGCTGTGCCACTCACCAGCCTCACAGTGGGGACCAGCCGTGCCTGGGACACAGGGACAGGTGCCATTGGTGGGGTCGCAGGTGGCGTTGTGGGGACAGTGGCAGAGCTGCTCACACTGGAGCCCAAAGGTCCCGGGGGCGCAGGCTGGGGACACAGCGGTGGCACTGAGCTGCATACAGGTTCCATCCAGCCACAGGGACCATGGAGAGCCACAGGGACCATGAAGTGCCACAGGGGCCTCTATGGCTCCATCCAGCCACAGGGACCATGGAGAGCCACAGGGGTCTCTATGGCTCCATCCAGCCACAGGAACCATGGAGAGCCACAGGGACCATGGAGAGCCACAGGAACCTCTATGGCTCCATTCAGCCACAGGGACCATGGAGAGCCACAGGAACCATGGAGGTCCACAGGGGCCTTATGGTTCCACTCAGCCACAGGGACCATAGAGGTCCACGGGGGGTCTCTATGGTTCCATTCAACCACAAGGACCACGGAGAGCCACAGGGGCTTCCATGGCTCTGTACTGCCCAGACCAGCACTGCACAGGAGTCACCCAGGTGGCCACGGGCAGTTCTCTCTCTCGCTCCCCCCAGACCCCCCCATCTGAATCGAGGGCACCTTGCCCCCCACTCACGCTGGGAGCAGCGGGGGCCCCTCCAGCCCGGGGTGCAGAGGCAGGAGCCGTTGGCGGGGTGGCAGGAGGAGCCGTTGGCGCAGGAGCAGCTCAGGGAGCAGCGTTTGCCGTAGCGGCCAGCGGGACAGGCTGGGGGGACAGCAACGAGCCTGGCCTCAGCTCAGGGCTTAAGGATCAGGCTGGGAGTTTTTTTTTTGGGGGTGTCCACTCACGGCGCTGGCAGGTGGGGCCGCGGAAGCCCGGGGTGCAGGTGCAGGATCCATCCTGGGGGGAGCAGGAGGCTCCGTTGCGGCAGGAGCAGGACATGAGGCAGCCCCGGCCCCAGGAGCCGTGGGGACAGCCCTGCTTGCACTGCGGCCCTGCAGGGACAGTGAGGGATGAAAGCCACGGCTGAGGGCACAGCGGGGTCCCCCCAAGGCCTGGTGTCCCCTTTACCTGTCCAGCCAGGCAGGCAGTGGCACTCTCCTGTCACCGGGTCACAGCCATCAGCGTGGGCGCAGGCACAGCGCTCCCCACAGCCCGCCCCAAACGTCCCGTTCTGCAGCATGGGGACAGTCAGAGCAGGGTGGTGGCACCAAACCCCAGTGCCAGAGCACCAGCACAGCCAGGGGGACTCACCAGGCAGGGCTGCAGGCAGTGGGGGCCCTGCCAGCCCGGGGGGCAGTGGCATGTCCCGCTCTGGGGGTCACAGGATGCCCCATGGGCACAGTCACAGCTCCGGTTGCAGCTGGGACCCCACGAACCAGCAGGACACGGCATTGAGCAGTCAGGTCCGTGCCAGCCTGTGGGATGAGGGGATAATGGGGTGGGTGTGGGGACAGGGACCCCCCAGACCCCAGGGTGCACCCACCTTCCTTGCAGAAGCAGGAGCCATCGAGTGGGGAGCAGGCCAGGGCGTGCTGGCAGGAGCAGCGCCCCGAGCAGTTCATGCCAAAGGTGTTGGGGGGACACAGCGAGGAGCAGTGCTCATCCTGGGGGTGGGGACCAAGAATTCAGGACAGACTGCCCAGGGCTGAGGTGTCTGGGGACCACCCACCTTCTCCTGGTGCTGCAGGGAAAGTGGACAACCCCAAAACTCCCATTCTCCCATAGGAACCCCAGGGTTGCCCAGATCCCCAAGCTGCCCCCTAAGGATGCTCCCATCCCCTCAAAGGATGCCCAGACCCTGAAACCACCCTCAGAGATCACCAGACCCCCAAACCATCCCTGAGGATGGCCAGGCTCCCAAGTTTCCCCCAGGGATGCTCAGACCCCAAGTTTGCCCATCCAGACACCTCCATCCCCCAAAACCATCCATCCCATATCCCTCCAGCACCACCCAGACCTGTCAACCCCAAGCCCCTCACCGTGTAGCCAGGGGGGCAGTGGCAGTGGCCAGTGGTCCCATCACAGACCCCCCCATGGAGGCAGAGGCAGCTCTGCAGGCAGCCAGGCCCGAAGTAGCCAGGGGGGCAGCTCTCATTGCAGTAGAGCCCAGCCCAGCCAGGGAGGCAAACACACTCCCCAAGCATGGGGTGGCAGCTGGGGGTGCACGCTCAGAACCCCAGTGCTCCCAGTGTGGGGCACTGGCTGTGCTGGGAAAGGGGCTTTGCAAACAGGGGAGCACAAAGCACCTGCCCCAGGTGGGGGTTGAATGCAGCCAATAGCTGGCTGGTGGGTGAGGGTGCAGGGGGACAGGGAGGTGGGGAAGGGAGGAGGATGAGATTGGTGCAGAGGGAGATGAGGATGGGAGGTGAGGATGATGGGAGAAGATAAGGATGGTGGAAAAGGCAAGGATGGTGGGAGGAGCTGGGTGGGAAGGGGGAACTGGGGTGGAATTGGGATGCTGGGGTGGAATTGGGGTGCCAGGATGGGATGGGGATGCTGGTGTGGAATTGGTGTGCCAGGATGGGGATGTTGGGGTGGAATTGGAGTGCCAGGATGGGATGGGGATATTGGGGAGGGACTGGGGAGCTGGAGTGGAATTGGGATGCCAGGACAGGATGGGGATGTTGGGGTGAGATGGGGGAAGCTGGGGTGGAATTTGGGGATGCTGGGGTGGAATTGGGGTGCTAGGGTGGGATGGGGATGTTGGAGAATTGTGGTGCCAGGGTGGGATGGGGATGCCAGGGCTGGATGGGGATGTTGGGGTGGAATTGGGGTGCCAGGATGGGATGGGGGTGTTGGGGTGGGGTGGGATGGGATGGGAGTGTTGGGGTGGAATTGAGGTGCCAGGATGGGATGGGGGTGTTGGGGTGGGGTGGGGATGTTGGAGAATTGGGGTGCCAGGGTAGGATAGGGGTGCCAGGATGGCATGGGGATGCCAGGGTGGAACTGGGGTGCTGGGATGGGATGAGGGTGTTGGGGTGGGATGGGGATGTTGGAGAATTGGGGTGCCAGGGTGGGATGGAGATGTTGGGGTGGGATGGGATGTGAATATTGGAGTGGAACTGGGGTGCCAGGGTGGGCTGGGGATGCTGGGGTGGGATAGGGATGCCAGGCTGGGCTGGGTTGGTACCTCTGGCTGTGCTGGGGGTGGCAGAGGCAGCGGCTCTGGCAGTGGAGGCCGTAGAGGCCGGGCAGGCAGTGCCTCTCCTCGCAGCGGCTGCCCTGGAAGCCAGCCTCGCACAGGCAGCCCCCATCCACGTGGAAGCACTGCCCCCCGTTGGCACAGTCACAGCTCTCCTGGCAGCCCTGCCCGTAGCGCCCCACTGGGCACCGCTCCTGGCACCTGCAGGGGGGCACAGGGTGACACAGCCCCACCGAGAGCTGAGCTGGCTCCTGGGATCCCCCCCAGCCCCAAGCTGAGGCCACCCAGCTCAGACTGGGGGAGCTGGGCGTGCCTGGCCTGCATGAAGACCTGGCTGTGGTGGCCTTGTCCCCATGTGCCACATCCCCCTGTCATCTGTGGCACCCCTGCACCCTGTCCCTGGATGCCCCCTCCCTGTCCAACCTCCATCTCCACCTGCTACCAGACAATGGAACCCCACTCCAAAGTTCCCACGTGTATCCCCATCCCCTTGGCCTTCCAATCCCCTGTATCCCCATCCCCTGTCCTTCCAATCCCCTGTACCCCCATCCCCCTGTCCTTCCAATCCCCTGTATCCCCATCCCCTTGGCCTTCCAATCCCCTGTATCCCCATCCCCTGGCCTTCCAATCCCCTGTATCCCCATCCCCTGGCCTTCCAATCCCCTGTATCCCCATCCCCTTGGCCTTCCAATCCCCTGTACCCCCATCCCCTGTCCTTCCAATCCCCTGAATCCCCATCCCCTGTCCTTCCAATCCCCTGAATCCCCATCCCCTGTCCTTCCAATCCCCTGTATCCCCATCCCCTGTCCTTCCAATCCCCTGTACCCCCATCCCCTGTCCTTCCAATCCTCTGTATCCCCATCCCCTGTCCTTCCAATCCCCTGTACCCCCATCCCCTTGGCCTTCCAATCCCCTGTACCCCCATCCCCTGTCCTTCCAATCCCCTGAATCCCCATCCCCTGTCCTTCCAATCCCCTGAATCCCCATCCCCTGTCCTTCCAATCCCCTGTATCCCCATCCCCTGTCCTTCCAATCCCCATTCCCCCAGTCCCTCATCCCCCTCATTCCCCTCCATATCTCCAGTCCCCCACAATCCAGGTCCCCCAGCCCCCCATCCCCATCTCCCTCTGCCCCAGCCCGTGCCCAGCTCCCCCCTCACTGCTCTCCAGTGAAGCCAGGGGCACAGTGGCACTGTCCCCCGTGGGGGTCACAGCTGCCCCCGTTGTGGCAGCGACACTCGCCCTGGCAGCCGGGCCCGAAGCGCCCGGGGGGGCACGGCACCGAGCAGATGTCCCCCTGCAAAGGAGCACCAGGGTGAGCAGGGGAAGTGAGGCAGAGCCCAGCCTGGGAGGGGGGCACAGCTCACCCACCATCCAGCCGTGCGGGCAGACGCAGGTGCTGCTGCTCGAGGGGTGGCAGATGCCCCCGTTCTGGCAGGGACAGGGCGTGGCACAGGACATCCCCTCAGGGCAGGGCACCTCGCAGCTGTGGGGGGAGAGGGGTGAGCAGAGGGGCTGGCAGAGGAGGGGGGGCACAGACTGAGGGGTCTTTACTCACAGGGGGCCGCTCAGCCCCTCTGGGCAGAGGCAGGCGCCAGTGGAGGCGTTGCAGGGAGCCTGGTGGTGGCAGGGGCAGGACAGGTGACAGCCCTGCCCGTAGGTGCCAGGTGGGCACGGCTGGTGGCACAGGGGGTCGGTGAAGCCAGGGGGACAGGAGCAGAGCCCGGTCAGGGGGTCACAAGGGGCCCCATGGTGGCACTGGCAGCGCTGTCCACAGTCTGGCCCCCACGAATGCTCGTCACACTCTGCAGGGGGAGACCAGTGGTACTTCCTATTCCATTCTGTCCCATTCCAATGTCATTGGCACCTCTCCATCCATCCCATCCCATCCCATCCCATCCCATCCCATCCCATCCCATCCCATCCCATCCCATCCCATCCCATCCCATCCCCATTCCCACTCCATCCCATCCCATCCCATCCCATCCCATCCCATCCCATCCCATCCCATCCCATCCCATCCCATCCCATCCCATCCCATCCCATCCCATCCCATCCCATCCCATCCCCATCCCTCCCCATTCCCATTCCCACTCCATCCCATCCCATCCCATCCCATCCCATCCCATCCCATCCCATCCCATCCCATCCCATCCCATCCCATCCCATCCCATCCCATCCCATCCCATCCCATCCCATCCCATCCCCATTCCCACTCCATCCCATCCCATCCCATCCCATCCCATCCCATCCCATCCCATCCCATCCCATCCCATCCCATCCCATCCCATCCCATCCCATCCCATCCCCATTCCCACTCCATCCCATCCCATCCCACCCCCATTAACCTCTCTGCTGTGCCACCCCGGCTGCCCAGCTCTCCCGGCAAACCCACCGCCCCTTTTCCCCCTGGCAGGGGCTGCCCAGCCCCAGCTGTGCCCAGCTCCCCTCCCTCACCGCTGGAGCAGCTGGGGCCGCGCCAGCCCGGCTCGCACTGGCACAGCTCGGGAGCCACGCAGCGCCCGTGGACACACTCGTGGCTGCAGTGAGCTGGGGGGGACACGGCCGAGCACTGAGCGTCCCCAGGGAGCTCTGGGGACACCCGTGTGGCGCACAGCCCCCCGGCCCCCGCCCCACTCACGGACACAGGAATCCCGGCTCTCGTAGTAGCCCTGGCAGCACTGGTAGCGCCGCCGGTAGTCGGTGCGGACGGCCTGCCGGTACTCGGTGCGGTACACGACCCTGCGCCACCACGGGGGGCAGTGACTGTCCTGTCCCTCGGCCTCGGGGACACCCTGCGCTGGGATAACCCCCCTCCAGCTCCCCATGGCCCTCGGCACGGCCCTGCTCCAGCCCCGCCAGCCTTGGGGCAACCCCCCTCCAGTCCCTCCCTCAGCCCTGGGCACAGCCCCTCTCCGGTCCCCTCAGTGTCCTTGTCACACCCTGGGGTGGGACAGTCCCCCTCTAGCCCCTCATAGCCTTGGGGACACCCTGGGGTGGGACTGTCCCTCCATGAGCCTGGGGACACCCTGGGGTGGGACATTCCCTCCTTTAGCCTGGGGACACCCTGGGGTGGGACAGTCCCTCCTTGAGCCTGGGGACACCCTGGGGTGGGACAGTCCCCCTCCAGCCCCTCATAGCCTTGGGGACACCCTGGGGTGGTACATGCCCCTCCAGCCCCCCACGGCCCTGGGGACACCCTGTGGTCCCCGAGGGGCTCTGGGGAGTTGGGGTGCTCCCACCTCTGCTGTGGGCAGGGCAGGGGGAGGCCCAGCCCCCCGGGACAGGGCTCGCTGGAGGACACGACGTGGGGTTTGGTGTACGACTCCTTCACTGGCGCCGTGAAGCTGCGGGTGGGGGGGAAATGTGGGGTGACTGCAGGTCCTGGGACACCCCACCGCTGTCACCATCCCCCTCCCCTGTCCCCCCAGCCCTACCTCTCCCAGTAGCTGCAGACATTGGGGTCTCCGGGCCGGAGGGCAGCCAGGAGCCCGGCGTGCACCGCCAGCACCGCGGCCCGCAGCAGCATCCTGCACGGAGAGAGCACAGCTTCACCCTGGGCCCCCGCACATTCCCGCTCCCCACCCACCGCCCCCGGCCCCAGCTCCAGCTCCCACCTCCCCGCGGGGCTGGCTCTGCATTCCTCCATCCTCAGAAACAGCCCCGCTGCTCCCCGAGCGCCAAGGGGAAACTGAGGCACGGCCGCTCAGCAGCCTCACCCCAGCATCCTGAGACACCCCGGGGCACATCAGGGCATCCCCCCGACCTGTCCTGCCAGACCCCATCCCAAAGGGGGGACCGGGGGTGCCAGGGTGCCGGGGCGCGGCTCGGCACGGCGCCTCCAGCCCTGGCACGGCGCCGCGTGGCCCCGCTTCAACCCGCCCTGTGTTTATTCCCACTTGTGTTTCCTGGATCCATCAACTTCTTGCTCAACCCAGAGAGGGTCCGGCTCTGCCGGGGCGGCTCTGGGAGCGCTGCCAGCCGGGGGCCAGGGCTGGGAGGGCTGGCGACCCCCCGAGCCCCCCGTGCCGGGCGGGCTGTTTACCGGGATGAGTGTTTGAGGGCAGGGCTGCCGTGTGCCAAGGAGGAAACAGAGGTTTCCTGGTCAGCACAGCTGGATTTAGCGGGGTTTCCTTGCTGCTCCAGCCACAGGACACCCCAAAGGTTCATCCTCCCCCTACACCAGAGCCCGCGCTGCGTTTTGGGGCCAGAGCATCCGGTGTTTTGGGTGGAAAAACTGTTAGTGGGAAAGTTTCCCCCCATTTCCCTTCAACTCCCGGCAGTGAGGAATTAATTGCTCATCCGCTGCCAAAATTCCCTCCCTTGGACACTGCTGAGGAGGGGGTAGAGCCAGGGGAACCCCAAGCTCTCCCCTGTGCCCCACTCATCCACAGCCTCAGCAATGTGGGGGGACCGGGGAGGGTCCCAGCATTGCCGGGAAAAAACAGGAACCACGGGGAGATGCTGGCAGGAAAAGCAAGGAGCCATCAGAACGTGCCGGCATGTCCCATCTGCTCCTCACTCTGGGGCTCAGCCGCGGGAAAGAGAAACCCCAAAACCCAGCGCTCCTCTCCCCACTGGTGTCCCTAAGAGCCCCCGGGTGGGATAAGCATCCCCCTGGTGATGGGGCAGAAAGGAGCTTGTGGGGTGAGTGCAGGGTGATTCCCTGCGGGGGACACGGGGCTGGGGCCGCCCCACAGCCGCTATCTCTGCCCCCGGCGCTTCCCCTGCCTCAGCCCGGGGTCTGACGCGTTTCCTCCGCAGGGATGGGGCTGGGTGAGGGCGAGGGGGGCGCGGGTGCAATGCAGGGACAGCGAAAAGGACGGGGGCAAAGTCAGGGTCAGCATTGGGGTCACCGCGGGGTGTCACAGCACCGCCCCACCGTCCCCTCACCCTGGAACCTGCAGCAAGCCCACCCGACAGCCCCCAGCAGGGGACGGTGCGACCCGTCCGAGGCAGCCCTGGCCCCGGGGTGTCCCCCCGGGCAGGGGACAGTGGCACTCACCTGGCGGGGCCGCGGTGACAGGCAGGGTCAGGGCGCGGCGGCCCCGACACGGGGCTGGCCTGGCCGGGATGGCGCAGCGCGGCCGTCGGAAGCGGAGGGAGGGCTGGAGCTGCTCTCAGGAAGTTTGGACGTGGAGTCAACTACGGAAAAGGCAAAAAAATAAAAAACCTTAATTATTTTTTTCTTTTTTTTTTTTTTCTTTTTTTTTTTTTTTTGTCTCTTCTGTCCAGAAACCAGCGGGTTTTGGCACAGCAGCAGTGCTCACACAGAGGGCTGCATGGGGAGGGGTCTGTGGGGACATCCTGGTGCTGCAGGGTGTCCCCTCCCCGAGGGCTCTGTGGCACCCGTGGGTGCAGAGCCTGACCTGAATTGTCCCACAGGGCTGGGACAAGAGAAGGGATTCCCTTGCCAAGGGGCAGGAGCTCTGTGGTGAGGGGATGTGGGACCAGGAAATGTGGGGACAGGCAGGGGCCACCCCAAAGGACTACCCAGCCCTTTCTTTGTTGGGTCACACTGGAGGGGACAGGGGTGGGATGGGATGGGATGGGATGGGTTGGGATGGGATGGGATGGGAATGAGTATGAGGGTGGGGATGGAGATGGGAATGGGAATGGGAATAGAGTAGGAATGGGAATAGGAATAGGAATAGGAATAGGAATAGGAATAGGAATAGGAATAGGAATAGGAATAGGAATAGGAATAGGAATAGGAATAGGAATAGAATGGGGGATGAGGACAGGGAGGAGGATGGTGATGGGATGGAAATAGGAATGAGAATGGGATGAAGATCAAGATGAGGATGGGAATGGGATGGAGATGGGGTTGGGGACAGGGACTAGAATGACGATGACATGGAGATGAGGATGGGGATGGGATGAAGATGAGGATGGGGATGCAGATGGGGTTAGTCACAGTGCTGGGGATGGGGTGATCCCCACAGTGTGCATGCCTGATGAGTTGGAGATGTTCCAGGAGATCACAGTGACCCAGAAGCTGGGACAGGGCTCCTTTGGGATGGTGTATGAGGGAGTGGCACTGGAGCTGCTGGCAGCAGAGCAGAGCTTGGGGCTGGTGCCCAACATCCCGGGCACAGCATTGTTCCTGCATCCCAGCATCCTGGGCACACATCATCCCTGCACCCCAACACTCCAGGCACAGCAGCCCTACATCCTGGGACTGCAGAAAGACATCCTCCCTGCATCCCAGGGACTCATCATTCCTGCATCCCCAAATCTCAGGTACCCACCCCCCCTGCATCCCGGGCACACAGGACCCCCAGGGCACATCCCAGGTACGAGTCACCCCTCCTCCCGGACATCCCACCACTGCAGGATCCCTGGCCATGTGCTCCCCTGCATCCCCGGATCTCTGGCCATACATCACCTCCATATCCTGGGGTCTCTGGCCTTGCATCACCCCCATATCCCCGGATTCTCAGCCATGCACCACCTCTGCATCCCTGGATCCAGACCACAATTATGGACTCCCGACCATATCCTCGCATCCCGAGATCCCCGTGTCACCGCGTGTCCCCCCGAGCCCGGGACCCCCGGCCAGCAGCTCAGCACCGCGGGCCCCCTTGCCCAGCTGCCCCCCACCCCCAGTACACATTAGCGGCCTCCCGAGGCGCCGTTAATTGCTCTGCTCGTTACAGGAACAGCTCTAATCACTCACAACGATTTTCACATCCCAGGGAGATTCAGCTGCCCGCCCCCCCTCCCCGTTCCTCTCCCTGGGTCTCCATTAGGATCAAGCCCACCCCGCAGCTGTGGCCACCAAAAACGGCGCTTCCCGGAGCAGGCGTGGGCAGCGGGGGCTTGGGGGTCCCGGTATAGCAAAGGATATTGGAGATGGGACAGGTTGGGGACATCCGGAGCTGAGGATCCGGTGGGGAAGTGACCTCCCCCCACCCCAACGCTTTTTAAGGTGTCCCCAGGGCGGTGGGGAAATATTGCTCGGGGACCCTCCAGTGGTACTTCAGTGCTGAGATGCCTTTGCAGCCCCCGCGGGACCCTTAGAGTCAAGAGAGGATGGAGACCCCCAAGTGCACTTAGGTGTGGTTGGGGCTGTGTAGAGCCCATCTCTCCGGCTGCATTCCCCTAAACATCCACCCCATAATGAGGGGAACCCCAAACACATGGCTGATCCTCTCAGAGGATCCCTTAGGAGCTTTCTGGGAGGCAGTGGGACCCTCTAAAGAGCAGAATCGAGCTCGGGACCCCCCATCCCTGATGGACCCGGGTTAGCAGGGCCAAGCCCCGGTGCCGCTGGGGCGGCAGCTCCGCCAGGGAGCGGAGCCGTTAATTACCTCATTGCCAGAGTCCATTACCGCTCCCCCCGGAGCGCTGAAATGGAGAAACTTGGGCAGCAGCGAGGGGGGCAAAAAATCGATGGCGGGGTGAACCTTAACTCTTCCCTGACCACTCTACGGGGGGAAACTGAGGCATAGCCACACCCACGAGGGAAATTGAGGCATTGCCACGAAGGAATCTGCAGGAAAGCCCACCCTGTTTGGGGAGGGGGTGTCACCACTACACGCGGTCTCTTTTGGGGCATTGGTCTGCGGCAATCTCCAGCGTGGGGCTGGAAAAGCTCAAGGTCGTAATCTAGTTCCTTCCTCAAATTAGATAAGAGGGAAAAAGGCCATAAATCAGCTTGGGCAGCGATTAGAGACCCCAAGGAAGCAGGTGGGGGGCTCTGCCAGCCAAGCTGAGCTCCAGCAGAGCAGGACCCTGCCCGTGCCAGCTCCCCATTTCCTGGGGCAGGACCCTCGGAAGAGATCCAGGGCCAGCAGGGTTTTGGGATGCATTAGAGCCTGGGAGCTGCAGGGTGCTGGCAATAGCTCCCATTTCCTCCAGCTGCCGTGCCACATCCAGCCCCTGGGCACAGCCAGGTGCCGTGCCAGCCCCAAGCCCCTCAGCACCTGCCACAGACCCCCTGACTGTCCCCACCTTGTCCCGTGCCTCAGTTTCCCCTGTGACCCCACTTTCCTCCTGCTTATCTTGGGTCACAGGGGGTAACAAAGGAGCTGCCAGGGCTCTGCCTGTGCTGCCTAATTATCCAGATGAAATCAATTCAGCTCCATTATGGTCAAATCCAGGTCTCAACCATTACCAAGGCGGCTGGAGAGCCCGAGGAAGGATGATGGAGTGGATGCTACAGGGCATGTGATAACCCCCTGGTTCCGATGACAGGACACAGGGAAGGGGGGATGTCGCTCTTTTGGGGGGATGGGTGTCGCCTTTGTGCTGCAAAGCCCCATCCTCCACCTGGAGCCCTTGGAGGCTCCCAGGGTGTGGCACAAGAATCCCTGGAGCGCTGCTCGAGGTGGTTCTCACGGCACAACCAAAACCCTTTCTGGGCTGGGGATGAGGACACCATCCCTGCACCTGGCCCTGGTCCCTGGGTACAAAACTCAGCCTCTCAGGCATGTGTGACCCCTGTACCCCAGATTCCTGGGCACACAGCATCCCTGGCACACATTGTCCTGGGATGCCTGGGACAGCACCTTCCCTCCAGCTCCTCTCCCCCACACAGGGCAGCTTACCTGATGTTAAAAGCCCCTCTTTTTCCCCAAAATCCCCCCATCCCACCTGCCCAGCTGACACCCTGGAGCACGCAGGGGCCAGTGCGGGGGAGATACAGTTTATTATTGACTGGTTTCACTGCAGAGTGGGCGAGCGTGGGGCATCCCAACTCCCCCAGGAGAGCTGAGCCCCCCCAGCTCCTGCACTGGCACGGACCCTGTGCTGGGGTCTCCCAGCTCTGCCCCCCTGAGCCAACCCACATCAGCCAAGAGCCTCCATCCTGGCACTGTGGGAATGCCAAGGAGCCAGACAGCAGGGCCACAAACTGGGGGCTACACCCCTGGGAGTCCTCCAGCCCAGCCCCCCAGCCCCCCCAGGAGTGGGCTGGCATTTTGCACTATAAGTAAGGTTTCAGGCTTCTCCTGCCTTGGGGCATCAGTCCAGGGCTGTGTGGGACGGCCCTGGGCAGCAGGGCGGGCAGGGGAACAGCAGGGAGCAGAGGGTGGGTGTGGTCCCCACTCAGCCCAGGATGTCCAGGTAGACAGGGGGTGTTTTGACGAGGGTCTGGAGGCGGCTGTGGATCTCCTTGATGGGCTGGCGCTGCTGGGGCTCCCGGTGCCAGCAGCTCTGCATGATGGCATAAACCTCGGAGGGACACGTGCGGGGCCGCTCCAGCTGCCGCCCCTGCGTGATGCACTCGATGGCCTGCAGGAGCAGGGATGGAGATGGGGTCCCCCGCTCTGGGCACCCCCGGGGGGGGCTCTTCCCATCCTCCTCCCCCTCTCCTTGCTCACCTCAGTGTTGGAGAGCTGGTACCAGGGTTGTTTCCCGTAGGTGAAGATCTCCCAGAGCACCACGCCGAAGCTCCAGATATCGCTCTCGGTGGTGAATTTACGGTACAGGATGCTCTCAGGAGGCATCCAGCGGATGGGCAGCATGGTCCTGCCCCCCACCTGCCCACAGCAGGGCTGTCAGCAAGGCAGGGACCCCCCTGTTTCCCTTCTCCCACCCCTGACCCCGCTAATAGAGGCCCAGGTTAGTTGTAAGTAAGATATTTTTTACTCTGAGGGTGGTGATGCCCTGGCACAGGTTGCCCAGAGAAGCTGTGGCTGCCCCATCCCTGGAGATATTCAAGGTCAGGATTTGGAGCAAGCAACCTGTTCTATTGGAAAGCATCCCTGCAGGTTGAGCTGGATGGTTTCCAGCCCAACTCATTCTGTGGTTAAATATGGACGGAGGAGGGTTGGGGAGGCAGCAGCCACGAGGAAAAATTGAGTGTGAGCTCCCAGCCCATCACAGAGCAGAGAGGAGAGAGGGAACAACTCACCCTGTAGTAGTCAGTGCTGTAGATGTCCCTGGACATGCCAAAATCCCCGATTTTCACCACCAGGTCGTGGCCCACCAGGCAGTTGCGGGTGGCCAGGTCGCGGTGCACGAAGTGGAGGGAGGCGAGGTAGACCATGCCCGAGGCGATCTGCGTGGCGATGTGCAGCATGTGGCCCAGGGCCAGCGGGCCCCGGGGCTGGCCAGGAGCCTGCTCCAGGATCTTGGCATCTGGGCCGTGGGACCTGCGGGGCAGAGGGGCTGCTTGGAGGGCAGGATGTGTGTGGGTAGGGGAAAGGGGTGAATCTAGAGAAAGGGGGAAGGTGCTGGTGTGTGTGAGGCACAGCACAATTACAACACGTGTGTGTCAGGCACAGCACAATTACAGCACGTGTGTGAGGCACAGCACAATTACAACACGTGTGTGTCAGGCACAGCACAATTACAACACGTGTGTCAGGCACAGCACAATTACAGCACGTGTGTGTCAGGCACAGCACAATTACAAGACGTGTGTGAGGCACAGCACAATTACAACACGTGTGTGTCAGGCACAGCACAATTACAGCACGTGTGTGTGAGGCACAGCACAATTACAGCACAGGGCAGGGAAGGGTGTGGATGCGTGTGTGTGCATGCACATGGGGCAAGAACACACACACACTGGAAGGCACACGAAGGAAAAGCATGGACACGTGTGCCAGGGAAGGGAGTGCACACACGTGCTCACATGTGTGTGTGCACACAGGGGAGGGCACACACACAAGGGCTGTCCCCCATGGAATAGAGAGTGTCAGGATGGAAAGCAGAGTGTCAGGGAGGAAGGCAGGATGTCAGGGCAGCGTGTCAGGATGGAAGGCAGAGTGTCAGGATGGAAAGCACCGTGTCAGGGGTGGAAGGCAGAGTGTCAGGGGTGGAAAGCACCGTGTCAGGGGTGGAAGGCAGAGTGTCAGGGTGGAACACAGCACGCCAGGGCGGGTGTGAAAGCAGCAGTATGTGTGAAGCGAGGCGTGCGAGCCCGGCCCGCGGCCAGCGCGGCTCCGCCCGCCCGCAGCCCCTCGGTGCCTTTGATGCCGAGCGCGGCTGACAGCCCGGCCGGGGCGGCCGCGGCCGGGGGCTGGGGGAGCTCTGCTCGGCAGAACCATTAATGCCAACTCCCATAACAATAATCATAAAAGCCACGTCTCAGAGCTCCTCGCGCGGCCACTAAAGCGATGCCTCTGGCAGCCCCCCCCGTCTAGCAGCAATACCTGGGGGGGCAATCGAAAAGTCTCTGCTTATTCCAGCTGATGGCCAATCTCTCTCTATTTAAGCCTCTCAGACAGCTAATCTAATCAATATTGCAAGGAGGGCTGCATTAGCAGGGAGCAGGCTGGCTGCTCTGATGGAGCAGCAGATGGGGGGCTCCTGTCCCCCCCCAGTCCCACCTGAGGAAGCGGTTGAGGTCGCCGTGTTTCATGTACTCGAAGACCATGATGAGGGGCTCGCCCTCGGTGCAGACCCCGTAGAACTTGACGATGTGCTCGTGCTGCAGCACCGTCAGCAGCTCGGCTTCGCGCTGGAAATCCAAGCGGGCGCTTTCTGTCACCTCCTTCAGCGCCTGCCGGGCGGGACACGGCATCAGCGACACCCCCACAGACCCCCTCACCCCCCCCCACGGTGTCCCCCTCCTCACCTTCACAGCCACCAGCATCTTCTCCTGCTCTGGGAGGAGGTTGTAGCACTCGGCCAAGAAAACCTTCCCGAAGGCGCCCTCGCCCAGCTCCCACTTCAGCACGATGTCCCTCCGCTGCACGTGGTGCACGCCTGGGGGGACCCCCACCCGTCAGTGCCCCCCAGCTCGGGTATGAGCATGGGGGGATGCTCGGGGACCACAGCCCCCCAGCCCTTACAAGCGTTGCAGAAATACTGGGGGTTCTCGATGAAGTTGCTCTTCAGCCCCTCCAGCTTGCTCTCGGCCGAGGAAAGGGGGCTGCTGCCCAGGTTCATGAAGTGCAGCGACATGGCCAGGTCATCCTCTTGGGCCAGCACTGCTGAGCCTTGTGGGGACAAGGACAAGGCCATCAGGGGGTCCCCCAGCTCCCCCCAGCCTGTGCAGCCAGTGCCAGGCTCTGCCGAGCAACCCCCTGCTCGTCCTGCCCCTGGGGGCCAGGCAGCCCGATCAAAACCATTTAGAGGCTGAATCCATTCCAGGAGTGAATTAGCAGCTGCTGCCCACGCTCCCGGGGGAGCCAGCACCCCTCCACGGGTGTCCCCCCACCCACAGTCCCTCTTCCCACACCTGTGACCCAACCCAGGCTGCCCCAGGGGGGTGGGGACCGGGCTGTCCCCGTGTCACATCGAGTCACCAGGCGGGGGGGGACTCACGGTTAATGCCGAACTTGGAGCGGCGCCCGCACTTGTTGAGCAGGATGAGCATGACAGAGAGGGAGAGGCAGGCGAACACAGCCAGCGCCACGGCCACCGAGACCTGGTGGCAGCCAGGACAGGGATCAGTCGAGGTCCCACCAGGTCCCCTCTCTCAGCCCGTGGGATGGGAGCAAACCCACGAGATGGTTTCCCCAGGGAAAATTGAGGCACTGACACTCTGTCCTTCATCCCCTCCATCCCACCTGGTGCTGGTTTTGCTGCCCCCAGGGATTTGTCCCACCCTCCTCCCGTCCCAGACTGCAGAGCATCTCCTCACCCCAAACGTGTGCTCATCTGTGGTCTCCACAGGCCCCTCCAGCGAGCTGTTCCTGGTGCCTGGGGCAGGGAGAAGGTGTAGGGTGAGTGTGGGGTCCCCATCCCCTGAAGAGGCCCTGGACACCCCAGGATCAGCCCTGGGGTGTGGGTGTAATGCCCAATTTAGGGGGGCTGGGGCAGCAATCCTGGCCACTCACCCACTGGAGACAGAGACACTAGGGCAGCCCAAAGGGAAAGAAAGCAGAAACACTCATTACTCTTTAGGTACCCCCATCCTTCCCCCTCTCATCTCCGGGGAAACTGAGGCACACCAAGGCTTGTACAGACAGCAGGCAGAGCCCAGTACAGCCCATTCTGCACAGCAGGTGTGACACAGCTCCTGCGTGAGACAGGAGAGAGCCCAGGCAGCCCCCAGCTGGCACCCACCGGGGATGGGCTCCTCAGGGCTGAAGCTGAAGGGGTTGTCCATGAAGCGGCCCTGGACGCTGCGGGAGGCCGAGCCCAGGGGGTTGCTGACCAGCAGGGTGTAGTTGCCATTGTTGACGTGGGTGGGACGGTTGAGCTGCAGGCAGCCGTGCAGGACGGTGGAGTTGTGCTCGATCTCCACGATGCGGGTGTGGATGTAGAGCCCCTCCACCAGGGCGGTGCCGTTGAAGAGCCAGTGGATGCTGGGGACGGGGTTGCCGTCCACGGAGAAGGGGATGCACCAGGAATGCTGGGCTATGGCTTGCTCCAGCAGCAGGATCACGGGGGGAACTGGGGACACAGAGCTGGGTGGGTTCCTGAGCCAGCCCCCCCCCACCCAGCCCCCACCCCAGCCCCTTCTGGGCTGCTCACAGGTGACATTGAGCATCACACTGTCCTCTGCCGGCCCCGCCTCGTTCTCTGCCCGGCACGTCACATCTTTGTGGTTGAGGTTGGAGGAGACGTTCTTGATCTCCAGCACGATCTCCCAGTCTGAGATCTGCAGGAAGCACCAGGCTGAGATGAGCAGATGACACCCCCCGAGCCTGCCCAGCTCCTGCATCCCCCCATGCCCACCCCACCAGTGAGAGGATGCTGGGGGGGTTCCTGGCCATACCCCAGGGAGGCTGAGCTTGCCTTGGTGACAACGAGCAGCTCGGGTGGCACCTTGGGGAGCAGCCAGTCTGCGGTGGCCGGTGGGTCGGCGCTGACGTGGCAGGTGAGGTTTGCACTGTCCCCTTGGCGCAGCGCCACCTCGGGGGGCTCGATGTGCACGGTCGGGAGGTCTGCAGGGGCAGGAGGGGTGAGCCACAGGGACAGGGGACAACCCAGGAGCCAAACCTGTCCCCAGGCACGTACCACAGGTGTGGAGAACCTGGCTGCCCAGGGGCACCAGCACGTTTCCTGTCCAGCACTCCAGAGATTGGTTCCCCAGTTCAGCTCGGCTGCTGTTCTGCCACAGCTGCAGCCAGCGGAGGCTGCAGGAGCAGTTGAAAGGATTTCCCACCAAGATGCTGAGAGGGAACAGAGAGGAGAACACAGGCTCAAGAGGGCCCCATGCATTTGTGTATGTCCCAGCAGTCGGCCAAAGCTGCATCTGTGTGCCCCTAGCTTTGTGTCACACATGCCCCATGTGCCACCCCTGTCCCTGTCCCCACACCCATGGGGACACATCTCCCCGTGTCCCCAACTCTGTCCCTGCCTCTGTGTCCCTCCAGGGGGACATGCCCAGTGGGAAACACTCTGCACCCACCTCCCCCCTCTCCCTCCTCACTCACAGCTCTTGCAGTGGCAGATGTTGGAAGGTTTTCCAGGAAAGGCTTTGCAGTGCATTGAAGGAGAGATTCCTGTTGGGACAAACCCCATCAGCCACCCCTTCCCACTCAAATTCCCACCCAGCAGCGCCCTGAGGGTCTGCCTGTGGCACGGGGCAGCACTGCTGTCACACGGTGACCAAGCAAAACCAGCTCTGCCAGGCGTGCCACCACCCTTCGGGCACCTCCCTGCACCCCAGGACAGGGGGCAGCTCCCGGGGGGGCTGCCAGCTCTCTGCACTCCCACCCAGATCGATGGTTTCCCACTCAGCCCAGCGTGGGAAAGGCTGATGTGCCCGTGGGCAGCAGGACACACCATCGATCCTGCCCGGGCGGGGGACCGGCCACCCTGCCCCGGGGCCGCGGGGACGGGGTGGGGCTGATCCCCGAACGCGGGGAGGGGGAAATGGGCAAGGGGAGACTCACACGTGGCTCAGCCTGGGGGTCTCCAGGAAGGCATCGGCAGAGATGTGCTGCAGCCCCGACCTGGAGATGGTGCTGGAAGGAGGGAAGGGCTGAGCACCTGCATCTCCGTTCTGGGAGCATCCCCCGTGACTCCTTGTAGCGGAGTGGGGGTCCCCCCTCCACCAGTCCTTCCCTCCCCCCCGTTTCCCTGTGCAGGGACCCCCCCATTTCCCTGTGCAGGGACCCCTCCCCGCGGCGCTCACAGGTTCCTGAGGTCCCGCAGCATCCTGGTGTCGGCTCGGGTCAAGGTCGTCAGCGCCTGCTGGTTCTCAATGATGCTGGAAGGCAAAGGGGGGGTCATGGCAGCAGCTCAGGACCCCCCAGGCCTGGGGCTGTTGGCAAAGCGTGGGGAGAGGGGAGTGAGAGGACACAGCTCCCACTCCCCAGGCTGTGCCCGCAGTACAGCCCAGAGCCGGGCATGGGGACAAGGATGAGCTGAGCTGAGCCAGCGTGCCTCAGTTTCCCCTGGGATGAGCTGGGAAGGACGGGGGATGGCAGCAGGTGATCCCGATGGTGCTGAGCCCCCGGTCAGTGCGAGCTGTGTGGGGTCAGGGCTCAGCCACCACTTGGAGTCCGTGGTCTCACCCACAGGATGAGTTTGCTGGGTCTCAGCGCCATTCACCCCTTGGGTCCCCACCTTTCCTCACACCCCATGGTGGCAGGTGTCACTGTCACTGTCCCCTCACCTTTTCTCCAGATGAAGAAAAGCCCTTTTGGGAGCAGGTGCAGGGTTTTTTTCCTGCCCCACCCCACAGGCTGCTCCTGTGAACCCCAAATCACAGCGGCTGGGTAACTGGGGTTCAGATCCACACCGAGGAGGTTTTGGTCCCGCTGACCCCGGTGGGGATGGGATAAGAGCAGCTGGGGCAGCGGGATGGCTGAGGGGGGGGGTCTCTCGGGGACCACCATCCCCACCACCACCCACCCCACCCCACCAGCCAGCGAACAAAGAGCTGGCAGCGCCTGTGGCGCAGCATCCCCTGGCACTTGGGGAAACTGAGGCACGGAGACACCACAGCCAGTCCCCAGCAATGCGGCACGGGCAGGGCTGTGGCGGGGGGAAACCCCAGGAATTGGGGCACTTTGGAATCCAGCAGCATCCCGTCCCCCCGACCCCCAGCACCCTCCTCATCTCTGCTCGTTCAGCCCTTGTCTCCCCACCGCACATCCTGGAGCAGGAGAAGCAGTGGGAACACAGTAGGTGCCCCAAACCAGCACATTTGGGGTGTGTCCCCCCAGCATGCCACCCCACAGGCCCCAGGGCACAGTGACAGCCCCAACAGGATGGGGATAAGCGGCTCCCCACAGCCCTGCCCAGCCCGGGGTGCCCGCTGCACCCTCAGCGTGTTGCCGTGGTTGGTATCGCCGCAGGAGGGGGAGAAGAGCTGCCCCCAGCCCCTGGGGGGGATGCCGCAGCCCCCCACCCCGTATTTGCAGCCCCAATACCTCCCACCAAGCAGGCACTCTCCCCACAGCGTCCCCAGCCCATCCAGTGGTCGCTGCTCCATCCCAGCCCCGAGCTCATCACCTCCATCCCCATCACCCCACTGCCCAGTCCCTCAGCTCTGCTGCCCCGCAGCCACATCTTCTCATCCCCCAGCCGCAGTCAGCACCAGCCCCATCACTCCCAGCCCTTCTGCCTGGTCCCCAAAATCACTCCCAACCTCATCATCTCCATCTCCGAGCTCTGTCACCGCCAGCTCCATCACTGCGTCCCTCACCCCGCTCCTCTGCCGGGTCCCTGAGCTCTGTCACCCCCAGCCCCATCCCCAAACTCCTTCACCCCCAGCTCCACCGCGCTGTCCCATCGCCCCCAGCCCCTCTGCCCGGTGTCTGAGCTCCATCACCCCGACCCCCGGCCTCACCTCCCCCAGCCCCACTCACACGTCGGTGAAGCTGCCGCTTCCCAGCAGCGGGGCCAGGCTGCCCAGGGTGTCGGGCTCCCGGCAGAGCAGGATCCCGGCCCGGGGGCAGCGGCAGGGCCGGGGGCAGGAACGGGCAGCGCCCGGGGCTGGCAGGGACAGGGGCAGGAGCAGCGCGGCCAGGCAGAGCCAGGCGGGCAGCGGCGGCATCGCGGGGCCGGTGCCAGCCCTGGACCCGGTGCCAGTCCCGGACCCG
Organism: Oenanthe melanoleuca; assembly: GCF_029582105.1. Lineage (NCBI taxonomy): Eukaryota > Metazoa > Chordata > Aves > Passeriformes > Muscicapidae > Oenanthe > Oenanthe melanoleuca. Next base: position 833,177 of record NC_079358.1, on the reverse strand, counting down.
GTGCCAGTCCCGGACCCGGTGCCGCTGCTGCCAGGGCCGCCCTCCCTCGCACTTGCCCGGCAGCCCGAGCACGGGGCCGTGCGCTGTTTAAAAGCAATGCAGGGACCGGCCTCCCGGGAGGGGCCGGCGGCTCCCCCCGCCCCGGCACCGCCCCCGCCCCGGCCCGAGACCCCCCCCCGGCCGTGATTCGCCGGCACCGGGATGATTCCGAGCCGGGAGAGTGGGATTCCACACGCGGGTACCGGCCGCCGTGTCCGTCTGTGCCCTGCCCGTGCCTACCTGCACCCCCAGCCCTACCCAGAGGATTCATCCCACCACTGGAACCCCAAAATTCCTGGGGTGCACACACATGTACACACAGACACACACCCGGCTCCAGAATCTGGCTCAGAGCGAGCTGCAGTATTATTACCGAGCTTATTGCCATCCCGGGGGTCACCCCAAGCCCCCCAAATCTCGAGGCGTGCTGGGCTCTCCCGGCTCAGGCTCTTCCCCAGCACCCCGTTATGTTGGGGTGCAGAAAAACAAGGGGATGTTTGGTGGCACGGTGGCCTTGTCCCTGTCACCTCCGACCAGGACCCACCTCGTCCTCCTCCCCGAGGCGGGGAAGGACAGGACTGGTTCGGGCTCCCCATCCCCACCCGGATGCTGTTTGTCCCCGAGATTTCTCGGAAGCACGGAGTAAGCTCATCAGTGCACCGAGTTCAGCACGTTCTCAGCCCGCCCATGGCTCAGCTCCCGGCTCATCTCCACCCCCACGGGGCCACGGTTCCTTTGGGGTGACCTCCCGTGGGGCCCCCACTGGACACCCCAGCAGCCCCCACCCGGCAGAGCCGCCACATCCTCCTAAATTCCACTGCTTTGACGTTTTTCTCAAGAAACGCCTCCGGTTTGGGCACCGCAGGGCAAAGCCACAGGACGCAGATAGGGCTGGCGGGATGGGGGGGGTGGGAGGCCCCTTGTGCCGCCCCCGCGACCCCCCCAAGCCAGGTACTGCCACAGCTGAGCTTCATCCCCTTTATTCGCGCTCGGATTAGACGGTGACACCCCTTCCCTGGACCAGCACGGCTTCGGCGCTGGTCCCAGTGCAGGAGACTGGGGAGAGACATCAGGGCTTCTCCCGCTGCCCCGTGATTCCGTTTCCTCACCTGTGGAAGGCTGGGGATCACAGGGGGAGCTGAGCTGTTTGCCACCACAGAGGAAGGTTGATGGGGGTCCCCGAGTGCCAAACCCTGCTACCCATTCCCGTACCCACATTATCCCACCCCCCCAAAAAAAAAAGTAAGGAAAGACTGGGGTGTTCTCCTCCCATCCAGCAGCCCCTTACTCCCTCCCCCCCGATCTGGAGCACCTCCAATTTATTTTCAGGGAAAATGCATCCCATGGAACATCCTTGCCTTGCTGCCACCCTCTTCCCAAGGCACCCACTCCTTGGCTGAGCCCTTGGAAGCAATAAATAATGCAGGGGGGTCCCAGCAGTGGGGGGTGGCCAGAGAAGGGCGTGGGGTGCAGAGTCCAGCGGGGGTCACCCCGGGGTCAGAGTGAGGCTGTCCCATTGGGGAGCTGGTCCTTGCGTGCGGGCAGGGGGGACGCGGGGGGCTCGTCCTCCTCGGGGGGCTCGTCCTCCTCGGTGCTGGAGGGCTCTCCTGAGCCGTGATGGCCGTTCTCGGGGCTGTAGAAGAAGGAGAGGCTGCGGAAAGCAGGGGCCATGTGGTCCTTGATGCGCTCCAGGAGCTGGACGAAGGAGGGACGCTGGCGTGGGTTCTGCTGCCAGCACAGGCACATCAGCTCGTGGCTGCAGAGAGAGGAGTGTGGGGTTGGTGTGACCAGAAATGTGGATTCTGTCACCATCTGTTAAACCAGCTGGGGCAGTGACCCTGATCTCCTGGCACATATTATCTGCTCATGGGCCATCTTTAAACCAGCTGGGCAATCATCTTTATCTTCCCACAGCCCATCCTCCCTCCAGGAGATATCTCCTGTTAATGGCCGGTGAGTCCCAGGGCATGACTGATAAAATTCCATCATCCCACTGGGAGATGCTCCAGCCAGGGGAGCAGCCAAGCCTTTCCTACCCAGATAAAAACTGACATTTTGGACACCAAGGAACCTTCTTTCCACTGGATTCCAGAGGAAAACCAGACCTTTCCACATCATCCCTGGAGCTTCAGAGGAAACTGCCCCTTCTCCAGGAGCACTGCTCCAGCTGAACCACATCTGCCACTGCAGGAGGATGCAGCCACCATTGAATGGGACTGTGCCAACACCCTGACTGACTGACGGGTGTCAGCTTGGATTCTGACTCTGGCAGGGTTTGGGATTTTTCTTTGTAATACTGTATTTCTATTTTAATTTTCCTAGTAAAGAACTGTTATTCCTAATTCCCCTATCTTTGCCTGAGAGCCCCTTAATTTCAATATTATAATAATTTAGAGGGAGGGGGTTTACATTCTCCATTTCAAAGAGAAGCTTCTGCCTCTATTGGCAGCCACCTGTCCTCCAAACCAGGACAAGAGGGCATCTGCTGGGTTTGGGGGGCTCCAGCCCCCAACAGCCTTCCCACCACGGCAGAGACCAGGATTTCCCCTGCCAGCCTTTCCCACAACAGGGTGGGGGTGCTCCCCAACACTCACAGTTTGTCAGGGCAGTTCTCAGGCCGCTCCAGGATGCCGTTGTCCATGACAAAGCGCAGCACCTGCTCGTTGGACATGCCCTGGTAGGGCTGCTCGGCCAGCGTGGCGATTTCCCACAGCACCACCCCGAAGGACCTGCCAAGGCACCGCTGCTCAGCCCGGGGATCTCCAATTCCCCCGGCTCTGCCCACCTCAGCACCCACCAGACGTCAGACTGGGTGTTGAAGATGCCGTCCTTGAGCGCCTCGGGGGACATCCAGCGCACGGGGAGCAGCCCCTTGCCCCCTTTCCGGTAATAATCCGTCTCATAGATATCCCGGGTCATGCCAAAATCTGGAGGAGGAGGAAGGTGTGAGCAGACAGAGACACAGGGCTGGCACAGCCTGCCCAGCACTGCCCACCCACCTCCAATTTTGACGGTGAAATCCTCGGACACCATGCAGTTTCGGGCGGCCAGGTCCCGGTGCACGAACTTGTTGGCGCTGAGGTAAGCCATGCCATCGGCGATCTCTCCTGCCATCTGGATCATGTCCTTGAGGGACGGTGGGGGCAGCCCAGGGTTGTTCTGCACCGTGCACAGAGTCAGGGTTTGGGCAGGGCCACCCCTGGAATAGGGTGGGTGTCCCTTTTCTGGCACCCGAGCAGCCCCTCACCTCGGCTTCAGGCCGGAGAGAGCGCAGGTAACTCTTGAGGTCCCCACGTGTCATCAGCTCCATGATGACCAAAGCTGGCTGGCCCTGGGATACAACGCCGAGCAGACGGACCTGCAGGGACAAAGAGGGCTGGCGTGTGAGCGGCCTGACCCCCCGTGTCCCCTCCCTCCCCCTCCCCTGCCCACCTACCACGTGGTGGCACTTGAAGGCTTTCATGACAGAGGCCTCGTTGAGGAACTCGATGCGCTCCCGCATGGTGGCCAACTCGTTGACCGTCTTCAGGGCCACCTTGGTCTCCTCTCCCTCCGTGACCAGCCCCAGCGCCACCCCCTCATACACCATCCCAAAGGAGCCCTGTCCCAGCTCCCGGATCACTGTGATCTTCTCCCGGGACACCTCCCACTCATCAGGCATGTACACTGCGGGTGAGTGGGGATCACCCCATCCCCAGCACTGTGACTAACCCCATCTGCATCCCCATCCTCATCTTCATCCCATCCTCATCTCCACATCATCACCATCCTAGTCCTTGTCCCTACCCCATCCCCATCCCCATCCCCATCCCTGTTCCCATCTCCCTCCCATCACCATCCTTATCTTGAGCTTCATCCCATTCTCATTCGTGTCTCACTCCCATCACCATCCTCCTCCCTGTCCTCATCCCCCTGCCATCTCCATCTCCATTCCATTGATCCCATCCCATCGATCCCATCCCGTTGATCCCATCCCATCCCATCCCATCCCATCCCATCCCATCCCATCCCATCCCATCCCATCCCATCCCATCCCATCCCATCCCATCCCATCCCATCCCATCCCACCCCTGTCCCCTCCAGTGTGACCCATCAAACAAAGGGCTGGGTGGCCCTTTGGGGTGGCCCTTTTCCTGTCCCCATGTCCCCACGTACTGTCCGAGGCGCTGAAGTACTCGGGGTTGACGGAGGCGTACAGAGTCCCGCTGGGGTACCCATCATTGCTCCTGTCAGGGTGGGCAGTGCTCAGAGCCTCCCCCCAGCCCTTCCCAGCCAGACCCTGCCCCAGCCCAGCCCTGGGGGTGCAGGGGGGTCGTTACCTCTTCTTGTTGTAGAAGAAGACAAAGACAGCCAGGCAGGAGATGAGCACCATGAGCACCACGGGTGTGACAGTGAGCAGGACGTAGAAGCTGCTGGACTCTTCCTCGGCTGCCGGGAGCAGGAGGTCGTGGATCAGGTTCTGGGCACTCATCCCACCTCATGTGGGACACCTGGGCTGGAGAGGGGGAGCCTCCAGCTCCCCAGAGCAGCAGCACCCTCTGATCCGTGTGTGCTCCTGCTGCAGAGCATCCCCCAATCCTCCAGATCCCCCAGTCTATCAGCAGACTTCAGTCCCTGTGTCCCCCAGTCCCAACCCCCAGCTCCTCAATCCAGCAGTATCCTTGGATGGATGGGAAGATCAGCCTGGCTGAACAGAGGTCTTTGGCTGGAGCTCAGGGAGAAATGAAAGGCTCTGACCTCCAAGAAAGGGGGAAGGAAGTTCAGGAGGATCTGAGAATGAAAATTAGAAGGGCCAAAATCCAACTAGAACTGCCATATGAGGCAATAAAAAGTGTTTCTACAAATCCATCACTACCCAAGGGAGAGCTAAGAAGAAAGTGAGTGTTGGGCACCACTGAGGGATCTGGGGTCAGTTTTGGACCCCTCATGACAAGAAAGACATTGAGGAGCTGGAATGTGACCAGAGAAAGGAACAGAGCTAGAGAGGGGTCTGGAGCACCAGGAGCACCTGAGAGGGGTGAGAGGGCTCATCCTTGAGGCTCAGGGGGAATGTTGTGGCTCTGCACAACTCCCTGACAGGAGGATGCAGCCCAGGTGGGGGTCAGGCTCTGCTCCCAGGGAACAGGGACAGGACCAGAGGAAGTGGCCTCAAGTTGCACTAGGCGAGGTTTGGATTGGATATTGGGGAAAACTGGAAAGCATTGGAAGAGGCTGCCCAGGGCACTGGTGGAGTCTCTGGGATTTAACAGATGTGTGGATGTGGCACTTGGGGACATCAGTTAGAGATTGGCAGTGCTGAGAGAACAGCTGGACTCACTGCCCTTGGAGGCCTTTTCCAACCCAAATAATTCTGTGATGCTCCAGTGTCTGAGGCCAGGATCATCCCTCAGCAACAACTCCCATCTTCAGCAGCATGCCCTGACCCCACACATCCCATCCCAGCAGCACAGCCCAATTCCCCAGTGCCCTGATCCAGCAGCCCCCTCTGAGCCCCAGCTCCCCAACCCACAGCCACCCCCTCCCTGCCCCCACAGTCCCTGTTGATGTCCCCTACCCCCCAGCAAGTACCTGGCCCCAGGATGTAAAACTTGACGAGCCCTGTCCATGAGCCATTGCCAGCCAGTGAGGTGGCCCTGACCTTGGCTGAGTAGTTCCCTGGCTGGAGCAGAGCCAGGTGGACGCCCCCGTACTTGGAGTAGCGGTGGCGTGAAACGCAGACAACAGTGGTGACCTCCTGGAGGGGACAATGTGGGGGTGGCAAAGGGGCCTCGTGTCCCCCAGCCGTGTGTAAGCCTTGGGAGAGGGATGGGATGGGATGGGATGGGATCAATGGGATGGGGTGGGATGGGATAAATGGGATGGGGTGGGATGGGATGGGATGGGATGGGATGGGATGGGATGGGATGGGATGGGATGGGATGGGATGGGATGGGATGGGATGGGATGGGATAATGGGATGAGATGGGATAAATGGGATGGGGTGGGATGGGGTGGGATGGGATGGGATGGGATGGGATGGGATGGGATGGGATGGGATGGGATGGGATGGGATCAATGGGATCAGTGGGATGGGGTGGGGATGGGATGGCATGGGAACGGATCAATGGGATGGGATCACTGGGATGGGATGGGATGGGATCAATGGCATGGCATGGCATGGGATGCTTGCTGTGCCCCTGTAACCAGACCAGGCAGGGCTGGGCAGGAGATGCCACAGGGTGCTCTCACCTCACTCTCCCGGCTGTATTTAATCTCATACTTGAGGATGAGCCCGTTGGGGTTCCTGGGCTCTTCCCAGCGCAGCAGGACACTGTTCTTGCCAGCTGGCTCCCACGTGACGTTGCCAGGAATGTTGTCAGCTTGCACTGGAGAGGGGCACAGAGGGAGTGTGAAACTTTGGTCCAAAGTTTCTCTGATCCGCCTCATGACCATCATCAGAGACTGAGACCCTGGACCCCACCCCTCACTCTGGACCTGAATTCTGGCCTGGCTGAGGTGGATGCTTTCCAATGACTGTTTGTAGGTGTGCCTGGTGCTGCCATGGCACGCTGCACTCGAGCAGGATACTGCTAATAGCACCCTGTTCCTGCACCTGTTTGTTGGAGCAATGATCCTCACTGGTACTGGTTATAGTGCCCTGTTCAGCACCTGTTTCTCAGAGCAATGATCCCCACTGGTACTGGTTATAGTGCCCTGTTCCAGCACCTGTTTGTTGGAGCAAGGATCTCCACTGGTACTGGTTATAGTGCCCTGTTCCAGCACCTGTTTCTCAGAGCAATGATCCCCACTGGTACTGGTTATAGTGCCCTGTTCAGCACCTGTTTCTCAGAGCAATGATCCCCACTGGTACTGGTTATAGTGCCCTGTTCAGCACCTGTTTGTTGGAGCAATGATCCCCACTGGTACTGGTTATAGTGCCCTGTTTTAGCACCTGTTTCTCAGAGTAATGATCTCCACATACAACAGTCCATCAATCTCCCCACCTTTTGCCCAGAGGTGACTCGCTTTGGCAAAGGACTATAAAAACTGACTTTCCTAAAGAGACTTTGAGATCTCTTTCTCCCCAACGGATCAAAGACGCATCTATGGTCGGACAACCACGAGGATGCATCTCGTCTGTTGGTAGCTATATCCCAACCTTTCTCTCTCTCTCTCTATCACAAAACTGAATTGTTACACGCAATAAACTGCATTACTGCTTTCTGCTGAATAAAACCTGACTGTCTTGCTTCTGTCTTTTGCACACTGGGGTCGAAACAACTGTCACGACTCCCGCTCGGGTTGAGAGGATGGTGACAGGGGACATCGCCTGGACCCCAACCCGCTGCCCATCGCCCATCTCAACAACATCCCAGTGCACCCCAGTGCAGCCAGGGGTGAGGGGGGACTCACGCTCGGGCATGGTCCTGGCGAAGACGAAGGTGGCGGCGCTGCAGCCCACGGTGTGCGCGGCGTGGTTGCAGGCGTGGATGTCGATGCGGTACTCGGTGAAGTGGCGCAGCCGCGACAGCACCGCCCGGTCACGCACCACCTTGTCCTCGAAGATCTGGAAGTCAGCCTTGGGCTCGCCTCCCCCGGGGCGGCTCGGGGCCAGCGGCTCCGCTGAGGAGGCGTTGGGCGCGGGTGTGGCGGCCGCCGCGTCCCTGCGCTGCTTCTGGGACCTGGGGACAGGAGTCGAGGCCCCAGGATTGTACCCCAAAATTGATCAAGGGAGGGGAGATCCCCCAGGCTGGTCCCAGCTCACCTCTGTGGGTTCTTATTAATGGATGTCACCTTCCAGGGTGGCCTGAGACAGCGGGAAATCAGTTAAAGGCTCTGCCAGGAGGAGCCGCTGGACCCCCCCACCCAGGCAGACCCACGCACCCAGCTTGAGGGAGCCCCCCAAAAGCAGGGACCCCCCCAGATGGCACCTGGGGATGGTGATTGAATTGTGGAGGAAGTTCTCAAACTTCTTCTGGAAGGATTCGGCTTCACCCTCCATGCGGAGCTGCCCGTCGGTGGGGCGGCAGGGGCAGCACCTCTCCTCAGCATCCTGCTCCCCCTCGGGACCATCCCCGAACCCGAAGCGCGTGTCTGCGCTGCTGGTGGGCAGCTTCAGGCCTGTGGGCAGCAAGGGGCAGGGCTGGCAGGGCCTGGCTCGCTGCTGGTGGGCAGCTTCAGGCCTGTGGGCAGCAAGGGGCAGGGCTGGCAGGGCCTGGCTCAGGGCACAATCCCCGTTCTGCCGGTGCCCTCGGCTGCTGTGCTGCCCCTGCCCCGCCTGGCCTCACCTTTGTGGCAGTAATCGTTGATGTAGAGCTCCATGTCCTCGGCCAGCTGCTGCCACAGCACCAGGTAATAAATGATGTTGCCATTGCGTTGCGTGGGCGGCTTCCAACGCACCACGATGTGGGAGGAGGAGTTGGACATGGAGATCACGTCCCGGGGCACCGTCGGGGCTGGGATGACACAGGGGTGGTCAGGCTTTTCTGGGGATGGTCAGGCTTTTCTGGGGGTGATCAGTCTTTTCTGGGGGGGCTCAGTCTTTTCTGGGGGCTCCACCATGAGCATCCCCAGCCCCGTGCCAGCCCCTTACCCACTGGCATGGTGCCAGTCATTTCTGGGAATGCTCAGTCTTTTCTAGGGGGGACCAGTCTTTTCTGGGGGTGGTCAGTCTTTCCTGGGAACTCCACCATGAGCATCCCCAGCCCCATGCCAGCCCCTTACCCGCCAGCATGGTGCCAGTCTTTTCTGGGGGTGGTCAGTCTTTTCTGGGGGGTGGTCAGTCTTTTCTGGGGGCTCCACCACGGGCACCCCCAGACCTGTGCCAGCCCCTTACCCACTGGCATGGTGCCAGTCTTTTCTGGGGGTGGTCAGTCTTTTCTGGGGGTGGTCAGTCTTTTCTAGGGGGGATCAGACTTTTCTGGGGGTGATCAGACTTTTCTGGGGGTGATCAGACTTTTTTGGGGTGACCACTCTTTTCTAGAGGTGATCAGTCTTTTCTGGGGGTGATCAGTCTTTTCTGGGGGCTCCACCACGGGCAACCCCAGACCTGTGCCAGCCCCTTACCCACTGGCATGGTGCCAGTCCTTTCTAGGGGGGATCAGTCTTTTCTGGGGGTGATCAGTCTTTTCTGGGGCTCCACCACGTGCATCCCCAGCCCCGTGCCAGCCCCTTACCCACCGGCATGGTGCCAGTCTTTTCTGGGGGTGGTCAGTCTTTTCTGGGGGTGATCAGACTTTTTTGGGGTGACCACTCTTTTCTAGAGGTGATCAGTCTTTTCTGGGGGTGGTCAGCCTTTTCTGGGGGTGGTCAAGCTTTCCTGGGGACTCCAACATGAGCATCCCCAGCCCTGTGCCAGCCCCTTGCCCACTGGCATGGTGCCAGTCTTTTCTGAGGGTGATCAGTCTTTTCTGGGGGTGGTCAGTCTTTTCTGGGGACTCCACCACGGGCACCCCCAGCCCGTGCCAGCCCCTTACCCACCAGCATGGTGCCAGTATTTTCTGGGGTGATCAGTATTTTCTGGGGGTGATCAGTCTTTCCTTGGGACTCCACCATGAGCACCCCCAGCCCGTGCCAGCCCTTACCCGCCGGCATGGTGCGGATGTAAACCACCTCGCTCTGCGCCCCGTAGTTGCGCCCCTCCTCGGCCGTGGTGAGGGTGATGGCGCGCACGAAGATCGCGTACTGGGTCCAGGGACGGAGGTTGAGCAGCGTCACCCCCGGCTCCTGCTCGCTGCTCAGCGGCAGATCCACGTCCAGCACGTTCCAGCTCTGAGCCCCGCAGGCGTCCTGCCCCACGTACTCTGACACATTCTGGAAGGGTCTGCCCCACACCAGGCGTCAGGGAGGGTCCCAAAACCCCCGGGTGTCCAGGAAGAAAGGACCTCACGGGCTGGGATTCCCATGCCCTCCACAACGGGGACCACTTACGACTCCTTGTAGTAGACAATGAAGCTGAGGAGGTCCCGGTACTCGGGGGGCCGGTACCGCTCCCACTTGAGGAAGATGCGGTCGGACTCGGTGACGTTGGAGATGAAGCGCAGGGTCTGGGTCTTACCTGTGGGGAAGAGGCAGGGCTCAGGCAGAGGCTCGTGGCGCTGCTGCTTGTCCCCATCCCCGTACTCACAGGACGCCCGGTCCCCGTTGGTGCGGGGGTTGATCTCCGCCTTGTTCTGCCGCCCCTTGGTGCCTGTCACCTCCTCCATGCGATAGATCTCGGCCAGGCACAGCTTGGGATTGAAAGCAAAGTACATCTTGCCCACGGGGATGGAGAGGATGTGGTGGCTCCAGTCCCAGAGCTGCTGCAGGTTCTGGTTGTCCAGGACGTACAGGGTGTAATTCCTGGGGAGGAGATGTGGATAGAGGCAGGGGGCAAAGGTACATTCAGAGCCACATATCCCCCAAAAACCCACACCATCCTCACCCATCCACCATGGAGTCACCACGGATCAGTTTGAGGTTCTTGAAGAAGGACAAGGATACGAGGGCGAAGGAGTGTTTGATCTTCAGGAAGCCCGTGATGGTCTCAATGAGCCCCAGGCTGCTCTGCAGCTCCGAGGCCAGGTTATCTGGGAATGACACCCTGCGTGAGCTCAGGGAGAGGGGCACCTCCCCGTTAATTCCCCCTTCCTCCACCCCCTGCCCTCCACAGCAGCTCTCCCACCCGGGGTGGGTTCGGCTGGGTCTGGCACTCACAGCCCCGGCGGATGTTGAGAATGAGGTTCCCCTCGATGAGGGTGCAGCCCCCCAGCTCCTGCGCTGCCTGCATCGAGTCGATGGTCTTGGTGCCCACCTTGCACTCCTTGGGACACAGCCCCTCGCATTTGTGGCAGAACATGCTGCGGGCAGGGCGACAGGGACAGTGAGCTGGCCAAGGCGCCACCACCGCGGCAGTGCCGGGACGCTGGGGACACCCCCACCTGCTGTCGCTCCTGGTGTACCCCGAGGGACACTCGGACAGGCACTGCCGCTGGTGGATGACGAACTTGGAGGCGTCGCGGGGGTTGTCGGAGACCTTGCGCAGGCTGGCGCAGTACTCGGCGGTGACGCAGCGCCAGCCCTCGTACTCGTAGGTGCGGGGCGGGCAGGAGGGCAGGCAGTGCCCGTTGAAGTGGAAGTGGCGGCAGGCGACGCACGCCCGTCGGTCGTGGGGGCGGCCGCAGCCCCCCAGGCACTCGGCGTGGCAGCACTCGCCCGCTGCCGTGCACGCCGAGCCCGCGCCGCACGGGCACACTGCCGGGGGAGACACGGAGGGCTGGGACACGGAGCGCAGCCTGGGCTGCGCAGATGGGACTGGGGCAGGTGTGCACGGGGGAGAGGTGGGAAGGGCTCGGGGGGCTGCTGATACCCTCCGGGGCTGGGGGAAAACGGGGGTGAAGGGTGGGATAGGGAGGTGGAGTGATGGAGGGATGGAGGATGGATGGATGGAGGAATGAAGGGATGCAGGGACAGAGGGATGAAGGGAGGAATGTGATGCTCAGGGGGCTGCTGACATCCTCCAGGGCTGGGGGAAACGGGGGTGAAGGGTGGGATAGGGAGAGAGATGGAGGGATGGAGGATGGATGGAGGAATGAAGGGATGCAGGGAGGGAGGGATGAAGGGAGGAATGTGATGCTCAGGGGGCTGCTGACATCCTCCAGGGCTGGGGGAAACGGGGGTGAAGGGTGGGATAGGGAGAGAGATCGAGTGATGGAGGGATGGAGGATGGATGGAGGAATGAAGGGATGCAGGGAGGGAGGAACATGGGGATGGATGTGGTGATGGAGGGATGCAAGGATGGAGGGATAGTGGGATGAAGGGATGGAAGGAGGGATGAAGGGAGGAATGTGATGCAGCAATGGAGGGATGCAGGGACAGAAGGAAGGATGCTGGGATGTGGGGATCCAATAATGGCAGGAGAAAGGGAAGGATACAGATATGCAGGGAGGGATGAAGGGATGTAGGGATGGATTGATGGAGAAGTGGAGGGAGGCATGGCAGGGTGCACAGAGGGATGGAGGAATGCATGGACGGCCGTGTGATGAGTGGCTGAGTGAGCAGCTGGGCTGGTGGATGAGGGGCTGCACGGAGGGACAGCAGGACAGATGGACGGACAAGGTGGGGCTCAGCCCATGCTGAACCCCATCTGCCCAGTGCAGCCAGGCCGGGGCCACAGCCGAGGTTGCAGCCCTGATAAGGATCTGTGTTTATAGTACATATTTCATTACCAGCTCTCCTGTTTACAGCAAACGAGCTCAGGAGGGGCCTGTATTTACCTCGCCGCTGGGAAAACACAAAGCTGGGAGCTGGCCTCTCCTCAGAGGATGATACAGCACAGATCTGGTTACCAGAACAGCCGGGGAGCCACCTCCCCACACTGGGGCCACCAGCCTCCTTCCAGTGCCCTCTCAGTTTGCCCCACAAACCAGCACCATCCCAGCACAACCTGTGCCGCCAGCACCCACCTTTCTGGCAGTAGCTGGAGGTCCAGCAGCGATAATCCAGCTGCCCATTGACGCTGGTCTGCACGCACGGCTTCTCCACGTCCAGGATGCCCGGGCAGACATCGGCACACTCTTCAGCCGGTTTGTTGCCGACAATGTAGGTGCTGTCGCCGGCGTCGGGCAGCAGCAGCCCCCAGTCGATGGTGGAGAGGTGGCAGAGCTCCTGGTTGCGCTCGATGCGCACCGAGCCGCGCAGGATGTGGCCCAGGCTGTGCAGCCCCACGTCCCGCAGGTGCGGCATCTCGAAGATGACCAGGGCGTAGCTGAAGAACAGCTCGGTGCCGCGGATGACCGAGAGGTTGGGGAAGAGATCCCGCAGGCTCTCCAGCCCGTAGACGCGGAAAAGCAGCAGGTACTCCGTGATCATGAGCAGGCGAGGGAAGCTGAGCCCCCGGAAGTCCTCGGCGCCCGTGGTGAACATCAGCAGGATCTGCAGGTTGCCCTCGATGATGGAGCAGTTCTCCAGCTTCCGCAGCTGGGACACGTCGTTGCGGATGTCCATGCTGCCGCAGACTGGGGTGGCGAGAGGGGGACGCCGTGGGCAGCTGATCCCCCTCCCCACCCGGGGATCCCCCAGGGGGTTCAATATCCTGGTGCTGCCTGTCAAGCCCGGCTGGAATTGGTTTGGGCAGCCGGGGAGATGCGAGCGGCTCTGACGCTGCGGCTCTCCGGGGCACGGCGCGGCCGTCAGCGCTGATGCTAACGAGGCCTGGCAGCCCCAGAAACACATCCCAGCCCTGCTGGCCACTCTGGGGGTGCAGATGGTTTTCCCCCTTCCCTGAGTTGTGGGGGCTCACAGATCTCTCCACTCATGGGCACGCGGTTACCCAGTGAGTGGCAGCTCCAGCAAGGTGCCCAGACAGGTAATGGGGCTACCACAGATCTCCATGTTGGGGCACTGCCCCAACCCCATATTGGTGATTTTGGGGCTTTTCCACTCAAAAACGGGCAGCACAATCCCCAGCACCTCCTGCTTCCTAATCCCAAAAACAAGCCAAGAAATTCCCACTGACAGCACCCCCAGCCAGAAACCAGCTCCAGGTCCTGGAGGGAGCCACCCCTCTGTCTGCTGCCAGCCTGAGCCAGCAGCTCATGGCCATGTCCTTGTCCCAGTGACATTTTTCCCCTCTTGGTGTGACCCATGAACCGTGGGCAATGTGGCCCCATGGGCACTGTGGCACTGACAGCTGCCAATAGTCCCTCACCCCAGCACTGCACCTTCAGGGCTGAGTATTCCAGGATTTCGAGGCCAAAATTTCCAGGTTTTGGGGCCAGAATTCCTGTGGTTTTGGGGCAGGAATCCCGAGGGTTTGAGTCATAAAATTCCCAGGATTTTGGGGCTGGAATTCCCAGGATTTTCAGGCTGGAATTCCCAAAGTTTGGGGCTAAAATTCCCAGGATTTTCAGGCTGAAATTCTGAGAGTTCTAAACTTGGATTCCCCAGGTTTCTGGGCCCAGAATTCCAAGGGTTTGGATCATAAAATTCCCAGGATTCTGGGGCTGGAATTCCCAGGATTTTCAGGCTGGAATTCCCAAAGTTTGGGGCTAAAATTCCCAGGATTTTCAGGCTGAAATTCTGAGAGTTTTAAGCTTGCAATCCCCAGGTTTTTGGGGCCAGAATTCCAAGGGTATGGGTCATAAAATTCCCAGGATTTTGGGGCTGAAATTCCCAGGATTTTCAGGCTGGGATTCCCAGGATTTTGGGACTGGAATTCTCAAGATTTTGAGGCTGAATTTCCCAAGATTTGGGGCTAAAATTCCCAGGATTTTCAGGCTGAAATTTTGAGAGTTCTAAACCTGGAATCCCCAGGTTTTTGAACCAGAATTCCAAGGGTTTGGGTCACAAAATTCCCAGAATTTGGGGGCTGAAATACTCAGGATTTTGGGGCTAAAATTCCCAGGATTTTTAGGGTGAAATTCTGAGAGTTCTAAACTTGGAATCCCCAGGTTTTTGAGCCAGAATTCCAAGGGTTTGGGTCACAAAATTCCCAGAATTTGGGGGCTGAAATACTCAGGATTTTGGGGCTAAAATTCCCAGGATTTTCAGGCTGAAATACTCAGGATTTTGGGGCTAAAATTCCCAGGATTTTTAGGGTGAAATTCTGAGAGTTCTAAACTTGGAATCCCCAGGTTTTTGGGGCCAGAATTCCAAGGGTTTGGGTCACAAAATTCCCAGAATTTGGGGGCTGAAATACTCAGGATTTTGGGGCTAAAATTCCCAGGATTTTCAGGCTGAAATTCTGAGAGTTCTAAACTTGGAATCCCCAGGTTTTTGAGCCAGAATTCCAAGGGTTTGGGTCACAAAATTCCCAGAATTTGGGGGCTGAAATACTCAGGATTTTGGGGCTAAAATTCCCAGGATTTTCAGGCTGAAATTCTGAGAGTTCTAAACTTGGAATCCCCAGGTTTCTGGGCCCAGAATTCCAAGGGTTTGGGTCATAAAATTCCCAGAATTTGGGGGCTGAAATACTCAGGATTTTGGGGCTAAAATTCCCAGGATTTTTAGGGTGAAATTCTGAGAGTTCTAAACTTGGAATCCCCAGGTTTTTGGGGCCAGAATTCCAAGGGTTTGGGTCATAAAATTCCCAGGATTTTGGGGCTGGAATTCCCAGATTTTGGGGCAGGAATTCCCAGGATTTTGGGACTGAAATTCGCAGGATTTTCAGGCTGAAATTCTGAGAGCTCTAAGCTTGGAATCCCCAGGTTTTTGGGGCCAGAATTCCAATAGTTTGGGTCATAAAATTCCCAGGATTTGAGGCTGGGATTCCCAAGGTTTGGGGCTAAAATTCCCAGGATTTTCAGACTGAAATTCTGAGAGCTCTAAGCTTGGAATCCCCAGGGTTTTGGGGCCAGAATTCCAAGGGTTTGGGACATAAAATTCCCAGGATTTTGGGGCTGGAATTCCCAGGATTTTCAGGCTGGAATTCCCAGGATTTTGGGACTGGAATTCTCAAGATTTTGAGGCTGAAATTCCCAAGATTTGGGGCTAAAATTCGCAGGATTTTCAGGCTGAAATTCTGAGAGTTCTAAACTTGGAATCCCCAGGTTTCTGGGCCCAGAATTCCAAGGGTTTGGGTCATAAAATTCCAGGATTTTGGGGCTGAAATTCCCAGGATTTTCAGGCTGAAATTCCCAAGGTTTGGGGCTAAAATTCCCAGGATTTTCAGGCTGAAATTCTGAGAGTTCTAAGCTTGGAATCCCCAGGTTTCTGGGGCCAGAATTCCAAGGGTTTGGGTCACAAAATTCCCAGAATTTGGGGGCTGAAATACTCAGGATTTTGGGGCTAAAATTCCCAGGATTTTTAGGGTGAAATTCTGAGAGTTCTAAACTTGGAATCCCCAGGTTTTTGGGGCCAGAATTCCAAGGGTTTGGGTCACAAAATTCCCAGAATTTGGGGGCTGAAATACTCAGGATTTTGGGGCTAAAATTCCCAGGATTTTCAGGCTGAAATTCTGAGAGTTCTAAGCTTGCAATTCCCAGGTTTTTGAGGCCAGAATTCCAAGGGTTTGGGTCATAAAATTCCCAGGATTTTGGGGCTGCAGTTCCCAAGGAGGTGGGGGGGGGGGTTTTCTCTCTGCCCCTCCTGCCCAAAAGCGGGGTCTGCAGAACTGGGGGGCAAATTGAGACAGGGAACCCCTGGAGAGCTTCGCCTCAGGGTTTGTCTCGCAGGAATTACCGGGCAGCCCCCACCCCAAGCACCCCCCACCCCTCTCCCACGCACTTACTCTCGGAGGGAGCCCACACGGGGGGCAGCGGGAGGTGGCCGAGGACCAGCAGCATCACCCCCAGCCTCGGGGCACCCGTCCCCATCCTCATCGGGACCCCCGGGGCCCCGTCCCGGTCCCACCTCGGGTTCTGGTGCTCCGTGACCGGACGGTGCCCGGGGAACCCACGGACGCTGCGGCCCCTTCGCTTCTTCTGTTTTCGGCTGCCGCACACAAAATATTTAGCCTGACAACTGTCAGGGCCAGGGCCAGGGCATGTTTGGGAAATAGAGAGGGGGAAAACAGGGCGGCCCCCCCGCGCTGCAGTGGGTGGGAAGGAAGTGCTGCCTCCTGCCTCAGTTTCCCCAGCCAGAGCAGGAGGATCCGAGTTGTTCTGGCAAGGGGACGCCAGGAAAGCAGCCAACAAACCACAGGGACCCCCCAGAGCAGCACAGAAGGGACAATTTAAGGGTCACTCTGCCCCACAGGGTGAAATCTGGGGTGTCAGGAGCGCACGGCTTTGGGGTTCCCCCAGATCGGCAGCGCTATTGAGGGAGGAAGCTGCGGGCACCCAGCACCTGCCTGGCTGTGAAGGGGAAGGAGTAGCAGGACAAGAGGATAGAGGAGGAGGAGGTGACATTTATTTTTTTCATTAGGACAAAGCAGTGAGGAGGGGGGTCCCAGCTCCGGGGCAGCAAAATCTGGGGGCAGGAGCGGCGTGCTGATGTCCCAGTGACCCTCCAACACCACGGAACTGGGAGATCTGGGACTGGACACCGCCCCTACCCCCTCGGATGGGGCGATGAGGGGACCCCAAATGCTCCCCTCGCAGGGTCCTGTGTTTTTTGGGAGGGGCTCAGGAGCAGCTGCTTCTCCGCCGGCGCAGCAGAGCCGTGTGGGGGCTGCTCTCCTCCTCTTGGTCACTCTCACAGCAGCGCTGGGGGCACAGGGGGGGGGGCTGCAGGGCAGGGGCAGGGCTTCCCCCACAGAGAGAACCCCCAAAGGAGAGGGCTGTGGAGACAACCCTCGCTGCACAGCACCCCATTCTATTCCATGCCTCTATCCCTGGGGTATCTCCCCATTCTTCCCTCATCTCATCCCAGCCATGCTCTGCCCCTCCTGCCCAAAACAGGGAGCCTGCAGCATAGAGGGTACTGGATTGGGGAGAAACTGAGACAGACACCCCCCAGATCCCTTCTGCCCCCCTCCCAGCCCGTGCTGGGTGGGATCTGGGGGCTCATCTCATCCCACCCATGCTCTGCCCCTCCTGCCCAAAACAAGGGGCCTGCAGCACAGAGGGCACTGCCATGGGGAGAAATGGGGAGAAACTGAGACAGACCCCCCCAAATCCCCTCTGTCCCCCCCTCCCAGCCCGTGCTGGGTGGGATCTGGGGCTCCTGTGGGTTCATCTCATCCCACCCATGCTCTGCCCTTCCTGCCCAAAACAGGGGGCCTGTAGTATAGAGGGCACTGCCATGGGGAGAAATGGGGAAAAACTGAGACAGACCCCCCACAAATCCCTTCTGCCCCCCTCCCAGCCCGTGCTGGGTGGGATCTGGGGCTCCTGGGGCTCACCAGCTCCTCCTCCTCCTTGCCCAGGTGGCAGAGCAGCCGCGAGCGGCACAGCCGGTTGCAGGCGGACACTGTGTTGTACGAGAGCTGGGGGACAGCAGGGGAGGGGGTCGGAGGTGGGGGTCGCTCCCACATCTCTGGGATGGAGCCCATCCTGAGCTCCCCAGGGCGCTCGGGGGTGGTGGGACCCGTTCACCTTCCACTTCCTCAGCGCGTTGAACTTGCGGAAGTTTCTCATGTTGATGGAGGAGCGGCTCCGGCTCAGCGCCTGCTTCCTGCTCAGGGGCTGCGGGGACAGGGACAGGGCAGTGCCACCGTGTCCCCACCCCGCCCCCAGGGGCTCTGCCAGCACCTCTCACCTTGATCCAGGGGTGCGCCAGGCACTCGGCCGCTGTCATGCGCCGCCTGCGGCACAAAGGGACACTCTGGGGATGGGGGCCCGGCCCCACACACCCACCGTGGGGATGGTGGGGACACAGAGGGCACCAGGTGGAAGTGGGGATGATGGGGATGGGGATGGAGATGGGAAATAGAGATGGGGGGGAGACAGGGATGGGTTGGAGATGGAGATGGGGATGTTGGAGGTGAGGATGGGGATGATAAAGATGAGAATGATGAAGATGGGGATGGGGATTTTGGAGATGGAGATAGATGGGGATGGGGATGGAGACTTGGAGATGATGAAGATGAGGATGGGGATGAAGATGGGGACGATGAAGATGGGGATGGGATATTGGAGGTGAGGATGGGGATGTTAGAGGTGAGGATGGGGATGATGAAGATGGGAATGGGGTGAAGATGGGGATGATGAAGATGGGAATGGGAATGATGAAGATGAGGATGGGGATGTTGGAGGTGAGGATGAAGATGAGGATATTGGAGGTGAGGATGGGGATGATGAAGATGAGAATGATGAAGATGAGGATGATGAAGATGAGGATGGGATGTTGGAGGTGAGGATGGGGATGATGAAGATGAGGACGATGAAGATGAGGATGGGATGTTGGAGGTGAGGATGGGGATGATGAAGATGAGGATGATGAAGATGAGAATGGGGATGTTGGAGGTGAGGATGGGGATGATGAAGATGAGGATGATGAAGATGAGAATGATGAAGATGAGAATGGGGATGTTGGAGGTGAGGATGGGGATGATGAAGATGAGGATGATGAAGATGAGAATGATGAAGATGAGGATGGGATGTTGGAGGTGAGGATGGGGATGATGAAGATGAGGATGGGATGTTGGAGGTGAGGATGGGGATGATGAAGATGAGGATGATGAAGATGAGGATGGGATGTTGGAGGTGAGGATGGGGATGATGAAGATGAGGATGATGAAGATGAGAATGGGGATGTTGGAGGTGAGGATAGGGATGATGGAGATGGGAATGATGAAGATGAGGATGATGAAGATGAGGATGGGATGTTGGAGGTGAGGATGGGGATGATGAAGATGAGGATGATGAAGATGAGGATGGGATGTTGGAGGTGAGGATGGGGATGATGAAGATGAGGATGATGAAGATGAGGATGGGATGTTGGAGGTGAGGATGAGGATGATGAAGATGAGGATGGGATGCTGGAGGAGGGGGCAGACATCGGAAGGGAGGAGCATGGGGCTCACTGTGGCTCCTGCAGCAGCAGCTGGCGGATGAAGTCCTTGGCCATCTCCGAGGTCTGGCTGAAGCAGCGCTCCTCGAACTCGTAGGCACCGGCCACGACGTTGGAGAGGGTCTCAGCATCCGTCTCACCCTGGAAGGGGGACAGGCCACTGAGCCTGCGGGGACACAACAGAGCTGCTGAGTGCCAGGACAGCACTGGCTCGGCCTCCCCAGCACCCGCAGTGCCTCAGTTTCCCCAGCCACAGGCAGCACTGCCCATACTCACAGAATGTAGGTGATGACTCCAATGCTCCTGAAAGGAGGAGATGGGGGTCAGGCCACGCTCTGTGGCACCCAGGGGTGTCCCTCCCCACCCCCCAGCTCAGCCTGCTGCCCCCAAATCCTGACTGCTCACCACATGTCAGTCGCGGGGCTCAGTGGCTCATAATTGATCACTTCAGGAGCTGGGGGCAAACACAGAGCCAGGGTGGGACATCCTGCCACCTCCCTCCCCTGCTGTGGCCCCCCAGGGACCCCCAGGAATGTACCAATGTACTGGGGGGTCCCACAGAGGCTCTTGAAGGTGGTACCATCCTCCAGCTGCTGGGCCAGCCCAAAGTCGATGATCTTGATCCAGGGCTTGGGGACATCCTTCTCCTGCAGCATGATGTTCTCGGGCTGTGGAACAGGGGGATGACAAAGGGGTGAGAGCAGCAGCCTGGGGAGCTGAGAGGAACGGGACCAGGGCTCTGGCAGGATCCCCAGGGAGTGAGGATGGGGGTCCCCACGGGCACCTTGAGGTCGAAGTGGGCGATGAGGCGAGCGTGAAGATACTGCACCCCACTCAGGATCTGCCCCAGGAACTCGATGGCCTCCTCCTCTGACAGCATCTCCTTCTGGGCAATGAAATCAAAGAGCTCCCCACCGCTGATCCTGCACGGGGTGGGCGCAGGGGAGCTCGGCCACCTCCAGCACACGGCACAGAAAAGGGGGTCCCCCCTCAGCACCCCACTCACAGCTCCAGGACGAGCACCACTTCAGCTCTGCCGGAGAACAGGTCGTGGAGCCGCATGATGTTGGGGTGGTGGAGCCGGCGGAGGATGGCGACTTCGCGCTCCACCTGCGCCCGCTCCCGGCCCCGGCGGCTGCCCCGGCCCCGCCGCGTCCTCACCAGCTTGGCGGCGTAGAGAGCGCCGGTGCTGCGCTCACGGCACAGCCGCACCACGCCGAAGTGGCCGCTGCAGCGAGAGCCGGGCTGGGGCGTGACCCACCCTGGGGACATCGCAGAGATCCGGGCACCCCTGGGGCCCTGGTGGGGCTGGGATCCGTCCTGTACCCCACTGAACCTGCCCGGATCCCTGCCTGGATCCCTGCCCGGATCCCTGCTCACCTGGGATGGATCCCACTCACCTGCACAGATCCCTGCCCAGATCCCTGCTCACCTGGGATGGATCCCACTCACCTGCACAGATCCCTACCTGGATCCCTGCTCACCTGGGATGGGTCCCACTCACCTGCACAGATCCCTGCCCGGATCCCTGCTCACCTGGGGTGGGTCCCACCTGCCCAGATCCCTACCTGGATCCCTGCTCACCTGGGGTGGATCCCACTCACCTGCACAGATCCCTGCCCGGATCCCTGCTCACCTGGGATGGATCCCACTCACCTGCCCAGATCCCTGCCCAGATCCCAGCTCACCTGCCCAGCTTCTCCAGCAGCTCATACACGTCTTCCACGCTGCCTGGCCTCGGGCTGGCTGCCAGGCTCTCACTCCCCACATCCTCCCTGGGCTCAGCCACATCCTGTGGGGCAGCACCAGGACCCGGCTCAGTCCCTGTGACAGACCTGGGGGTGCAGGGACCCCAATTCCCCTGGAGCACAGAACCCCCCAGCACACCTGGGGGTGCAGGGACCCCCATTCCTGGAGCACAGAACCCCCCAGCAGATTTTAAGAGAAATTCCCCAGTGCCCATCTGAGCTCAGGCCCTGCCCAGTTTTTCCAGTTCACACTAAATTCTTCAGAACATGGAGATTTTGGAGACTTTGACCCCTTGAAAGGACCTGCAGGAGCTGCTCAGGGGGCTTGGAAATGGTGCAGGAAGAGAGGGGGTCACAGCAGCCTCCTCCTCCTTCACTGTGCTGGGGTGTAAAATACAGAGAAAACACAATATATGGTTTTTTTTTTAAAAATAGATGAAAACAGCACTGTGAGCTCAGCCATGAGAGCCCTGGCCAGGCACTCCCAGTGCCCCCCACACCCCCCCACAGCCCTGGCTCACCTGGGGGCTGTCAGGGGCACCCCTCTGCCCCCCCTCAGCTGGGACCCCTGCCCGGCCACCCTCGGCCATCCCTGCGAAGAGAACAGCCCCAGGGTGAGGAGGGGCTGCGCTGGGGCTGCTCAGCAGCTCCTGGGGTTTTTTGGAAGCTGCCAGGAGCCTCCCCCATGCCCAAGGGAGACAGTGACGCTGCTTTGGGGTAACAGAGTGACAAAGGGAGAAAGGTGACAGCGCAGAATGGTTGTGGGAGGAGAGAAGGGAAATTCTGGGAAAGGAAGGGAAATTCTGGGAAGTTCCAGGAAAGAAATTCTGAGGAAGGAAGGGAAGTTCTGGGAAGTTCCAGGAAGGGAAGTTCTGAGAAAGGAAGGGACGTTTCAGGGAAGAGAAGGGAAGGGGACAGAGGGGAAGGGAAGGGAAGGGAAGGGAAGGGAAGGGAAGGGAAGGGAAGGGAAGGGAAGGGAAGGGAAGGGAAGGGAAGGGAAGGGAAGGGAAGGGAAGGGAAGGGAAGGGAAGGGAAGGGAAGGGAAGGGAAGGGAAGGGAAGGGAAGGGAAGGGAAGGGAAGGGAAGGGAAGGGAAGGGAAGGGAAGGGAAGGGAAGGGAAGGGAAGAGAAGAGAAGGGAAGAGAAGAGAAGAGAAGAGAAGAGAAGAGAAGAGAAGAGAAGAGAAGAGAAGAGAAGAGAAGAGAAGAGAAGAGAAGAGAAGAGAAGAGAAGAGAAGAGAAGAGAAGAGAAGAGAAGAGAAGAGAAGAGAAGAGAAGAGAAGAGAAGAGAAGAGAAGAGAAGAGAAGAGAAGAGAAGAGAAGAGAAGAGAAGAGAAGAGAAGAGAAGAGAAGAGAAGCTGCCTGGGGCCCCACTCCCATCTCCTTCTGCTGCAGGAGGGAGGAGGCAGAGCATGAAGATAGTTGAGAAGACATTTCTAAGGTTTTACTTTTCATTATCCTGCTCTGATTCGATTAGTAATAAACGCAATTAATTTCCCCCAGCTGAGTGTGTTTTGCTGATGACATTAACGGGTGAGTGAGCCCTCCCTGCCCTAATCCCCACCCAGGAGCCCTTTGTTCTGTGCAAAGTGACAGGGAGGCACCTGAGGAGGGGACAGGCACCTGCCTGCAGCTGGCACTTTGCAAACAGAACAGTAATTATTGGAAATAGAACAGTAATTAATTATTGGCAACAACCGAACCGACTTGGATTTGGCACTGGGTGGAACTTGCAAACAACAATATTCAAGCAATGTGTGTTTGGTCTGAGAGAAGGAAGAAGGGAAAAGAAAAGAAGGAAATGAGAGAGAAGGAAAGGAAAGGGAAAAGGGGAAAGGAAAGGAAAGGAAAAGGGGAAAGGAAAGGAAAGGAAAAGGGGAAAGGAAAGGAAAGGAAAAGGGGAAAGGAAAGGAAAGGAAAAGGGGAAAGGAAAAGAAAGGAAAAGGGGAAAGGAAAAGAAAGGAAAAGGGGAAAGGAAAAGAAAGGAAAGGAAAGGAAAGGAAAAGGGGAAAGGAAAGGAAAAGGGGAAAGGAAAGGAAAAGGGGAAAGGAAAGGAAAAGGGGAAAGGAAAGGAAAAGGGGAAAGGAAAGGAAAAGGGGAAAGGAAAGGAAAAGGGGAAAGGAAAGGAAAAGGGGAAAGGAAAGGAAAAGGGGAAAGGAAAGGAAAAGGGGAAAGGAAAGGAAAAGGGGAAAGGAAAGGAAAAGGGGAAAGGAAAGGAAAAGGGGAAAGGAAAGGAAAAGGGGAAAGGAAAGGAAAAGGGGAAAGGAAAGGAAAAGGGGAAAGGAAAGGAAAAGGGGAAAGGAAAGGAAAAGGGGAAAGGAAAGGAAAAGGGGAAAGGAAAGGAAAAGGGGAAAGGAAAGGAAAAGGGGAAAGGAAAGGAAAAGGGGAAAGGAAAGGAAAAGGGGAAAGGAAAGGAAAAGGGGAAAAGGAAAGGAAAAGGGGAAAAGGAAAGGAAAAGGGGAAAAGGAAAGGAAAAGGGGAAAAGGAAAGGAAAAGGGGAAAAGGAAAGGAAAAGGGGAAAAGGAAAGGAAAAGGGGAAAAGGAAAGGAAAAGGGGAAAAGGAAAGGAAAAGGGGAAAAGGAAAGGAAAAGGGGAAAAGGAAAGGAAAAGGGGAAAAGGAAAGGAAAAGGGGAAAGGAAAGGAAAGGAAAAAGGGAAAAGGAAAGGAAAGGAATCCCCTGGCCCAGCCCAGAGCTGGCTGGGTGCACGGGGGTGGCTGCAGCTGCAGCCTGGCCAGCATCCCCAGGCATGTGACACGTCCGTGGGGGGACAGCGTGTCTGTTTGTCCATCCCTGGGGATGTCTGCCTTGCCAGACACCCCCTTGCACGGTGCTGCTTTTGAAAGGAAGGAAACTGAGGCACGGGTGGGAGAAATGGAATTCCTGTGCAGAACTGGACCCACGGGGGTGTGGGGGGCACAGTGTCCCACCCACCAGTGAAACCAGCCTGGCCTCAGCACTGACTGATAGAAAAGGAGCTCCCAGGTCAGCAGAAGCTCTGTTGGACCCCAAACCCCCCCAAAGCGCAGCACCCCCAAGGCTGGCAGGTCACGGGGACCCCTCACCTGCAGCTGCAGCGTGGCAGTGCCAGGCTCTGCCTCACAGCACTCCCGGGAGCTCCAGCAGCACCCCCAGCTCCGAGCAGAGACAAAAACGGCCTTTGAGGAGCAGCTGTGCTGGTTCCAGCCCCAGCTCCTCCAGGAGTGGCCCGGACACAGTGGGAGGGACGTTGCAAACAGGAAGCCTGTGGGGAAACGTGTGGGGCTGGGGAGGGTTTGGGGTTTTTTTAGGTGGAGAGAGGCAGAGCTGGCAGTGCTGGGGGGGCACTGTCTCTGTCACCGCCCATCCCTGCTCCCCATGGATGAGCCAGACCCAGCCCTAAGCCTGGTTTGCAGGACAGGTGTTGCAAATAAAGGCAGAAATGGAGAATGCAACCCCCCTCCCTCCTAATTATTATTATGATTTTGAAATTAAGGGGCTCTCAGGCAAAGATATGGGAATTAGGAATAACAGTTCTGTACAAGGAAAATTAAAATAGAAATACAGTATTACACAGGACAATCCCAACCCTGCCAGAGTCAGAATCCAAGCTGACACCCGTCAGTCAGTCAGGGTGTTGGCACAGTCCCATTCAATGGTGGCTGCATCCTCCTGCAGGGGCAGATGTGGTTCAGCTGGAGCAGTGCTCCTGGAGAAGGTGCAGTTTCCTCTGAAGCTCCAGGGATGATGTGGAAAGGTCTGGTTTTCCTCTGGAATCCAGTGGAAAGAAGGTACCTTGGTGTCCAAAATGTCAGTTTTTATCTGGGTAGGAAAGGCTTGGCTCCTCCCCTGGCTGGAGCATCTCCCAGTGGGATGATGGAATTTTATCAGTCATGCCCTGGGCCTCACTGGCCATGAACAGGAGATATCTCCTGGAGGGAGGATGGGCTGTGGGAAAGATAAAGATGATTGCCCAGCTGGTTTAAAGATGACCCATGAGCAGATAATATGTGCCAGGAGATCAGGGTCACTGCCCCAGCTGGGTTAACAGATGGGGACAGAATCCACATTTCTGGCCACACCAACCCCACACACTGCCCTAATTCCCAACCCATGCAAGCCCCAGGTCCAGCCCTGGGCCCAACTGGAGCCTGGCACCACCTGGAAACGATGGCAGGGGACACTTTACACTGTGCCAGGACTGAATCCTGGCTCAGGGTGTGAGCCTGGGGCCACTGAGCTCTGCTGTCCCCACCAAACTCTCCTGTCCCCCAGCAGTGCCTGGGGTGCAGACAGGAGGCACAAAGACTCCTTTGCAGGTCTGGATGTGCTGCTGGTGCCCAGAGTCCTCTCCCCACCCCAGCCCAGCCATCCCGAGGCTGCCTGTGCCACCTGGATGTCACCCCAGGGCCACTGTGCCACCTTCCTGTGACGTGTCCCCATCACATGAAGGTTCTTGCAGCTTTGGGTCGCTGCTTCCTGCCTGTGGCCTGCAGCAGAGGCAGAGCAGAGGCTGCCACACCCTGCCTGTCCCCTGCCCAGCCATCCCCTGCTGCAGACCCTGCGTGGCCAAGCAGAGGTAGGGGCTGGGATTTGGGATTTGGGGCTGGGATGTGGGATTTTGGGGCTGGGATTTGGGATTTTGGGGCTGGGATTTTGGGGCTGGATTGCTGCAAGGCCAAGGAGTGACCCCTGAGCTGGACAGAGCAGCCTGCTGGACGTCCCCCCTGCCCAAAGGGATGAAAGGGGTGAAGAGAGAAGGGTTGGGGTTCTGTGCCCACAGCACTTCCAGCCAGATCTTACCCTCTCCAAAGGGGGAAGCCCAGCCCGGAAATGTCTGACAGAGCAGCTTTCAGCCCGTGTCAGGGCTGATCTGACTCGTTCCAGCTCAGAACAGGGTTTCAGAGGCACATCCTGCCAACCCCCTGAGTGCTGGGATGGGGGTGGGATGAGCCCAGCACCCCCTCCCAGCTGGGGATGCAGGTGAGCTCGGGGCCCTGGCATTGTCTGATCCGAATTCTCCTCCCCAGCACTCCCTGAGGTGGGTTACTGCACTCTGGGGTTTTGTTTCTCTTTTCAACACCTTCCTCACCTTCTCCTGGGGTGCAGGGCCAGGCTGGGCAAGCCGTGGGTTAAAGGTGGAGCTGAGTCCCTTTCCTGGTGCCTCTCAGACAAGCCTCAACCAACTCCTCTGACTCAGCTTTGCCTCCCAGATCCCACCAGCCCCAGCATCTTCCACCCCCTCAAGCAGCTGCTGTGCATTAACGTTGTTTTGCTGGGTGTTGGCAGCTCAGGGTCAAGCTCAAGGTCCCTCAGGAGCTGCTCAGCCTCTCCCTCCCCTACCCAGGGCTGACCTGACACACTGGGGACTTCAGAGAGGATTCACATGCTTTATCTCAGCTCCCCACCCAGAGCTTTTCTCCTCTGTCCCTTCCCATCCTGCAGGTGCAGCTGCTCTGCCTGGGGAGGGTCAGGGACGAGCCTGAGCTTGGGGAGCACAGGTTGTTGGTGAGAGGAGGGTCTTGCAGCCCCCAGACCGTGAGGGGTCCCTGCCCTCAGCCTTTTTCTCCCAAATTCTCTGCACAGGGCACCTCATGGATGACGACCATCCCCTGTTCAGCACCTTCAAGCCCGTTGGTGAGGACAGAGCCAAGCCAGCACCCAGCACAGCCCCCATCCGTGCCCCGGGGGCAGAGCAGCCACCAGGAGCCCACAGCAGCCGTGGCAGGGTAGGAGATGGGGCTGTGAGGCTGGGAACGAGCCCAGCTCACCCTCCCAGCTCTCAGGGGCTGTGTCCTCGCTGGCAGGGAGCACAACATCTGTCCCATTCCCTCCAGCTGCCTCCAGGCTCCTGGTCACCTGCAGCAGCCCAGTCCCTGCCTGAGGAGGACCTGTGGCCAGAGAGGGCGGCCCTGCATGCCCAGACCAGGCTGTGGTTTGAGCAGACACAGGCCCAGAGCTTGGGGCCCACGGGGGAGCTCCCAGAGTGGTTCCACGGCTTCATCAGCAGGAGGTGAGCAGGGGGAGGCCGAGGCAGGGGACAGGGGCAGTGTCCCCACCCTGGGATCCTAAACAGGGAGCTGGGTCCCTGGATGACGTGAGGGGGATGAGGTTGGACGGCTCAGTGTCCCTTCCCGCAGGGAGGCAGAGGAGCTGCTGCAGGATCAGCCCCTGGGCTGCTTCCTGGTGCGCTTCAGCGAGAGCACCGTCGGCTTTGTGCTCTCCTACAGGTGAGGGACCGGTCTGAGGGAGGGGGTGATGAGCTTGATCCCCTCCTGGCTGCTATTCCCATCCCATCCCATCCCATCCCATTGATCCCATCCCATATCCCATATCCCATAAATCCCATCCCATTGATCCCACCCCATCTCATAGATCCTTTCCCATAGATCTCATCCCATCCCATCCCATCCCATATCCCATAAATCCCATCCCATTCGATTGATCCTTTCCCATAGATCTAATCCCATCCCATCCCATTCCAAATCCCATAAATCCCATCCCATCCCATAGATCCCATCCCATCCCATAGATCCTATCCCATTGATACCATCCCATCCCATATCCCATTGATCCCATCCCATTGATCCCATCCCATTGATCCCATCCCATAGACCATAGGTCCCATCGATACCATCCCATCCCATATCCCATAAATCCCATCCCATTGATCCCATCCCATTGATCCCTTCCCATCCATCTCATCCCGTCCCATCCCAAATCCCATAAATCCCATTCTGTTGATCCCATCCCATAGATCCTATCCCATTGATCCCATCCCATATCCCATAAATCCCATCCCATATCCCATAAATCCCATCCCATATCATAGATCCTTTCCCATAGATCCCATAAATCCCATCCCATTGATCCCATCTCATCCCATATCCCATATCCCATCCCATCCCATCCCATAAATCCCATCCCATCCCATCCCATATCCCATATCCCATATCCCATAAATCCCATCCCATTGATCTCATCCCATCTCATAGATCCCATCCCATCCCATCCCATATCCCATAAATCCCATTCTGTTGATCTCATCACATCCCATTCATCCCTTCCCAACCCAAATCTCATAAATCCTATTCTGTTGATTTGATCCCATCCCATTCCATCGATCCCATACCCATCAATCCCATCCCATTGTTCCCATCCCATAGATCTCATCCCATCCCATATCCCATATATCCCATCAATCCCATCCCATTGATCTCATCCCATCTCATAGATCCTTTCCCATGGATTTCATTCCATCCCATCCCATACCCCATAAATCCCATCAATCCCATCCCATTGTTCCCATCCCATAGATCTCATCCCATCCCATATCCCATATATCCCATCAATCCCATCCCATTGATCCCATCCCATCTCATAGATCCTTTCCCATAGATCCCATCCCATCCCAAATCCCATAAATCCCATTCCATCGATCCCATCTCATCCTATCCCATATCCCATATCCCATACCCCATATCCCATAAATCCCATCCCATTGATCCCTTCCCATCCCATTGATCCTTTCCCATAGATCTCATCCCGTCCCATCCCAAATCCCAGAAATCCCATTCTGTTGATCCCATATCCCATAGATCCTATCCAATTGATCCCATCCCATATCCCATATCCCATATCCCATAAATCCCATCCCATCTCATAGATCCTTTCCCATAGATCCCATCCCATATCCCATTGATCTCATCCCATCTCATTGATCCCATCCCATTGATCCCATCTCATCCCATATCCCATAAATCCCATCCCATATCCCATAAATCCCATCCCATGGATCCCATCCCATCCCATAGATCCTATCCAATCCCATCCATCCCATCCCATATCCCATAAATCCCATCCCATATCCCATAAGTCCCATCCCATCTCATAGATCCTTTCCTATAGATCCCATAAATCCCATCCCATTGATCTCATCCCATCTCATAGATCCCATCCCATCCCATATCCCATAAATCCCATTCTGTTGATCTCATCACATCCCATTCATCCCTTCCCAACCCAAATCTCATAAATCCTATTCTGTTGATTTGATCCCATCCCATTCCCCATAAATCCCATCAATCCCATCCCATTGTTCCCATCCCATAGATCTCATCCCATCCCATATCCCATATATCCCATCAATCCCATCCCATTGATCCCATCCCATCTCATAGATCCTTTCCCATGGATTTCATTCCATCCCATCCCATATCCCATAAATCCCATCAATCCCATCCCATTGTTCCCATTCCATCGATCCCATCCCATCCCATCCCAAATCCCATCAATCCCATCCCATTGTTCCCATCCCATAGATCTCATCCCATCCCATATCCCATATATCCCATCAATCCCATCCCATTGATCCCATCCTATCGATCCCATCCCATATCCCATCCCATACCCCATAAATCCCATCAATCCCATCCCATTGATCCCATCCCATAGATCTCATCCCATCCCATACCCCATAAATCCCATCAATCCCATCCCATTGTTCCCATCCCATAGATCTCATCCCATCCCATCCCAAATCCCATCAATCCCATCCCATTGATCCCATCCTATCTCATAGATCCTTTCCCATGGATTTCATTCCATCCCATCCCATATCCCATAAATCCCATCAATCCCATCCCATTGTTCCCATCCCATAGATCTCATCCCATCCCATATCCCATCCATCCCATCCCATTGATCTCATCCCATCTCATAGATCCCATCCCATTGATCCCATCTCATCCCATATCCCATAAATCCCATCCCATTGATCTCATCCCATCTCATAGATCCCATCCCACCCCATATCCCATAAATCCCATTCTGTTGATCTCATCACATCCCA
Source organism: Oenanthe melanoleuca (assembly GCF_029582105.1). Lineage (NCBI taxonomy): Eukaryota > Metazoa > Chordata > Aves > Passeriformes > Muscicapidae > Oenanthe > Oenanthe melanoleuca. Next base: position 803,214 of record NC_079358.1, on the reverse strand, counting down.
TTCATCCCATTCATCCCATTCATCCCTTCCCAACCCAAATCTCATAAATCCTATTCTGTTGATTTGATCCCATCCCATACCATCGATCCCATATCCCATAAATCCCATCAATCCCATCCCATTGATCCCATCCCATACCCCACAAACCCCACACACCCACCCCAGTGTCCCTCCCCTCCCGCAGGGGCCAGGGTCGCTGCCGTCACTTTGTCCTGGACCAGCGGCCGGACGGGCGCTGCTCCATCCTGGGCGAGCGCCGCGCCCACGCCGTGCTGCCCGAGCTGCTGCGGCACCACGCCAGCGCCCCCGTCACCCCCTACCACGAGTTCCTGACCCTGCCCCTGCCCCGAGCACGGGTGAGCACCCCAAAACCTCCCCCAGCACCCCTGTTCCCAAACACAGCCAAGGGAAATCCCAGCGGGATTGGAGCCGCAGCCGCTCCGGTGCCAGGGGGAAATCTGGCAAAAAAAAGTCAAAAATCACGCTAAAAATGGCACGAAAAGTACTAAAATCTGCACTAAAATACCCCAATTCTGCCCAAATTCCAAGGGTGTCTGAGCGAAATATATTGGGAAAGAACGCCTAAAAAATTCACACTAAAATAGCCAAAATACGCCCCAAAATAGTCCGAAAATCAGTCATTGGACACCCAAAATCTGAACTGAAACACTCCAAACCTGTCAAAATTTGGAGGATTTCTAGGAAAAGCATCAGGAAAAATCCAGGAAAAAAATCAGCCTAAAAATCCAGAAATATAAAAAAAAATTATCAGTAAGAAATGCAAAAATGCCCAAAAAATGGCCAAAAAGTCCCCAAATCTGCACTAAAACATCCCAATTCTGCCCAAATTCCAAGGATGTCTCAGCAAAATATATTGGGAACGAACTCCTAAAAAATTCACCCTAAAATAGCCAAAATATCCCCCCCAAATGTCCGAAAATCAGTCATTGGACACCCAAAATCTGAACTGAAACACTCCAAACCTGTCAAAATTTGGAGGATTTCTAGGAAAAGCATCAGGAAAAATCCAGGAAAAAAATCAGCCTAAAAATCCAGAAATATAAAAAAAAAATATCAGTAAGAAATGCAAAAATGCCCAAAAAATGGCCAAAAAGCCCTGAAATCTGCACTAAAATACCCCAATTCTGCCCAAATTCCAAGGATGTCTAAGCGAAATATATTGGGAAAGAACGCCTAAAAAATTCACACTAAAATAGCCAAAATACGCCCCAAAATAGTCCTAAAATAAGTCACTGGACATCCAAAATTTGCTAAAATTCTGCTAAAATTCTGAGGATTTCTGGGAAAAGCATAGGGAAAAATCCAGGAAAAATTCAGCCCAAAAATCCAGAAATATAAAAAAAAATATATCAGTAAGAAATGCAAAAATGCCCAAAAAATGGCCAAAAAGTCCCCAAATCTGCACTAAAACACCCCAATTCTGCCCAAATTCCAAGGATGTCTTGGCAAAATATATTGGGAAAGAACGCCTAAAAAATTCACATTAAAATAGCCAAAAAATCCCCTCCCAAAATAGTCCTAAAATAAGTCACTGGACACACAAAATTTGCACTGAAGCACTTCAAATCTGCTAAAATTCTAAGGATTTCTGGGGAAAGCATCAGGAAAAATCCAGGAAAAATTCAGCCTGAAAATCCAGAAAATTCACAATTAGAAGTGCAAAAATGCCCCAAAAATCACACTAAAAATGGCACAAAAAGTACTAAAATCTGCACTAAAATACCCCAATTCTGCCAGAATTCCAAGGATGTCTCGGCAAAATATATTGGGAAAGAACTCCTAAAAAATTCACACTAAAATAGTCAAAATATCCCCCCCAAATGTCCGAAAATCAGTCATTGGACACCCAAAATCTGAACTGAAACACTCCAAACCTGTCAAAATTTGGAGGATTTCTAGGAAAAGCATCAGGAAAAATCCAGGAAAAAAATCAGCCTAAAAATCCAGAAATATAAAAAAAAATTATCAGTAAGAAATGGAAAAATGCCCCAAAAATGGCCAAAAAGCCCTGAAATCTGCACTAAAACACCCCAATTCTTCCCAAATTCCAAGGATGTCTCAGCAAAATATATTGGGAAAGAACGCCTAAAAAATTCACATTAAAATAGCCAAAAAATCCCCCCCCAAAATAGTCCTAAAATAAGTCACTGGACACACAAAATTTGCACTGAAGCACTTCAAATCTGCTAAAATTCTAAGGATTTCTGGGGAAAGCATCAGGAAAAATCCAGGAAAAATTCAGCCTGAAAATCCAGAAAATTCACAATAAGAAGTGCAAAAATGCCCCAAAAAATCACACTAAAAATGGCACAAAAAATACTAAAATCTGCACGAAAATACCCCAATTCTGCCAGAATTCCAAGGATGTCTTGGCAAAATATATTGGGAAAGAACTCCTAAAAAATTCACACTAAAATAGCCAAAATATCCCCCTAAATGTCCGAAAATCAGTCATTGGACACCCAAAATCTGAACTGAAACACTCCAAACCTGTCAAAATTTGGAGGATTTCTAGGAAAAGCATCAGGAAAAATCCAGGAAAAAAATCAGCCTAAAAATCCAGAAATATAAAAAAAAATTATCAGTAAGAAATGCAAAAATGCCCAAAAAATGGCCAAAAAGTCCCCAAATCTGCACTAAAACACCCCAATTCTGCCAGAATTCCAAGGATGTCTCAGCAAAATATATTGGGAAAGATCTACTAAAAAATCCAGGCTAAAATATAAAAAAAATCCCCCCAAACTAGTCCTAAAATCAGTCACTGGACACCCAAAATTTGCACTGAAACACCCAAAATCTGCTAAAATTCTGAGGATTTCTGGAGAAAGCATAGGGGAAAATCCAGGAAAAATTCAGCCTAAAAAACCAGAAAATAAGCAGGAAGTAATGCAAAAATGCTCCAAAAAATCAAAGTAAAAATGGACAAAAAAATGTCCTCAAATCTGCACTGAAACAATCCCAATTATGGCAAAATTCCAAGGATGTTTGGGCAAAATATATTGGGAAAGTACTAAAAAATCCAGGTTAAAATATCCAAAATAACCCCCCAAAAAGATGTAATATCAGTCACTGGACACCCAAAATTTGCACTGAAACACTCCAAACCTGTCAAAATTCTGAGGATTTCTGGGAAAAGCATCAGGAAAAATCCAGGAAAAATTCAGCCTGAAAATCCAGAAAATTCACAGTAAGAAATGCAAAAATGCCCCAAAAATCAAAGTAAAACTGGACAAAAAATCCTCAAATCTGCACTAAAAAAACCAAAAATGCTCCCAAACTGAGCCAGATTCCAGGGATTCCCAGCAGCCTGCTCGGAGCTGTCATCTATCGCGATATCTCTGTGCTGTCCCGACAGAAAGAGGAGCTCCGAGCGCAGCCCCCAGCGGGTGATGCTGTGAAATCCCCGCTGAGCCAAGAACCAGAGGAGCTCCCAGAGCTGGAATCCCCCAGAGCTGAGCATGGATCCAGCAGGGAGGTAATGGGAACATGAATTTTGGGATTCATGGGGAGAAAAAGAATTTCTGTAAATCAAATTAATGGGATATTGTCCTGGTTTGAAGGACAGGTGTCTGCCAGTAAAGGCAGAAAATTCTCTTTGAAATAGAGAATGTAAACCCCCTCCTCTAAATAATTATAATTTTGAAATTAAGGGGCTCTCAGGCAAAGATATGGGAATAGGAATAACAGTTCTTTACTAGGAAAATTAAAATAGAAATACAGAATTACAAAGAACAATCCCAAACCCTGCCAGAGTCAGAATCCAAGCTGACACCCGTCAGTCAGTCAGGGTGTTGGCACAGTCCCATTCAATGGTGGCTGCATCCTCCTGCAGGGGCAGATGTGGTTCAGCTGGAGCAGTGCTCCTGGAGAAGGTGCAGTTTCCTCTGAAGCTCCAGGGATGATGTGGAAAGGTCTGGTTTTCCTCTGGAATCCAGTGGAAAGAAGGTCCCTTGCTGTCCCAAATCTCAGTTTTTATCTGGGTAGGAAAGGCTTGGCTCCTCCCCTGGCTGGAGCATCTCCCAGTGGGATGATGGAATTTTATCAGTCATGCCCTGGGACTCACTGGCCATTAACAGGAGATATCTCCTGGAGGGAGGATGGGCTGTGGGAAGATAAAGATGATTGCCCAGCTGGTTTAAAGATGACCCATGAGCAGATAATGTGTGCCAGGAGATCAGGGTCACTGCCCCAGCTGGGTTAACAGATGGGGACAGAATCCACATTTCTGGTCACATCCTGTATTGCAACCGAAGACTGACGATGCAGAAGATTCCTCTTTGCTTTATTTGACTAAAGGGAGAGGTCACGGGGAATTCCCCTAGGATCTCTCAGATTTTTGGAGGACTCTCCTCCCTTTTTATCCCAATTTCCCTCCTTCTTTCCCCATTGCTGAGGTACTTGAGAGGCACAGACTTCCCAAACACCTGACACCTGAGATTCCCCTCTAATCTACAACCCTCCTTTTTCATTTTTAATTCTTATAGAATCCATACCTTTTCCCCATTGCTTCATTCATCTTTCAACACCCAATTTCATTTATCAGCAAACCTACAGTTTGTTTGTAAAGGCAAATGCCTTTTTCCATCCATCAATCAGTGGAATCCATCAATCAGTGGAGTCCATCCCATTGTTTCTTTTATCTCTTAGCGCTGCTTTTATCCACCAGCGGACCCACAGCTCGTTTGTAAAGACAAATGCGACATTGCTCTCACACTGTGACCCAAATTTGTTCAGTATTGTTATAAACTACACTTCCAGCTCTCATTTCTGTTCTGCCCCATCTCCCCCAGGCTCCGCCGTCGCTCCCGGCCAAGCGCGGCTCCCGGGGGTCGCGCAGCCCCTCGGGCAGCGCAGCAGCGCCCGAGGCTCCCCCCTACGCCCAGGTTCACAAAGCAGCCGCTCGCCCCGAGCCCCCCGAGGCCCCCGAGGCCAAGTACCAGCAGCTGATGTGTTTCCACGTCTATGCCGAGCCCCGCGAGGAGCTGGCCCGCAGCCCGGCAGAGCCCATCCCCTTCTATGCCATGGCTCGGGGCTGGAGCCGCGCCGCTGCTCCCGAGGAGAACATCTACTCGGAGGTGGCGCTGAGCCGGCAGGATCGCCCCGGGGCACCCCAAAATGCCTTCTCCACGCTGTCCCCACCCGCCCGGCCCCACCGCCGGCTGTTCCGCAGCGTTTCCAGCCAGGACTGCAAGAGGAGGCAGCTCCCGGCAGCTGCCGGCTCGGACGGGAGGGACAGAGCAGCTCCCGGCGCTGGCACGCAGGTGGGTCCCCAAAGGACATTGCTCTGGAGCTCAGCCCCAGCGTGGTGAGTCCTCCCAGAGTCTGAGGGGTCAGGATTTGCTCACACCACAGGGAGAATGGTTCAGGTTGGGAAGAAGCCAATCCTGTTCCACCCCCTGCCATGAGCAGGGACACCTTCCACCATCCCAGGCTGCTCCAAGCCCTGCCCAGCCTGGCCTCGGGCACTGCAGGGATCCAGGGGCAGCACCTGTGCCATGGTCTCATTACCCTCAGAGGGAAGAATTCCTTCCCAAAATCCCACCTGACCTTGCCCTCTGGCACTGGGAAACCTGTCACTCCAGGTCTTTGCAAAAACTGGGTCCCTGTCCTGAGCAAAGCCAAGGGCTGGGGGGGTAAAAGACCAACTTGGTGTTATTTCCTGGCTCTCAAATCCACTCTCTCCCTGAGAATTGCCTAGGTCACCCAGCAGCCTGCACTGGAGTTGGATGACCCCATGTACAGCCAGAGCACACCCAGGGACCAGCAGAGCACGGCCATGGCTGAGAATGTGTACGAGCAGCTGCCTGGGGACTGTCCCTAAGGACAAGAGCTGGCTCCCAGGAGGAACCTCAGCTTCATCTCACTGCAGGAAGCCCCTGGCCCTGGGAGGAAAGGTCCAAGGCTGCTGCTGTGCCCAGCTGGCAATGCAAATCTGCTCTTCTGCTTCCCAACCTGATGGACAGCACAGAGGGGAGCAGGGTTATCTCACCCATCAACACATTCCAAGAGACTTCTGATAATAAAATGAAAGGGAAGAGGCTGCTGCAGGAAAAACAGGGATGAGTTTGGCACTGTTAGTGCATTAAATTGGCCAGAAACTGGAGCCATGCCACAGCCAGGGCTGAACCTCCCCAGCCTGGAGACAACCTACATGCTTCCTCAGCCACAAAATTTGGGATGACACCACCACAAACCCTGGCTGGAACTGCCACAGTGGTGCTGGCAGTGTCAGTGGTGCTCCCAGCCCAACAGGAGCAGGGAGCCAGGATGGCCAAAGCCCTGGCTCACAGGGAAAAGGAGCATTGTAGTTGTTTCATCTGTGGAAAAATTCACTTCTGACTTTTCACCAACCTGAATTTCGTTGCTCTTAGAAGGCTGAAAGTGGAACATGAGCTCTTGAAACTCCCCTTGGTGCTAAACCTGAGCCATGACCCCAAGGAGAAATGGAAAGGGGAACCTGGGAGTCCCAGCCCCCACACAGGCTGTGCTCCACACTGCAAACTCCCTGGGCCAAGAGGGTACCTGGATGATGAAAACAGGCCTGGGTGGGTTCATTTAGAAGTATATTCCTTTACCAAATCTCTTCTGGGAGGATTTCACTGTAGATGCAAGATACAAATAAATTACTCAACAGTAGCTTTATTCTGATCATTCAAATACTCAAAACAGGCTCTGCAAAGTACTAAACATACAGGGAGCTAAACTAAAAATGAGATTAGTTTAAAATGTTCTAAGAAAAGACTTCAGTCATGGGGGTTTGCCTGTTTTTAAGAGGTAACATGGGAGAAAAACCACCTCTTGGGAGTTCTTCTTACTGGACTAACAAATATTGGCCATTTGAGCTGTGGTTACAACAAATAAAACCAGGAGTGGTGGGAATATAAGTTAAATAACCAGGCCAGCTCTCTGCTCCCTTCAGCATCACATGCTTTGGTGAACAAAGTGATGCCACAGAGATTTTGGATCCATGGATTGGGCCAGCAGAGCTGCACAGGACTTGCATCACCTCGACAGAATTCCTTAAATAAAAAAAGGTTTAATTTGAAGAAGTCAGGGCTGGGCAGTCTCCTGTTCCCAGCCAGGAGGGTAAAGTCAACATTTAATTGAAAGAGAACTGATACAAACAAGCTGAGGGGGAAAAAAAAGTACAATTGGCAGCTCTCCTCTGTCTGCCCAGAGGAAACTGCAGAGCTCAATCCCAGCCAATCTGGGATCCTCAGTTTGAGTCTGAGAATTCTGGGGCAGGACAGTGGGCTGGGGGAGGAGGAAAGAGGGGGAAAGGAAGGACAATATACATGCACACATGGCTCAGGGCATCCAAAGCCCTGAGAGTGCCAGGCAGGAGATTCTCCCCTCCACGTGTGGTGCTTGCCCTGGCACAGGGGTGTCCCCTCAGCTTGGCTCAGGCTGTGGAGCCCAGAGCAAAAACACCAACTTAAAAAAACCAGGATATCAAAATCATCAGCATGACAGAGTGCTGGAGCAGCCCAGACACGAGGAAACAGCTGTGAGGACATCAAGGTAAGGACAAAATAAAAATCCCAAAGCCAGGCTTGCTCTTGGAACTCACCGTGTTTTAGAAAGGGAAATGACACTCTCAATGCACAGCAAGTCCAAGAGAGGAGCAAAGTGGGAATTGGGAGTTTATTGAGGCTCTGCTGAAGGGTCTGTTCCCTCAGGAGGAGCTGCAGCCTCACACCCAGCACGTTCCCTGCAGTGCTGTCCTTGCCTGATCACAACTTCCACGTTATTGTTTACAAGGAGGGGGGAGGATTACAGGTGGAGTCTCAGGAGCAGCTTGCAATGACCCTTCCTGCCAGGCCAGGGAGTGCAGTGACCTCCCTCCCAGCCAGCAGCACCATGCTGGGGGCTGCCTGATCCCCCAGAGCCAGGACACAGCAGGACACCAGCCAAACAAGCAGGACAGATGTGTCAGAATCCATACTTGGCTTGAGTCTGTCGTCTGCTGAGCTTGTTTTCAGACCATGTGTTTTTCAGTTCCAGTTCCCTCTCCTTGGCCTGCAGAGATGGAGAGGATGCTGTTACCCTGTGTTTCAGTGACTCAGCAGCATTGTGGCCTCCTCTGGCCCTGCTCATGTGGATTACAGAGCTCTCCAGCCAGAAGCCTCGTTACAGGAGTTAGCACAATCACCCTGACAGAGGCCTGGATTAATTGGGATGCACAGGCATTTCACTGGTGCTGAAAAGCAGCTTCTCGTGGGGATGGGCTCAGCAGCTGCTCAGCAGCCCTGGGGGGGAACCCAGGACACGATCCCAGGGCCTCAGAACATGCAGGAAGGGCAAAGCAAAGCTGAAAGCTCAGGGACCCCCTCAGGGCCAGGACTCAGGGGGTTCTTGGGGTCAGCCCCTGGTCCCCAGCCTCTTGTTGCAATCCTGCAATTCTGGCTGGATCAGCTCACACACCACAGGGAGGGCACTCACCTGATGGATCAGGTATGTGATCTGGTGTTTCCTCCTTTGCTGTCCTGTGGGTTGATCTCCTTTTTTCTGGAAAGCAGAAAGAGGTGAGGTGTTCAGCCTGGACAGCAAACCAAGACACACAGCACACAGCAATCCCAAGCAGCATTTGTTCCCTATTAAACTGCAGATTCCTTGGGCTGAAGCACTTCCTGGCTGGCCCTCCCCACCCACACACCATGTTCTGAGGAACTCTACTGGTCTCTCACATGTCATTATTCACCAGCACCCTGTTCCCCTCCCTGTGACACAGCTCCAGCTGAGGCTCCAACCACTCCTCACCCTCCAGCCCACCTTGCTGAAGGACTTCATGGTCTTCTCCTCTGTCAGGGACTTGGTCAGCCACTGCTGGGCCCCACTCAGCTGGTCATCACCTTTGATGTCCACAAAGTTGATCTCTTCCCTCCCACGATTCCTCTTGCCTTGCAAACGCTTGAACTGAAGGAAGAACAGAAGAGCTGGAATTACACCCAACCCTGACCTGACACAAGGCACAAGCAACAGTTTTCCAGCCAGGGTTTTGATCTTTTGGAGAATTTCTGCTTGTTGTACATCTGAGTATTTAAAACTACTCAGCATGAAGATTATCATCTCATTTTCCTATTAAAAATAAAATTTTTTTCCTGCTTCCAGGCTTGTTCAGGAGAACCCTGGAGTCCTGAATCTCTCATTTTAAGAGCCACAGAAGAACCTCAAGTTTTGCCAACATATTCACCTGGTCTGCACCAGCCAGGAGGGGTCAGGCTCTGCTCCCAGGGAACAGGGACAAGACAAGAGAAAATGGCCCCAGGTTGCACCAGGGGAGGATTAGGTTGGATAAAGGGAAAATTCCTACACCCAGAGGGTTGTCCAGCCCTGACACAGGCTGCACAGGGCAGTGGTGCAGTCCCCATCCCCAGAAGGATTTAAAAGCCATGTGGAGGTGGCACTTGGGGACATGGTTGAGAGGCAGTCTTGGAAGTGATTTTCCAACCTCAACAATTGATTCTATCAATTAAAAGAATAATTGATAATAAATATCAGGCCTGCAGACTCTGCAGGAGCCCAGCAGATTGTGAGAAGGACTCCACACGTGTCCAGAACACAGCATGAGACCCCCAGCCCAAATCTCTGGAAACACAGCCCATGCTGGGGGACAGGAGCATGGCTGCCAAGCAGGTTTTGTGCTCTGGCAGAGCTCAGGGCCCCATTCCAGAGGGGGACAGACAGACAGACAGACAGTGCAGTGCCAACCGCTTCGTCGTCGATGAAGGAGGAGTCAGTGCTTGTCTCCTGTGCTGGGGGCTGGGCTGCTTCCACCTCTGGGTAGTACCCACTGCTGTAGTAATCCTGGCAGGGAAAAGGAAACCAGTTTGGGATGAGAGCAATCCTGGGGCTGATTGCACCACAGGGACAAACCAACACATGCTTTGAGGGACTTTTCACAAGGACAAGGGGAATGGCTTCCCACTGCCAGAGGGTCAGATGGGGTATTGGGAAGGAATTCTTCCCTCTGAGGGCAGTGAGGCCTTGGAACAGGGTGCCCAGAGAAGCTGTGGCTGCTCCACCCCTTGAAGTGCTCAGTGCCAGGCTGGAGAAGGCTTGGAGTGATCTGGGACAGTGGTTGGACTTTAGGGTCCCTTCCAACCCAAACCAGTTGGGGATTCTTTGAATTATTAGAAACAACGTGAGCTCAAACACCTGCTCCAGTGAGCCCTGACTCTGCACCCTCACGTCCAGGGCATTTCCACAGGAGTGCAGCTGTCAAACATCTGTCCAGCAAAGAACATCTGGAGCTCTCACACTGTAGGAATCCCCTTGTGCCCAGTGCTGTGGCTCCCTGTCCCAGGTATCTCACACAGGCTGCACTCCCAGGAGCAGCCAGTAACTAATTTGAGTGTGTTGGGTTGGTGTGACCAGAAATGTGGATTCTGTCCCCATCTGTTAAACCAGCTGGGGCAGTGACCCTGATCTCCTGGCACATATTATCTGCTCATGGGCCATCTTTAAACCAGCTGGGCAATCATCTTTATCTTTCCCACAGCCCATCCTCCCTCCAGGAGATATCTCCTGTTAATGGCCAGTGAGTCCCAGGGCATGACTGATAAAATTCCATCATCCCACTGGGAGATGCTCCAGCCAGGGGAGGAGCCAAGCCTTTCCTACCCAGATAAAAACTGACATTTTGGACAGCAAGGAACCTTCTTTCCACTGGATTCCAGAGGAAAACCAGACCTTTCCACATCATCCCTGGAGCTTCAGAGGAAACTGCACCTTCTCCAGGAGCACTGCTCCAGCTAAACCACATCTGCCACTGCAGGAGGATGCAGCCACCATTGAATGGGACTGTGCCAACATCCTGACTGACTGACGGGTGTCAGCTTGGATTCTGACTCTGGCAGGGTTTGGGATTGTTCTTTGTAATACTGTATTTCTATCTGAATTTTTGTGGTAAAGAATTGTTATTCCAAATTCCCCTATCTCTGCCTGAGAACCCCTTAATTTCAAAATTATAGTAGTAATTTGGAGGTTTACATTCTCCATTTCAAAGAGAATTTTGTGGCTTTATTGGCAGACACCTGTCTGATACTGAGCCACTCACTCCAGCAGCTGTTCAGAGCCCCTCATCACTTCTGACCAGTGAACCCACCTGGTAGTAGCCCCCTGGCTCGCTGTAGGTGGGAGGGAACTGGCTGTAGGCCTGGCTGCTGTACTCCTCCCCAGGTTTGGGTGCCCAGCTGTGCTGAACTCCTGTCTTGAACTCCAGCGGGGCGTTCGCGGCCGCGTCCTGCAGCTGGGGCTGCGCCTCTGTCCCGGGAGGAGGATCCTCTGACCCCCCAGTGCTGGGATACAGGTAGGGCTGTGTGCCCACAGCACTGGGCTCACTGCTGTCTGACAAGGAGAAGTAGTTCTCAGGCTGCAGCTCCTCGTCGCTGTCCTCCTCCTCCTGGGTGATCTGCTTGGTGACCTGCAGCGCCGCGCTCTTGGCCGCCGCCTTGATGGCCGACGGGGACGGCGTGGTGGCCACGGCTGCTTTGGCTGCAGGTTTGGCTTTGGAGGAAGAGCTTGAGGACTTGGTAGGTTTGGAATCAGAGGTGTTTTCTCCTCCTGCTTTCCTGGAGAAGGCATAAGGCAGGAGGAGCCGGTTGGTCTCTTTCACTGGCGTGTTTTTGGGCTGAGGAAGCAAAGCGGACAAGCCCGAGCCCTCGCTGCGTCCCTGGTGACATCCATGCATCACAGAAAGAAAAAAGGGAGATTATTCACTTCTCCTGACAGTTATCCACTCAATTCTAACATTTATTGTGGGTTTCCCACTCCTTGGCCACTCTGAATATCCATGCATCACAGAAGAAAAAATTGAGATTATTCACTTCTCCTGACAAGTATCTCCTCAATTCTAACAGTTCTTGTGAGTTCCCACTGCTTGGCCACTCTGAATATCCATGCATCACAGAAGAAAAAATTGAGATTATTCACTTTTTCTGATAATTATCCCCCCCAATTCTAACACTTCTTGTGGGTTTTTCCATTGCCTGGCCACTCTGAATATACTGCACAACAGGTCAGGGGGATTTTGAAGGGAAATGTGGTACTTGCAAATATCTGCCCAATTCCCAAATTAATGCCTCTTTGGCAAGATTTAAACAGGTGAAACTGCCCAAAAAAACCCATGAGATTTCAAGAATATCCCTAAAGCCCCAAGGGGATCAGAGTGGATGATTTACACAAGTGGAATCCCAACACTGGTCACAGTCATGACAGTTGTTTAACCAAGTGCCCTTGTTATTTACCTGAAGAGTATTTTTTTTCTTTGCTGGTTCATCTTCCTCTGAATCTGACTGAGAGAGAAAAACAGAGCTCAGCACAACCTGAGATGATAAACTAAAAAAGTTATGTTAATAAATCCCAGGAAAATAAACCCAAAGGAAGGGAAGAACTGCAGGTGCACAGCAACAGGTCAGGGCTCTTCTCCAGAGGGACAAAACAACAGAGTTACTGGAGGGGAAGCACAAACCACACAAAGGGTGTAAAGTTCATTGCAGGGATACAGGGAATTGTACCAAATAATGCTGAAATTGCTAAATATCCAGTTAAAATTTGAGTGGAAAGCCTGGCTGGCATCAGAAAATGCCCTAAATCTCTCTGTAATTTCATGGCTCCTCACAGAACTTGGAAGAAGCAACAGGGATTGAGGGCTTGTGCCAGTTTACCTCCAAATCCTAAAGCAGGGAAAGACAAGGAATGTGCATAAATAAAGAGAGCTGGGAGTGATTGTAAAGCCACATGTTGGTTTGGGAGAGAGGAGAAACTCCAACTGCCCTGGAGCATCTCCAGGGCACGAACTGCAGCAGTGGGAGGGATTTTAAGGAGAAAGAGGGAACAACTGAGGACATCAGCACATGCCAAGGCACCTCTGGGAATCCCAAGTGCTCAGACCAGCTCCAGTTTAAGGTTTTTGTCCCTTCAACATTCATTTTCTCAACACTGACAACCTGCAGGATGTGTGGTCAGAGCCCACAGAGCAGAGCACAGAGAGGGGGAGAGCAGGAACAAATCCCTGTTCATTCCAGCTGTCTGGAATCACAGCACACTGCTGCAAGGAGGTGAGAAAAAAGTGTTTGTGAGGGACTGGGATATCCCTCTGTCCTGAAGCTCCAGAGCTGTGGGATTTGCCAGACTGGGATGGCTATGGGGAGCAGGAAGGGATGGGGAGCCTGTGTCCTGTCCTCCTCTTCCCCTGATTCTTCCAGCTCTGACCTCACTGGGCTCCCCCAAAGAGCTGCCAGGCCACTACTAATGATTATAAATCCTTCCTGTCCCCAGGGAAATGACCCCAAGCTTCCAATTCAGCTCTTCCTACTCCTGTCACACCAGAAACAGTGACATGACCATCACCTCCATGTGACAACAGGCCAGGCTGGGGCAGCCTGGTCTGCTCTGTCTGTGGCACTGTGGAACAGGATGAGTTTTAAGGGTTTCTTCCAACCCAAACCACTTCCAGGTGCTGGTTTAGATGAGATATTAGTAAAAATTCTTTTGGGATGCCCAGGGAAGCTGTGGCTGCCCCTGGATCCCTGGAAGTGTCCAAGCCAGGTTGGATATTGGGGCTTGGAGCAGCCTGGGATTAGTGGAAGGTGGTGGAATAAAATGAGCATAAAGGTCCTTTCCAACCCAAACCATTCCATGATTCCAGTGCTGTCCCACAGGAAATCTGCAGTGGGGAGAGGATGAAACTTGATCAGTAAAAAACAGGTGGATAGGGACCTGTATTTCCCTACCTGTCTGGGTTCACAAGCCCTGCAAGGCACAATAATTACAAAAAAAAACCCACAAAATGAGAAGGAAATGATCACCTAAAAGTCTGGAAGACGCCTGAAGCCTTTAGTCAAATAAGCAATAAACTGATTGAAAAATCTATCACCTGCACAGCAAACAAAAGCCTTTTTTGGGCTCCAACACTCTGCAGCTCCACATCATCAACTCGTTAACCCCAGGAATAAAGAAGGGTGCAGCTAATCTGGGTTTGACTGCATTATGATTATAAATAAGGTTTCTATATCAGTTTAATTCTGCAAAGCGCTTTAGGATTAGGGCAGGCATCCAGGACAAATCTCCCCGCGGATGACACAAGAGATGGCGGTGTGTGAGAGCGAGGGAAGGGACCCGCGGGGGGAGGTTTCACCCCCAAAGGGCTGGAGCAGGGGCTTGTTCCATACTCACATCCCCCTTGCGCAGCTCGGGCGCCGCGATCCGCACGGGCTCCGTCCTCTTCTTTGGCTTGGGGAGCCCCGAGCCCGCGGGGGAGGCAGCGTGGGGCGGGCTGAGGGGCTTGCCCGCGTTCCTGGGGGGCGGCAGGAGGAGCCCCCTGGGCCGGGGGGATTCCGCGGGCCCGTCCCCGCTGGCGGCCGGCTCGGCAGCGCTCTCAGCCCCGGCGCCGCTCATGAGGAGCGATGGGGGCACCGCGGGGGTTCTGGGTGGGGGCAGCGCGGAGAAAAGCCCCCGCGGTGAGGGTTGCTCGGCTGCGGCTGGCGGAGAATCGGCGGCTTCTTCCTCCTCCGCATCGCTGTCCTCCTCGCTGCTGGCGTAGGCCACGAGGGACATGGCCCCGGGGAGGGCGGCCCTTGGCGGGCAGCAGCCGCTACGCGAGGCCGGGGATCCACCCTCCGCGCTAGGCCGCGCCGCCGCCGCGCCTTCAGCGGCCGCAGCGGGGAGAAAGGGGCGGGTGAGGGCGAGGCTACGCCGCCATGGCGGCCCCTCCCCGAGCGGCGGCGGCGCCGCGGAGCGAGGCAAAGCGACGGCGGCGGCTCCGCGCTCCCGGTAATGGCTGCCGCCAGCGCCCCGCTGCCCGCGCTGCGGCGACGCCGGACTACAACTCCCGGCGTGCCCCGCGAGCAGCGCGGTGCCCGCCTCTCTACGTGCCCAACCGCGGGGCATCGTGGGAGGTGTAGTTTGTGATGCCACGCAGTGGGACAAGGCCCGGGCACGGGGGGCATGCGGGACGGGGACGGGTGTGGGGACAAGAATGAAGATGAAGATGAAGATGAAGATGAAGATGAAGATGAAGATGAAGATGAAGATGAAGATGAAGATGAAGAGGATGAAACAACCTACCCCCACCAACTGATTCATTAACCAAGCCCTGAGCTGGGACTGCAGTGTGTCCCCAGTGCCCGGTGCAGCGTCTATGTGGGACACAGACTGGGGGGCTCTCCCTGCTCTCCATCCTTTAATAAAATAATTCGAGGTAAGATCAGTGCTGCGAGCCTCAGCAGAAGCTGCTGGAGGCCTGGTTTATCCCTCTGGCACTTTGCTGATTTTTGGTTTGATGCCTTTCACCTCCTTCTGGGTCATTCTGCCTTAATAAGCAGCGACCTGGGCTCGAATTTGGGTCCCCAACACCCAGGAAAGCGATTTGCTTTCCAGCACAAGTAATTAAAGCAAAATGGAGATAAATGAGGAGTATATCCTGAACTCTCTGTCGTTTGCAGCCAAGCTGCCCTGTTCCACCCCTCCTGGCCTGTTCTGGAGGGCTAAGGGTTGTTAAAAATACAGTATTAAAAATAGGCATTGAGATCTATTAAAAATAGGCCAAGAAATCCCACCAAAAGGACACTGAGGAGGATGATGAAAGGAACAGGTATGGCTCACAGAAAGTCCCAGCCTCTCTTCAGGAACTCCTTTTCCCTGAGAATGTGGGTTCCACATCCACCAAAAACAGCAAAATTTTGTGGTGCACACGAGTGCAGCCACTAGAAGAATGAACCCCCATCATAGGAGCTGAACCCCAAAATGTGTTGAGAGGAATGTTGAATTTGTCTTTACAAACGAGCTGTGGATCTCTGGACTCCCACAACTTCCCTTGTGCTCAGAGTCACAGTTTGGGCTGGAAGTGACCACCAAGATCATCCTGGGGATTGGTTTGGATCTTCCTGGCAGGTTCTTTTTCACTCCTTCCTAAGTGACCAGGTTTGTAAATTTTTAGGATTTAGGACAGAGAAGCACAGTGGTTCAACCACCCCAATATGAAGCAGCCCTCATCCTCTGCTGAGGAAAATCCACAAGGACTCTGCCAGGGAGAGGAGGGACCCAGTTTGAACAAGGTCTGGCTCCTGCTGTGGAGAAAGAGGGAGGAATCTTTGTTTTTCTCTTTTTCCATTGTAGGTGGAGATTCCTCGAGACTGGTCTCACCCCCAGGCAGTAGAATCCTGCTGTCAGCTGTGGATTATTTATTTGTGTTACTTTGCAGAAATTAAGCCAAAGAAAGCACTTGGAATGGAAAGAAAAGAGCCCAGCCCAAGAACCCCACTGCCAGGTCAGGGTGGAGGTTCTGGTCTTGCAAACTACTTAATCTGTGTTTAATTTAATCCCAGGTGTTTGGTTGGGCTCAACAGAGGCAGCAGCATCCAGTCTGAAGCAGTGTTATAATGAGAAACAAAGTCTTGATATTCAGCAAAATTTAAATTGGTTTGTTTTATATAGACAGGGGAAAATGTGAGGCGTCACAGCCCGAACTTGGTTTGCAGCTCCCTTTTTATAGCCTGGTTTTCCTTGTAGCAATCAATAATTGTTATTGTTTTGTTGGAGTAATTCTGCAAGGTAAGCAGTGGTGGTCAAAGAAACTTCCAAACTTCGTGGGACAGCTCTTGGGACAATTGGCCATGGAACCATCGGGTCTTGGGAGATAAAAAACAGGAGAAGTGGGAAGTCTGATCTTTAGCAGATAGTTTGGGATTGATCACACAAAGGCAGGAAATCTGATTCTGCAAAAAAACCTTTCAGACTTATGGAAAACCCTTTTTTTTTTCCTTTTGCAAACTGGTATACAGTATTAAATATACAAAATTCATATATTTCCCTTTATCTAGGTCCACGTTCTTTTCTTATTTTAAGTATTCTGGTTGATCCAAACTCCAAAACTTTTATGATTAACACAAATCATTTCTCAATTATCACAGCAGGGACCAAGGTGACGATTTATTTACACCCATGGTGACTTTGTCACACTGAGGCTGGTTAGAGCCCAAATCTCCTTCCCAGGCATCCAGAGATTCCCCATGCACCCTGAGCAAAAAAAAAATCTATTTTCTGCAGAGGGGGAATGGAGCTGAGGGAATCCCTGGGTGGGCACTAAGTGCTCGCTCACAATCTTTGATTTTCTCTCTTTTCAAAGGCTGACCTCCCTCTTCTATCAGTATTCCCTATTAATTAAAATCGCAAATAACACATTCTGTCAAAGTCTGAGCTCGTCGGGTTTTCCCACCTCTGTCTCCGCCCTCACTCCCTCACGGCCCGCCCGCCGTCCTCAGGCACCGCCCACTTCTGCCCCTGCAACGTCACTTCCTCCGAGAAGACAGGAAGCACAAGCATGCACTTCCGGAATGGTCCGCCCACAAAATGGCGGCGCCCATTTTGCCTCCAAAATGGCGGCGCCCATGTCGCCCTCAAAATGGCGGCGCCCAGCACTGAGAGCCTGTAAGGGGGCAACCCTAGAAATAAAAGGGTGGCACTGCTTTGCTCTGTCTATATAAAATAAAGCAAAATTTGTATTAAATAAAGCAAAACTATTGAATATCGAGACTTTGTTTCTCATTTATAACAAACACGAACCCACAGATAGCAGGGGAGGGAATCCAGATGAGCCAAAGATTTGCAAAAGTGTTTCAGCGTCCTGAGCTTTCTTTATGTGACAATTGATAAAAGATTCGTGTTAATCATAAAATTATTGGGGTTTGTATAAACCAGAATAACAAGGTCTGAAGTAAAGCATGGACACTTGATGGAGAAAAAAATACAATTAAATAATTCTATTTTAAATCCTCCTGTTAGGAATATTATGTTTTCTAAATAATTTGTGTCTACTACCAATTTGTAAAGTCAGATTTTCCAATAGTCCAATAAAATTTTGTAAAATTAGATTTCCTGCCTTTGTTTTATCAATGACTGCCTATCCACAAACACCTGTTTTTCATGATTTCGCATTCTAGTTTTTGACCATTTTACACATTTTTACCCATTTTGGTGCTGTTTTACACTGGTCACTGTTTTACACCTGTTTCTCATGGTTTCACACAGTTTTTCACCATTTTACATGTTTTTTTCACCATTTTGCTGCTGTTTTACACTGGTCATGTTGTTTTACATCAGTTTTTCATTATTTCACATTCTAGTTTTTCATAATTTTACACGGTTTTACCCATTTGGTGCTGTTTTACACCTGTTTTTCATGGTTTCACATAGTTTTTCACCATTTTACATGTTTTTTTCACCATTTTGCTGCTGTTTTACACCAGTCAGGTATTGTTTTACACCTATTTTTCATGGTTTCTCATTATAGTTTTGCACCGTTGTTTTTACACCATTTTGCTGCTGTTTTACACTGGCCATGCACTGTTTTACACCTGTTTTTCACAGTTTCTCATAGTTTTTGACCATTTTACATGTTTTTGCACCATTTTGCTGCTGTTTTACACTAGTCAGGTATTGTTTTACACCTGTTTTTCATGGTTTCTCATCATAGTTTTGCACCATTTTACACGTTTTTACATCATTTTACACTGCTCATGCAGTTTGACACCTCTTTTCCATAATTTCTTACAATTTTGCTCCGTTATTCACGCTTTTACACCATTTTGCTGTTGTTTTACACTGCTCATGCAGTTTTACACCTCTTTTCCATGATTTCTCATAGTTTTGCACAGTTTTACATATTTTACACCATTTTGGTGCTTTTTTACACTGCTCATGCAGTTTTACACCTCTTTTCCATGATTTCTCACAGTTTTGCACAGTTTTACATATTTTTACACCATTTTGCTGTTGTTTTGCGCTGCTTTTGCTCCGTTTTACACTGGTTTCCCACGGGTTTTCACATCGATTTAGCACTGAATTCTCACCGCTTCTACACCCAACCCCTCAATCTCCACAGCAGCGCGTCCCTGCGGTGTCACCCGTTCCCTCGTGACACTGTGCCACCTCTCCCTCCTCCAGGGCCACCTGCAGACGGGCACATTTTGGGGTGGGCGGAGCGGTGGGTGCGCGCTCGCAGGCAGCGCTGCCCGAGCTCCGAGCGCATCCACCGGCAGCAGGAGGAGGAGGAGGAGGAGGAGGAGGAGGAGGCGAAGGAAGAGGAGGAGGAGGAGGAGGAGGAAGGGGAAGGGTGGGGGGGGGTGGGGAGGGTGGCGGAGGGAGGGAGCAATTGAATTTCAAACACAAACAACCGCATGGGGCTCGGGCCCTCCGCCGCTGCGCCGCGCCGCCGCTGACCCTCGGATTAGGGAGGGCTGGTTGGGTGTTTTTTCTTTTTTTTTTTTTTTTTTTTTTTTTTTTTTTTTTGGTCGGGTTATTTTCTTTTATTTTATTTTTGGTTAATCCCTGCCTCGCCGGGTTTTGCCTCCCAAACTTCATCCCTAACCCCCCCCTCCTCCCCTTTCCCCCCACCCCCCCGCCCGCTCCCCCCGGTCCCGGGAGGAGCCGCCAGCCAAGATGTCCCGGTCCAACCGGCAGAAGGAATACAAATGCGGGGACCTGGTTTTCGCCAAGATGAAGGGTTACCCGCACTGGCCTGCTCGGGTAAGGAGCTGGGGAAGGGGTGGGGGGATTTGGGACCCTCCGGTGCGCCCCCGGTTCTCCCCCGGTGTCCCCCCCGGTTCTCCCCGTTGCATAACGCGGTGCCCCGGGGATGGGGGGAGGGGGCGCGCCGGGGTCAGGCTGCCCCCGTGTAAATTGTGACCGCATTGGGGTCAGCCTTCCATCCCCCCCGCCCCGTTCTCCTTCCACCGGGGTCGGGGTCCAACTTTACCGGCACCTTATGTAAGGCCGGGCCCGGCGCTCGGGGGTTTTACTCGGTGTACCGAGGCGCTTTCGGGACATTTCGCTGGGCTTTAGGGGGGATTTAAACAACATCCCGGGCTCTCCTGGGAGCCCTTTTTGTGCTGTTTATTCATTTTTTCTCCCCGGGGGAGTAGGATGGGGGGGGTCACGGGTGGAGACCGCGTGGCTTCTGCCACCGCGTGGGAATGGGGACCCGCGGTGACCGGAGCACGAGGCTGGGCCAGCCCGGGGTGACCCCCCATGGCCCGGGTGAGCCCCCCCATGGCCAGGGTGACCCCCCAATTTCCCGGGATGACCCCCACTCCCCATCCCCCGGTACCAGGGGGGGTCCCTTCTCCACGTTGGGGCCGCACCGCGATGCCCTTCCCGTTTTTTGGGGAGGGGTCAGGTCGCCCCCCATTCTCTTCACTGATGGTTTTTGGGGTTCAGCTGAACCCCCCCCCCCCCACAGTGTCCCCCGGCTGTTCGTGGCCTTACCACGGGTGCCCCAGAGGTGCCAGCGCTCAGCCGGGAGTTTGGCTTTAGAAAAATCGATAGAATTATTGACTTAGGACAGGGAAAAAGGGGGGGCTGTGTATACTGGGGGCCCCACCATGTGGCTCCCTCCCACCTTACAGTGTCTGGGCACCCCTAGGGGGGTCTGTACCCGGAGCCCGGGACCCCCAAACCATGCGGGCCGGATCCCGTGGGCAGCTCTGGCTACCCAACACGGCGCTGGTTATTTTTAAGCGGTTGATGATGCAGTTTAAAATTTCCTTGGAGTGTTTCTCCCCCCCCCCCGCACACACACACACACACACACTCCCCTCTGCCGGCCTTGGGGCTGCCTGGAAACCCCAAATTGAGCGGAAAACGGGAGGATTGGGGCGGTGGGCTTTAAAGGCATAGGATGCCCCCCCCATGCCCTCCATCCCCTCCTCCTTCCCCCGGCGGATTTGAATAACTTTTGTTTGGTTTGTCGGGTTCTGGCGGGGAGGCCGGGAGGGGGTTGGGAGCCGCTCGGATTTGGCACTGGCCTCCCAACGCGCATTTGAAAGCGGCTTTGCGAGGAGGAGCCAGAGGGATCCCTGCGAGCTTTTCCACCGGGGAGATGGAAAAAAAAGAAAGCAATATTGCCCTGCACAAATCCTCCTCCACCGTCCCGTGGGTTCCCCAGCACCGCCGGATGTTTCGGGGTGCTGGGGTAGGTTTTCCCACTTCTGGAAGCTCCTTGTGTTGATCAGAGGGGATTTTGGGGTGCAGCCGTCCCCGCGGTGACTAATGGGTCAGGGTGAAGCAGGCAGTGACTAATGGGGTGCTGTGATGAAACGTTACCCGGCCACGCGTGGCGTGTGCTGCGATATTTGTTTCCAACCAGGTGTGGCTGGAGCAGGGAGATAGGGGGAGAAATGGAGGGGAGGAGTTTTTTTAGGTTTTTTTTTTTTTTTTGTATCTTTTCCCTGGGGATGGCACCTGGCGCTGTTCCCCAGCCCCTGCCTCCAGTGAAACCTCTGCCTGAGAGGGGCAGCATTAGAGGGGAAACTGAGGCATGGGAGTGGGGAGATGAGTTGCTGGCACCTGGGAGATGATGTTTGCCTCCTTCTTCCCCTCAGTCTTTCTCTGCAGGGTCCCTTAGGCTCGTTGTCAGCTGCTTCCCTGCTGCTATGGGCAGATCCACAGCCCTTATTCCATGCAAGGACAGCACGGGAGCACCAGCACCATGTGGCACCCCTGACATCCCCCTTCCTGAGCACCCTTCCCATGGCTGGTGTGTGGTGGCTGCAGGATCCTGCTGGCCATATCCTCTGAGCACATTCTGGGTAGTTTCCTGCCCATTGCCTGCCTGCTGCTGGGATGGGGGCCAGTGATGGTCCCAGGGCTCAGGAGTGCACCCTGGGACTCAGGGATGCCACCTGCTATGTGTGCCCCCCACCATGGGTTTCATCAGCCACATGAGTTAATTGCATTAATTCCCCTTCCTGACAGCCAGCTCCTCACTGCCAGCCTTGTGCTGCAGAGGGGAAACTGAGGCAGGGAGGGGCTGCTCCCAGCCCCCATGGCCAGCACAGAGCAGGCTGTGTCCAGCCATGCTCTCTGGACCAGTTGCAAAGGTGAAGAGCAGAGGTTGGGGGCAGAGTCCAGAGCAGGGGTTTGTGCCTGTCCCTCCCCTGCCACGCTCCAGGGGAAATGTCCCAGCCCATTTTCAGACCCCCCTGGGCAAGGCTGGGCTGTGGCACCAGTGCCATTCACAGGAGCTGGCAGAGGGGACAGAAATGGGCACTGTGGACTTTACCCTGTCACCCCTCACTGCCAGTGTCCAGCGAGCCACAGGGACAGACAAACAGGCCTGAGGTGTGACAGTTCCACAGTGGGGCAGTTTGGGCAGCCCAGGGTTTTTGGGTGGGTTTGCTCCTGCCTGCACTATCACTGTCCCTGATGGGTGTCACCCTCCTGTCCTGTGTCCCCTGCCCCAGTCCCTGCCTGCCCATGCAGATAGAGCCACTGCCTCCCCCTGGGCTGCAGGAGGTTGATAAAGGGCTGGTGCAGGCAGGGATGGGCTGTGCAGGATCCTCCTGTCCCATGGAGCCCTTCAGTTCATGGGCTGGGGACAGGCAGCAGTGGGCTTGGGGACACAGGGACACAGGGCAGCCATCCCTGACCTGCTGCCTGTGCTGCCTTTCCTTGGGGAAGGAGATTTGGAAACTTGCTCAGCTGGGGGATCTCCATCAGGGTCCTGGCACTGCAGGGAGTCTGGATTCCGTGTTCTTGCCTGGGGGGCTCTAGGGCTGATGGGGCCCTTGCTGCTTTGTCCCAGGAGTGACCTGCAGGAATGTGGCCTGCGGGAAGCACCATCCCCGGCTGGGCCGGGCTGGGCTGGGCTGGGCTGGGCTGGGCTGGGCTGGTGGCCACCCCTCTGAGTCACATCATCCCCTCCTCCACCTTCGGTGCCATGCAGGGATGGAGCTGCTGCTCCCAGCTGCCACCGTGGGCCAGGGTCCTGCTGGGGACTGCTGCAAGGGCCACACTGACCTTTGCTCTGCTGGGGACTGTCCCTGCTCCTGGAATGTCCCCGTGCATGTGAGGAATGGGTAGCACTGGGGCATGACAGTGCCAGCAGCCCCAGGGCACTGGGTGGGAGCACTTCACCAGTCCTGAAACACCCCCTGGATCCTGGTGCAGGATGTGCCCCCCAAACCACATTTGGGCAGTGGGGATGGCAGAAAGGCACATCCCACCCAGGAGTGGGACATCACACCGACCATCCAGCACATGCTGGTGCCTGTACAGAGCCCCTCCCAGTGTCCCATCCCCTCCATCTGCCCCTAAGCACAGGGAAAAGTATTAGTTCCATTCCCAGCTCTGGGAAGGCAATCAGGAGAAGCTCTTGGCCAGGTCTACCCTGTCACAACACCCCAGCCCTGCTGGCTGGGGAAACTGAGGCTCAGCAAGCTGCAGGGTGACTTGGGAAAGGTTGTGCCATGAGTCAGCAGAGCTGGGAATGGGACCCAGCATCCCACGTCTGTGCTGGCACCTTCCAGCCCGGTGACGTGCCCTGAGACCCCCACCCACATCCTCCTTCAGCTCCTTCCACCTCCCTTTGAGGTTTTCTCAGGGAATTTATGGCTGCTGGCTGCAGGGGGGGTTATTTTTAGCTGCTATAAAAAGCAGCCGGAGTTGCTTTCGCTCCGTTCCCGCTCGGCGCCTCGGGATTATTCACGCTCGCTGGAGCAGCACCTGCCTGTGGGCTTGGCACCGGCTGCTGCTTGACCCCACAGCCCTCCCCAGGCTGTCCCCTTGTCTGGTGACCCCATTTTGGCCAGGGTGTCCCAGCAGCAGGGCAGTGTCCCCCCCCCAGGCACCCTGATCCCTGTTCCTGGCCCAGGCTGGAGGTGACGCCTGTGGCACCACTGGCAGCGCCTGAATTTGCTGAGTGTGTCTGAGCTGGTCTAGACAAGAGCTTAAGGGGGGAGGGGGTGGGAGAGGAGGAGCCCTGCTGGCCCCCACACCACTGGGCACAGCCATTTGTTCTGCTGGCCACTTCTTGCCAGAGCTGTCTCTGGACAGTGGGTGAATTCCCCAAGGAATCACATTTTCCTTTCCTGAGCTGTGCCCGTCGATAGGACACTGAAGGGGGGTGATGTCCTGAGGTCCCTCTCCTCTCACCCTGTCCTTTGTGTCACACAGATTGATGAGATGCCAGAAGCTGCAGTCAAATCCTCCTCCAATAAGTACCAAGTCTTCTTCTTCGGGACCCATGAAACGTGAGTGGGAGCTGGGCCTTACAGACAGGTGCTTCCAGTGAAGTTGGGAAAGGGGAGATCCCCCCTGCTCCCACCCCTCACTGCTTTCCTCTGGCACAGGGCATTCCTGGGGCCCAAAGATCTCTTCCCCTACGAGGAATGCAAGGAGAAGTTTGGAAAACCCAACAAGCGGAAAGGGTTCAGCGAAGGTTTGTGGGAGATCGAGAACAACCCCACGGTCAAAGCCTCCGGTTACCAGGTGGGTGATGAGTTTGGGGGGCCTCCATCTCACCCTCCCCACCCCATTCCTCCTTCCTGGGTGCTCTCTGTGACCCCCCCTGTTCCCACAGCCCACCCAGAAGAAGAGCTGCCCCGAGGCGGCCGAGCGGGAGCCGGAGGGGGATGGGGAGAAGAAGGGCAATGCAGAGGGCAGCAGTGATGAGGAGGGGAAGCTGGTGATTGATGAACAGTCCAAGGAGAAGAACGAGAAAGCCGGGATCAAGAGAAAAGCAGAAGATGCTTTGGAGGTACTGGGTGGGCTCCTGGGAGGAATGGGGATGTGGGTGATGAGGGCTGAGCTGACTTGAGCTGCCCCCACCCAGGACTCCCCCAAACGCCCCAAGGATGCAGAGGGGCAGGAAGGGGACAAGAAGATGGATAATGAAGAGCCCCCCAAGGAGGAGCCCAAATCCAACCCGGGTGAAGGGGAGAAGAACAGCGACGCCGCCGACGCACCAGACACCAACGAAGCCAAGCAGGAGGGCAAGGAGGAGATCAGAGACCACAAGGAGAGGTGAGGCTGGTGCTGTCACCCCTGTCCCCACATCCTCCAGGCCTTGGGGGCACCCCAAATCTGACCTGGCTCTTTTCTTGGTCCCCACAGCCTGTAGTGGCTTCCCTGGAGAGCTGATCCTTCCCTGCCGGCTCCCGGCTCCGTGTCGCCCGCGCCGGCTCGTCGTGTCCGGAGCTCTGGACGAGAGAAACCACCCCAAAATGAAATTTCAAAAGGAAACAAAAAAAAAAAAAAAGAAGAAGAAGAAGAAATAAAAAAACCTACAAAAAAAAAGAGAGAGGAATGCAGAGCAGCCCGGTACTGACCCCGAGCGCTCCGTGCCTGCCCTGCCGTGGGCGCACGCTTTGTTTAGTGATTCCTTGGGGCTGAGCAGTTGATTTGAAATAAAAGCGAATCTTGCCTTTTTAAAGCACTTGTGGGCCCTGGATTAGCCCCTGGACCCTCCTGCACGGCTGGTTTTGGGTTATCCACAGAGGTGGGGCTGCCAGAGCCCCTCTGGGGAGGGGGGAGCGAGCACATGGATGGGGCTGGGGCTGGGGCAGGGAAAAAGGGGAAAAATAGTAACTGCAGAATTATAGAGTGCCCTGGAAGGGGCACAGAAGGATCAAGTCTTACTCCTGTCCCTGCACACCACACCTCAAAATTCCAGCATCCAAGAATATTGTAAAAACACTCCTTGACCTAATTTAGGATCGTGAAATCATTGAATAGCCTGAGCTGGAAGGGATCATTGAGCCTTGGCCTTGCTCAGGACACCCCAAAATGCCCCCACTTCCAACATCCAAGAGTTTCCAAGACTCAACTTCTATCCTGGAATAGTGGAATATCCTGGGCAGGATCATCGAATTCAACTCCAGGCTCTGCAGAATCATCCTGGGCCCAAGGCCGTGTCCAAACGCTGCTGGAGCTGTGGCAGCCTTGGGGCCGTGTCCATGCTCTGGGCCCTGTGTTCCGAACACACAACCCAGCCAGGAGAGGCCGAATTTGTGCCCGGCTCCCTGCAGCGGGGACAGCAGACACCCTGCCCTGCCCCCGGGGCTGGTCCAGGGACAGACAGAGAGGCCAGCGGCAGAAAATGGAGCCGTGGCCAGGCGGGACTACAGCTCCCGGCAGCCGCTCCACCGTGGGCCGGGGCTGAGGGAACGGAGAGGCGGGAGATACCGGGGGCGGCGGGACTACAGCTCCCGGCGTGCCCCGCGATAGGACTACAGCTCCCGGCGTGCTCTGCGGCGGGACTACGGCTCCCGGCAGCCGCTCCACCGTGGGCCGGGGCTGAGGGAACGGAGAGGCGGGAGATACCGGGGGCGGCGGGACTACAGCTCCCGGCGTGCCCCGCGATAGGACTACAGCTCCCGGCGTGCTCTGCGGCGGGACTACGGCTCCCGGCAGCCGCTCCACCGTGGGCCGGGGCTGAGGGAGCGGAGAGGTGGGAAACACCGGGGCGGCTGGACTACAGCTCCCGGCGTGCTCTGCGGCGGGACTACGGCTCCCGGCAGCCGCTCCAGAGTGGGCCGGGGCTGAGGGAGCAGAGAGGCGGGAGATACCGGGGCGGCGGGACTACAGCTCCCGGCGTGCCCTGCGGCAGAACTACGGCTCCCGGCAGCCGCTCCACCGTGGGCCGGGGCTGAGGGAGAGGAAAGGCGGGAGATACCGGGGGCGGCGGGACTACATCTCCCGGCGTGCTCTGCGGCAGAACTACGGCTCTCGGCGTGCTCATCGCAGGACTACAGTTCCCGGCGTGCCCTGCGCCAAGCCCCGCGCCTGGCCACGCCCCCCGGAGCGCGGGACCGGCGGGCTCCCCTCAGGTGAGCGGGGTCGGGGTTCAGGAGCGCTGTGGGTGCCGGGGTCACTTTTGGGGGTGCTGGAGGGGTTTGCTGGAGCTTGGGGCACTTTGGGGGTGGCAGGGGCTCTGCCGGTGTCCGTGTGCCCTTTGGGGGAATGGGGTCTGTGGGACCCCTGCGTACCCTTCGGTGGGGTGCTCTCCCGGTCAGTGGGACGGCCGTGCTCCCTTTTGGGGAAAGGGAAAGATGTCTGTGTGACTCTTCGGGGAGTGGGGGCTCGGCAGGTCCCCTTCGGGAGTAGAGGTGGGGGAGGTGCCCTGTGGGATCCCTGAGTCTCCTCATGGATGGGGGATGGCTCTGCCAGATCCCCTTTGGGGGGTCTGTTGGGGGCTGGATCCCCTTTAGGGAAATGGGGGTGAAAGTCTACGAGATGCCTGGGTGCCTTTTTTGGGGGGATGCTCTGCCAGACCCCGAACACAGATAACCCTGGGGAGCACGAGGGGTGTCCCCCCCTGACCTCCCCGTCGCCAGCACCATGCGGCTCTCGGCGCTGCTGAGCGCGGCACGGCCGCGGCTGCCCCCGGGCTACCGGCACGGCTTGTGGCCCCCGGACTCCATGGCCGCCCGCCTCCGCAACCCCCCGGGGCAGCGCCGCCGCAAGGTCTTCGTGGAACCCATCGCCAAGGACGACTGGAAGGTGTTCAAGGGTGACACGGTGAGGCTGCCTCTCCCCAGGCTCCCCCCCTGGCTGGCAGCTGGGCTGGGGGGTCCCACCTCTGCTCCTCTCTGCCCCGCAGGTGCAGGTGCTGGCCGGGAAGGACGCGGGGAAGCAGGGGATGGTCACCCAGGTGGTGCAAGCCCGCAACTGGGTGGTGGTGGAAGGGCTGAACACGGTGAGGCTGGAGCAGGGAGGGCTGTGGGGAGGCTGGGGAGGCCATGAGCTGTCAGTAACCCCCCCCCGTGCCCTCACAGCACTATCGCTACATCAACCGCACAGCCAAATACTCCGGCACCTACATCGCCAGCGAGGCGCCGCTGCTGCTCAGCCAGATCTCCCTGGTGGACCCTGAGGACAGGTAACAGCCTGGGGAGGGTGCTGAGGGTGCCCCCACCTCAGTCCTGCCCCTTGCCAACGCCCTGTGCCCGCAGGAAGCCCACAGAGGTGCAGTGGAGGTACACGGAGGAGGGCGAGCGCGTCCGCGTGTCGCTGCGCAGCGGCCGCATCCTGCCCGTGCCCCCGCAGCCACGCAAGGACGGCGTCGTCCCCGAGCAGTGGGTTGGTGAGTGGGGTGTGGCAGCAGAGGCTGGGGGGGTGTGGCAGGGGACACAGAGGGTCAGCGCTGTCCCCTGGCCCCACAGATGGCCCCAAGGACACGGCGGAGGAGGAGGTGCTGGCCAAGACGTACCGGCCGTCGCTGAAAACCTTTGAGGAGGAGATCATGGATGCCATGGGGATCGTGGAGACACGCCGGCCCAAGAAATCCTACTGGTATTAACTGGGGGAGCCCCTGAGCCAGGCTCTGCAATAAACCCCCCTTCATTTTCTGTGTTTGTAGCAGTGCTTTTGGCTCACTCACACCCAGCCCCACTATACAAATCCTGGGTTTATTATGGTCTGTGCTCAGGGCTCTGGGGGCTCTGCCCTTCCCCCAAATCTTCATCCTTGTTGCTGTCCCAGTCCTCCCTGTCCTTGTCCAGCCCAGCCAGCACTGTGGCCAGTGGGGTCCGTGCAGCCACCAGCACCATGTTCCGTGGGGAGAACAGGGGGTTGAAGAGGGGCACAAGGGCACAGTGGAAACCTGGGGAAAAGGCAAAAAAGGGAGTTGGGAAAGCAGAGAGAAGAGTCCAGGGAGAGAGGATGGCCCTGGCAGCCCCAGCCATGCCCACCTTGCTCCCGGAGGTAGAGCAGACGGTCCAGCAGGATGAGGGTCTCCACCACAGGTGCCAGAAGCTGCCCCAGGGTGTAGAACGCCACCACCTTGTGCTGCTGCTCCAGCATGGCCCCCACAGCCTCCGAGTCCAGTGGGACCCTCGCTGGGTCCAGTCCCGCAAGGGGCAGCCCCAGGTGGGCGTATCTGCCATGAAAAGGGGCAGGGGAGTCCCAGACAGGACTCCCCCATCCCCAAACTCATGAGAAGGGTCACAGAAGGGAGTCCTCCCCCCTCCCCAATCTCACTGTGGGACCAGGAGGGGACACAGGAGGTTAACCTCACTCCCTACACTCATGAACAGGGTCCCAAAAGAGGGTTCCCCCTCCCCAATCTCACTGTGAGACCAGGAGGGGATACAGGAGGTTAACCCCACTCCCTACACTCATGAACAGGGTCCCAAAAGGGGGTTCCCCTCCCCAATCTCACTGTGAGACCAGGAGGGGACACAGAATGGTGTCCCCACCTCCTAAACTCACAAGGAGAGTTCCCTCCCCAAACTCAGCAGATGTCCCAGAAAGGGGTCCCACCTCCCTGGGGACCACCAGGGGATGCAGAAGGGGTTCTCCCCCCCCAAACTCACTGGGGGAAGCTGAGGCCGTGTGCCTTCCTGCCCGGCTGCAGGCCCAGGTGCCTCTTGCTGGGGTCGGTGGCACAGATGAGGCTCTCGAGCACGGCGCGGTAGCAGTGGGCGCGCAGGTGGGAGCTGCCCCCGCGCAGCCGCCCCTCAAACTCCTCCAGGGCGTGGCAGGCAGCCTCCCGTGCCCGGTAGGACAGCTGGTGGCCCGGCAGTGCGGCCACTGAGGCGCTCAGGGGGTAGCCCAAGGGGCACCCAGGGGGTTGTGGGGCTGTGGACAGCTTCATGTAGCAGCAGCTGGCCAAAGCCACGGCAGCCACGGCAGGGCTGCGGGTGAAGTGGCACAGCAGGGCCGGGCTGAGGTCGCCGCAGGCGTGAAGCCCCGTCACCAGCACCTGCCCCCCGTCCTCAGAGCCCCCCGGGCCCCCCAGCGGGTTCTGGGCAGCAGGGCCAGGCCCTGGAGGGTTGGGGGGCAGCAGGAACTGCCCCCAGGGAGCTGCAGGGTCCAGGCGTCCAGCTATGTGCTGTGGAGCACGGGGGGTGAGGGGGTGCAGCCCCAGCCCCCTGCATTTCCCCAGCCCCCCGGTTTCCCCCAGCCCCCTGGTTTCCCCCAGCCCCCCGGTTTCCCCCAGCCCCCTAGATCTCCCCAGCTCCCTGGTTTCCCCCAGCCCCCCGGTTTCCCCCAGCCCCCCGGTTTTCCCCAGCCCCCTGGATTTCCCCAGCTCCCGCAGCAGCTCCTGGTCGAAGCGCTCAGCCAGGCTCAGCAGGCGGCCGTCACTGTCCACTGCAGTGACCGACAGCCCCAGGCCAAAGGACAGGATCCGGGAGAGGTGGCCCTGCGGGGGGACACAAGCTCAGCTCGGGTTTGGGGGATCCCCTGAGACCCCTCTGTGTCCCCCTGCTCTTACCTGCCCTGCTCCAATGTCCACCACACGCTCACAGCCCGTGGCCTGGCTCAGCCTCTGCAGCAGCTGTGGGGAAGGGGAATATCAGAGGGGCTGGGACGAGTTATGAGGTCTGGGGGACATGGGACAGGAGGGTGATACCCCATCACCCCACTAGGGACAGTGACCCCACAGCCCCTTGCAGTGCCAGGAATCCTGATGGAGATCCCCCAGCTGAGCAAGTTTCCAAATCTCCTTCCCCAAGGAAAGGCAGCACAGGCAGCAGGTCAGGGATGGCTGCCCTGTGTCCCTGTGTCCCCAAGCCCACTGCTGCCTGTCCCCAGCCCATGAACTGAAGGGCTCCATGGGACAGGAGGATCCTGCACAGCCCATCCCTGCCTGCACCAGCCATTTATCAGCCCCTCCTGCAGCCCAGGGGCAGGCAGTGGCTCTATCTGCATGGGCAGGCAGGGACTGGGGCAGGGGACACGGGACAGGAGGGTGACACCCATCAGGGACAGTGACAGGGAGTTGTGAGGAGCACCCACCTTGCTCAGGCGCTGGATCTCGTGCTGCTTTTTGGGCTTGACGTGGCGGCGGAGCAGCGGGGGCAGGCGGGAGCTCTGGCACGGGGGGCGTGGGGACCCTCCTGGGCTGCCCCGGGGGAAGGCAAGGCCACGGGCAGCAGCAGCAAAGGCCAGCAGGGACAGGGGCCAGGCGGCCCCCGGGCCACCACGGCCTCCCAGGAGCCCGGCCAGCTGTGCTGGGGTGGCACTGGCCAGGGCGGGCTGCCAGGCTGGGGGCAGCTGTGCCCACAGGTCCTCGGTGAAGAAATCCTGTGGGGAGCGGGGTCAGAGCACAGCCCGGGGATGGGGGGCACAGCTTGGGGACAGCTTGGGGACACTCACAATGATGAAGGCGTCGAGCAGGGGTCGGTAGAGCAGCAGGAGGTTGATGATGGCGGCGGCACGGCGCTGCTCCGGGGAGTGCTGCGGGTGTGGGGCGGGCGGGGGGTGCTGCAGGTGCTGCTGCAGGTGTGGGGCAGGCAGGGAGTGCTGCAGGTGCTGCTCCGGGGAGTGCTGCAGGTGCTGCTGCAGATGCTGCTGCAGGTGCTGCTCCGGGGAGTGCTGCAGGTGCTGCTGCAGGTGCTGCTCCAGGGAGTGCTGCAGGTGCTGCTGCAGGTGCTGCTCAGGACGGGAGCCGGCGGCCATGGCAGCTATGGGTGGCACGGGGACGTCAGCCATGGCACCCTGCGACACGAGCTCTGTCACTCTCACATCCCCCCAGCTCTCACCCCCTCCCCGGCTCTGCCACACGACGTCATCAGGCAGTGACGTCACACGAGGACGCGATAACCCCTTTGTGATAATTGAGAAATGATTCGTGTTCGTCATAACAATTTTGGAGCTTGTACAAACCAGAATACTTAAAAGAAAAAAATAACAGGGACGTAGATAAAGGGAAATATATGATTAAACCCACTCTGCTTAAATCCCCCTGTTATGAATATTGTGTGTATCAGTTTGTAAAAGAAAAAAAAGGTTTTTTTGCAGAATCAGATTTCCTGCCTTTGTATGATCAATCCCAAACTATCTGCTAAAGATCAAACTTCCCACTTCTCCTGTTTTTTATCCACCAAGACCCGATGGTTCCATGGCCAATTGTCCCACGAAGTTTGGAAGTTTCTTTGACCACCACTGCTTACCTTGCAGAATTATTACAACAAAACAATAACAATTATTGATTACTACAAGGAAAACCAGGCTATAAAAAGGGAGCTGCAAACCAAGTTCGGGCTGTGACCCCTCACTTTTTCCCCTGTCTATATAAAACAAACCAATCGAAATTTTGCTGAATACGGAGAGTTTCTCATTTATAACCCCTTTTATCATGACGTCACCACCGAGCCACCCCCCGGAGCCACGACACCACCCGGGGCACCGCTCACCCTCCAGCGCCCGTGACGTCACCGCCGGCGCGACGCTTTGACGTCACCAGTTACGTCCAATTCCCGCCGCGGCGCGCGTGGGTGACGTCACTACCGGTACCGGGCCGGCCGCGTGTTTCCCGGGAAGTTCCGGTTCCGGGGCGCGGAGGTGAGGGGGCGGTGGGGCCGAGGGTCTCCGGGGCCGGTACCGGAGTGCCGGGGTCGCGGATCCCCGGTCCCGAGCGGCCCCGCCCCGCTCCCGCCATGGACGATGTGATGCTCAACGTGGACTTCGCCGTCCCCGAATGCCGCCCCACGAAGGAACCGGGCAACCTCAAGCACCAGCGCTTCGTGCGGCGGCGGCGGGAGCTGGAGCGCAGGGGGGTCCTGCGGCAGAAGCAGCTGCCGGCCGCACCGGGACCGGGGCACGGGAAGAAACCGAGAAGAAAACCCAGAGAGAAAGGCCCTGCCGCCGCCCGGTGCCCCCCGGCATCCCAGAACGGGATCAGGGGGAAGAGTCGGGGCACGGCTATCCCGGCATCACAGAACGGGATCAAGGGGAAGAGTTTGGGCACGGCTATCCCGGCATCCCAGAACGGGATCAAGGGGAAGAGTTTGGACACGGCTGTCCCGGCATCCCAGAACGGGATCAAGAAGAGTCGGGGGGCGGCTGTCCCGGCATCACAGAACGGCCGCACCGGGATCAAGGGGAAGAGTTTGGGCACGGCTGTCCCGGCATCCCAGAACGGGATCAAGGGGAAGAGTCGGGGCTCTGCTGTCCCAGCATCACAGGACGGGATCAAGGGGAAGAATCGGGGCTCTGCTGTCCCAGCATCACAGAACGGCCCCACCGGCACCAAGGGGAAGAGTCGGGGCTCCGCTGTCGGAGCCCCCCCGACATCCCAGCACGATTCCGCTGGAACTGCTCGCGCTAAGAGCAAGGAGAAGGGTCTCGGGGCCCCCCCGGCGCCCCCCAAGCTGGTGGCCGTGGACTGTGAGATGGTGGGCACGGGGCCCGGCGGGCGCACCAGCTCCCTGGCCCGCTGCAGCATCGTCAGCTACGAGGGCGATGTGCTGTACGATCAGTACGTGCGGCCCGAGGCGCCCATCGTGGACTACCGGACCCGCTGGAGCGGCATCCGCCCGCAGCACATGGCCCGAGCCGTGCCCTTCCGCAGGGCACAGCGGGAGGTGCGGGCACGGGAGGGGCAGAACCGGGCGGGGGGCGTGGGGATGGGCGGGGGGATGTGGGGTGCAGGGCTGAGGAGGGGAGTGCAGGGGTGGGAGGGGGTGAGGAGACAGGTGGGGGGCTCAGAGCTGGGTTTATGGGCTGGGGGATGTGGGGCTGGGCTCTGCAGCTCTGGGCTTGGGGCCAGATGGGGGGATATGGGGTGCAGGGCTGTGGGGCTGAGGATGAGAGTGGGGGATGCAGGACTTGATACAGGACTCAGAGCTGGGTTTATAGGCTGGGGGTGAGGAGACAGGTGGGGGGCTGTAGGGGTTAAAAACGGGGCTCAGAGCTGGGTTTATGGGCTGGGAGATGTGGGGCTGGGCAGGGGGATGTGGGGTGTAGGGCTGGGGGTACAGGGTTGTGGGGCTGAGGATGGGAGTGGAGGGGTGGGAGGGGGTGAGGAGACAGGTGGGGGGCTGAAGGGTTTGAATATGGGGTGCAGAGCTGAGTTTATGGGCTGGGGGCTCAGAGCTGGGTTTATGGGCTGGGGGTGAGAAGCTGGGCTCAGAGCTGGGTTTATGGGCTGGGGGCTCAGAGCTGAGTTTATGGGCTAGGGGCTCAGAGCTGGGTTTATGGGCTGGGGTGAGAAGCTGGGCTCAGAGCTGGGTTTATGGGCTGGGGGCTCAGAGCTGGGCTCAAAGCTGAGTTTATGGGCTAGGGGTGAGGAGCTGAGTTTATGGGCTGGGATGAGAAGCTGGGCTCAGAGCTGGGTTTATGGGCTGGGGGCTCAGAGCTGGGTTTATGGGCTGGGGTGAGGAGCTGGGCTCAGAGCTGAGTTTATGGGCTAGGGGCTCAGAGCTGGGTTTATGGGCTGGGGTGAGGAGCTGGGCTCAGAGCTGGGTTTATGGGCTGGGGGTGAGGGGCTGCAAGGCCTGGCTCTGCATCTCATGGGCTGGGGATGCTGAGCCAGGGATGGGGTTTGTGGGGCTGGGGGTGCAGGGCTGGACTGGGGGGCTGCAGGGTCACAGATGGGGGGCACAGCTCAGTGGCTGTGTGGGGGTGCAGAGCTGCCCTGTGGGGCACAAGGATTGTTGTGCTGTTCCCCCCCAGCCCCACAGCTCTGCCCCCACTCCTGGGGGGCACAAACTTCCCATGGAGCCCAGGAGGCACTGCTGGGGTCTCACCCCCTCCTCTCTGCAGGTGCTGAGCATCCTTGCTGGCAAGGTGGTGGTGGGCCATGCTATCCACAACGACTTCAAGGCCCTGCACTACTCACACCCCAAAGCTCTGACCAGGGACACGTCCCACATCCCCCTGCTGAACCGCAGGGCTGGCTTCCAGGAGAACATCTCCATCTCCCTGAAGCGCCTCACCAAAGCTCTGCTGAACCAGGACATCCAGGTACTGTGGCTGGAGCACCCCCAGGATGTGGGGAGCCCTGTACCATGCCAGGGAGACAGAGGGGAGTGAGGATCTGAGGGAGCTTCAGTTCTGTGTCTCAGTTTCACTTGCTCTGAAAAGCCTGTGGGAGGGGGGAGCCCTCAGCTCAACCCCTGCAGTTTTGGGTTTTTTCCCTGCTCTTTTCTTTTTAATATGCATGCACACCTCACAGCACTGCCTGCACCTCCCCAGGTTTCTGTATCCCTAAATCTGCCTATGCTCCCCTTAACTCCATACATCCTTCCAGGGCTTCCCATACCCCCAAATCTGCCTACATCCTCTTATCTGCCAGTCCTGGAGCAGTGCAGCCCCTGTGCCTCAGTTTCCTTTTCTCTGAAAAGCCTGTGGGAGGGGGAATCCCTCAGCTCAACCCCTGCAATTTTGGGGTTTTTTTTCCTGCTCTTTTTCCCTTTCTTTGTATCCCTAAATCTGCCTATGCTTCCCTAAGCTCCATGCATCCTCCCATAGCTTCCCATACCCCCAAATCTGCCTTTCATGCATCCCCAATTCTGCCTGCACCCCACCAGGGCTGCTTGAATCCCCAAATCCTCCTGCACCCCCAAATCCTCCTGCACCCCCAAATCTCCCTGCATCCCCCACCCTTGCTGTGTGCATTGCCCCACAGCTGCCTGCACTCCCTAATCTCTACACATCCCCTCTCCCCCCAGTTCTGGCTGCCCCCCACAGAATGGGAGCTGTGCTGATCTGTGTCTGTCCCCACAGATGGGGAGAAGTGGCCACTCCTCTGTGGAGGATGCCCGAGCCACCATGGAGCTCTACAAGGTGGTGGAGGAGGAGTGGGAGCAGCACCTGCAGCAGAGCCAGGAGAAGAAGTGACAGAGTGACACCTCCAGCCCAGTCCTGCCCCTGGGAGGGGCACAGTGATGGTCCCAGGCTGGTCCTGCCCCTGGGAGGGGCACAGTGATGGTCCCAGGCTGGTCCTGCCTCTGGGGGGACCCTGAGTGATGCCCCCAGGCTGGTCCTGCCCCTCGAGGGTCCTGTGAGTGCATGAGGAGCCACGTGTGACATTCCTCATCCCCAAGCCTGACGTGCCTTGTGCTGTTCCTCCCTGTTCTCCCCAGGATTTGGGGAGGGGCTGGGATCCTGCACCCCCTGAACGCTTCAGGGCTGCTGCTGGTCCTGATCTGGGAGTGACATTGAGCACAGCCCCCACCACTGGGACTTTGGGAATGGAGCAGGCTCCTTCCTCTGCCCAAAACTACCTCTGTGAGCGCCGGGACGCAGTGCAGGAGTGGGTGGGACCCAGATCCCTGTGGAAAGTCCCCACTCTGCTCTTGCAGCAGCTTTCCTTGGTGGTTAATTCCACCTTGCTCACTGTGCAAGGGGCGGGACAAACCCGGCTGTGTGGGGAGCATCATCGCCCCATTTGGCTGCCTGAGCCCCCCGGGCTGCCCCAGGAACGACCCCAACACCCTCGGGGGAATCAACCAGAGGACAGCCTGACCCTGCAGGCACCCGAGCCCGACGGTGAATGCTTTGAACTGAAAGATTTATGTGCAAAATCCTAATTAAAAAGAAATTATTAACGAGCTCTTCCCTTCGTGGGGGGGTGGGCGGTAACGGGAGCCCCTTGTCGGGCCGAGGGCTCTGCGTGCTGCCATCACCCGGCACCTCCGACATCTGCATCCCGCGGCTTCCTCCTCCTCATCCTCTTCATGCCAGGAGCGAGCTGGCTTCTTCCCCAGCTCTGGGCACCCCTTTTTCCGCTTGAAGTTCCCTGGAGTTGCTGTACCCGGGAGCGGTGCCGGTTTGGGGGATCCCCCCGCCCCCGCCGCGCTGGACGCGCCCCCGAGCCCCCGACGCGCGTCACTTTTTCCAGCTTTTTTTCCTCCTGTTTACGTGGCTGCGCTTGGCTCGGGGCGCTGGAACCCGAGGGAGGGTTTTGGGGTGTACAGTGGGAGGGGTTTTTTTCCCACTTTATTCGGGTTAAACGCGCAGATCTGGATTTGGGAGCGGATCCCGAGCGTCCCACTAGCTTTGCGGAGTTGTGGGGATCTCATCCCTCCCTCTCCTGCCCCTACGGCCCGGGTGGGGGTGGGAAAGCTGTCAGAGCCCCAAAATGCAGAGGAAGGTGGGAGGGCGGAGGAGCCTTTGTGTCTGGGCTGCCTTTGGCGGTGATTAGGGGCTTTAGTGCCCTTCTAAATGGCCGGTCGTTAAAGGGGTTTATGGCCCTGGAAATGAGAAGCAGCCGGTCTCCTCAGGGTCCGGGGGCTTCGCTTGAATCTCACCCTGGGGTCCTCCAGATGGGGCTGGAACAGGGGTGGGTTCCCGCGGCTGGGGAAGGGTCGTGGGGCTGGGCAAAGTCCTGGTTGTGGGGCAGAGAAAAGCTCCCAGGGCCGAGGCAGGGTCCTGGGTTGATGCCTTGGGTTTCAGCTTTTGTATTTTTCAGAATCTCTGCTGCTTAGTGTGTAACTCTGAAACTTCACATTAGGTGTTAGTAAGGTCTCTTCGCAGGGGAGTTAGACAAAACAATTCCTTCCCAGCTGGAGAATTAAGGACAACCCAAAAATCAAAAACAGCGAGGGAAAGGGGGTGAGCCAGGGGGCTGAGACTTCATAGCCTGGGTTGTGCTTGGACAATTGACCCCAATGCGCAGATGAACCAAAACTTATAAAAGTGTAAAAACTCGTGTCTGGATTCCATCTTGGATTTGATGTGGGTGTAGCCCCGGCCGGGCTCTTCCACTGCCCAAAGCGAATCCTTTCAATAAATTCCGATTTTATTCCTTTGGCTCTGTCTGCTCCCAGCCTTTCCAGGCAGCAGGGCCGGGGCAGGGTCCCGCTGTGCTGGCACAGCAGAGGCCGTGGGGCACGTGGGTTCCCTCCCGCCCCACAGCCGGGGGTCGCAGCGGGGCCGGGCTCTGTCGCGATATCCAGCTGCGTTTCATTTCCGCAGCGGCCGTGGCCGTGGCCGGAGGCGGGGGGTGGGGGCTGCGTCCCGCCAGCTGGGAAGGATTTGTGGGGACATTTGTGGGGCGGAGACGAAGCTTGTTCGAGCTTCATCCCCCCCCCACCCCATCCTCTCTCCCAACGCACGGAGGAAATTGGGATTTCCCAATCGCGATTCCCTCCCCCGATAGTTTTGGCTCTGGTGTGGGGTGGGGGTACCCGACTGCTCTGGGGGAGGAGGGAACATCCCCAAGCAGCCCCATCCCCTCAGGAGGGGCTCTGGGACAGCATTTTGGAGGGGCGGGGGGCGATGGAGCCCAGCCTGGGCTGGGGGAGCCCCCGCTCTGTTTGCGCTCAGGATTTCTGCGGTTTGGGAGGATTTTTGCCGGGAAGGGGGGCGCGGGCGGTGGATGGTGCGTCGGATGTTTCCAGAGGCTGAGCCAGCTGCTGCTGCCCTGGCACCGGGACACGGCTCTCCACCCGCCTTCCCAGGGGTGACCGCCGCTCCGGGGGGGTTATTTGGGGTTTGCCTGCTCACCCCAGAGCATGCGAGGGAGAGGAGGGTGGGGTGCGAAGGCTCTATCCGCCCTTCCCGGCACAATCCCTTCCAGATGTGGGGCTGCCGCTGCCGGCAGTACCCCACTGGGTCACGGTACCCACAATGGGACGAGGGGGATGGGATGTCCCGAGGGGTTTGCAGGCAGATCCCACCCCAGACCCCTCCAACCACTTATCCTGGAATGGAGATGCCTTTTTTTTTTTTTTTTTTTTTTTTTTTTTTTTTTTTTTTTAACCATTTTCCCCATATTTAGAGCCAACCCACAGCACTGTGACTCCGGGATGGGGAGATGCAGCTCCTGCACCCCCGGGGTGAAGGGGTTGGGGTGACCCTACACCAGCACCCCCTTCCCGAGCCCCTGCAGCTCTGCCCGTCCCTCTGCCTGTCCCTGTCCCCTCTGGCACGGCCTCGGCGCTGCTGTAGGTGAGGTTATGTCAGCGCTTGGTGAGAAATCCTGTTCTTCAGGGGATTAGGGATGCGGCAAGCCGGGACTTGGCTCACCGGCCCGAGCCGGAGGTTCTGGGGGCGCGGGGGGATGTGGACGGGGCCTCCGTGGGGCCTTTTCACCCCAAATCGGAGAAAAAAAACTCTCTCCTTCCATTCCAGAGCTTCTGCTGAGCCACAAACGCCATCTCCTGCTTTTTTTTTGCCCGCAGCCGCGGCGGCTCCCAGGGCTGAGAAACCTCGGGAAATCCCTCGGCGCTTGTTACCTGCCTGGCACCGAGGTCTCACCTGCCCCTGGCTGCTCACCCCGAGCTCTCACACGAGTGTGCGCACACACAGCTGTGGGTCCGTGCGGGAGCTTTTGTGTGAATTTTTGGGTGAGTTTTTGGGTGAGTTTTTGGGAGTTTTTGTGTGGCACATACTCGTGCCCACACCTAGCTACGAGCGAGCACAGGCACCTGCGCACATCTGTGCCAACATCACAGCTGTGCGAGCACGCGTGTCCTGAGCCCACGCTGCGCGGGGGGTGCGGGGAGATTTGGGGGTGCAGAGGGGTACAGACAGATTTGGGGGTGCAGCACATGTGGGGTGCAGGCAGTTTTGGATGGAGGCAGCTCAGGGAGATGCAGCCAGCCTGGGGGCTGCAGGGAGATGAGGAGAGCACAGATCTCGGGGGGACGGAATTTTTTGGGGGGGGGGGGCACGGGCAGACCAGGTGGTGCCACGACAAATCGGGGCGGGGGGGCTCCCTGCGGGCTGTCACTCCGCAGGTGAGCGCGGAGCCCCCGCGCCGGGGCCGGGGCCGGGGGGTGGGACCAGCCCGGCGATAAAACGGCGGCGCGGGCGGGACGGGACGGACGGACAGACGGACGGAGGGAGCGAGCGAGCGGCGGGGCCGGTGCTGCTGCGGAGGGTGCAAAGGATCCCTCGAACCGCTTTTTTCCCCCTCCCTGCGCCCCCCACACGCCGGCAGCCGCGATGCCCAACTTCTCCGGGAACTGGAAGATGAAGAGCTCGGAAAACTTCGAGGAGCTGCTGAAGGCGCTGGGTGAGTGGAGCCCCGCTCTCCCTCCGGGACTCCCTCGGGCTGGGGGCGGCGCAGGGGGGGCGGGGGGATTTCCCCCCCTGTCCCCTCCAAATCCTCTTCCAGCGCGGGTGTCACGGTGCCGCCGTGTGCCGGGGGGGTCCCTCTGCTCCCCCTTTTAGCAGCGCTCACTGAGGAATCAGGGGCCGGGCAGCGTGTCCCGCTCCCGGGGGATCCCACCCTGTCCTCCTCGTTCCTGCCTCAGTTTCCCCACTCTGGTGGTCCCCCAAGCAGGAACTCTGCCACCACCCCTGTCCCCTTCACTCCCTCCTTCCCCCATCCCCAAATCACCCGCGGGGACTCTGGGTACAGCCGGTGCCCCCAAAACCAGCCCCTCTGTTTTGGGGTCCCATCCTCACAGGCTCATCTCGCTCCCTTTGCCCCCCAGCGCTGTGTCCCCGCTGAGCGGGGGTGGGGAGGGCCAGGACTCATGGCAGGAGCTGGAATTGGGGGGGCACAGGCCGGGGGGTCCCCGGGGCTTTGGGAAGGATCGAATCCCGCTCCCCCGCTGCTCCCCTCCGCCTGACCCGCTCCTCGCCAGCCGGGGAGCTGCCGGAGCAGAATATTTTCCAGGTTAGGGGATACGTAACGAATATTTCAGAATAATTATCACTTTCTTGGGTTTCACTCCCGATCCCCCGTCGCCCCTTCTCCCCTCCCTGGCCCCGCTGCTGGAACCGGCTTGGGGAAAACCTCAGCAGGAAAATAAATCTGCCAGCCCCCCCGGAGCCCTTTTCCTTTCCCACGGAGCAAGTGGGAGCTCCTGCTGGCCCTCCCGTGGGGGGGGGGGGTGAGGCTTTTTCAGCTTCACCCCCCAGG
Organism: Oenanthe melanoleuca; assembly: GCF_029582105.1. Lineage (NCBI taxonomy): Eukaryota > Metazoa > Chordata > Aves > Passeriformes > Muscicapidae > Oenanthe > Oenanthe melanoleuca. The sequence goes on along the minus strand of NC_079358.1, from coordinate 762,869 downwards.
CTGACTGCACTGTGCCGCCCTAATCTTGTTTTTTGCTCATTTTGGGGGCTGTTTCTTCTCCCCCAGCCCCGTCAGCATCATGTGGGGGGAGTGGGGGGCTGTGTCTGCCCGCCCGAGGTTTTGGGCATCCCCTCTGTGTGAATCAGGCCTCGGGGGGAGGGAAGGGACCTGGGGATGCTCGTGGCCATCAGGGGCACGTCCCTTCCCTCTGCGAGGGAATTCGGCTCCTGGAGCCCACCCGAGCACCCCCCGTGCCTCCCCCGCCCCTCCTTTGTGCAGGGACCCTCTCGGGGGTGACAGGGGAACAATGTCCCCAAAGAGCAGCTCCCCGTGTGACAGCCGGGGGCTCCGGGACGTGATGGATGAGCCGCCTCTGGAGCAGGGACAAAGCCCCAGCTGCCCCGCCGTTGGCGAGGGGGCTGCGGGGGGAGACGTGGGACCCCTCGGGGGGGTCACGCAGGTCACCGAACACAGAGCTTGGGCTGGGGCCCTTGTCCCCAGTGTCACCCCGCCCTGGGCGAGCCCTTGCCCCCGCCAGCCCCGTCCTTTCCCCCGGGGCGTATCCGGCGCCAAACCCGGCATCCCCCCACCTCCCTCCCCCTCCACCAGGTAACGAGAGCCAGATGTGGCCCAGATGTGGCCGGGGGGGCTGGTCCGTCCCCCCATGAGCTGCCTTGAGCCACCTGCAGCACTCGCAGTGCCCTGGGGACGTGTCAGTGCCAAGTGTGGCTCGGGGGGAGGGGGGGACGGGGACAGCGGGGTGACCGCGGGACGCTCGGTGCCACCTTCCCCCTCGCCAGGAGTGAACATGATGCTGCGGAAGATCGCGGTGGCGGCGGCGGCCAAGCCGGCGGTGGAGATCCGGCAGGACGGGGAGAGTTTCTACATCCGCACCTCGACCCCCGTGCGCACCACCGAGATCCGCTTCAGGGTGGGCGAGGAGTTCGAGGAGCAGACGGTGGACGGGCGGCCCTGCAAGGTGTGCGCAGGGGTGTGAGTGTGAGAGTGTGAGTGTGTGTGTGAGTGAGAGTGAGTGTGAACGTATGTGAGCGTGTGTGCTGTGAGTATGTGAGTGTGAGAGTGAGTGTGAATGTATGTGAGTGTGTGTGAGTGATGTGTGTGCTCTGTGAGTGTGAATGAGTGTGTGTGTGCTGTGAGTGTGTGTGTGAGTGTGTGTGAGAGTGAGTGTGAACGTATGTGAGTGTGTGTGTGTGTGCTGTGAGTGTGAGAGTGAGTGTGAATGTGTCTGAGTGTGAGTATGTGAGTGTGTGTGTGCTGTGTGTGAGTGATGTGTGTGCTCTGTGAGTGTGAATGAGTGTGTGTGTGCTGTGTGTGAGTTTGTGTGTGACTGTTGTGTGTGTATGTGTGCTCTGTGTGTATGTATGTGTGTGATGACAGCTCTGTGTGTGCGTGTTTGTGACTGTCTCTGTGTGTGTGACTGTCAGCATGAATGTGTGTGACTGTTGTGCGTGTGAACATGTGTGACTGTGTCTGTGTGTGCTGTGTGTGTGTGACTGTGTGTGAATGATTGTATGTGATGTGTGTGCTCCATGACTCTGTGTGTGTGTATATGTAGTGTGTGTGTGTCTGTCTCTGTGTGAGTGTGTGTATGTGAGTGTGAGTGTGTGTGTGTGTGCTGTGAGTGACTGTGTATGTGCTCTGTGAGCGTGTGTGACTTTGTGTGTCTGTGTGTGACTGTGTGCGTGTGCTCTGTGTGTGTCTGTGTGTGTCTCTGTGTGCATGTCCGTGCACTTTTCACCACTGCAGGAGCTCTCCCTCACCTGTGTCACACTCACACACCCCTCACACCCACGGCACAGCACCTGGTGCACACAGAGCTGTGTCTGTGCGTGCACACCTGTCTGTGCGTGCACACAGAGCTGTCTGTGCGTGCACACCTGTCTGTGTGCACACCTGTCTGTGCGTGCACACCTGTCTGTGCGTGCACACCTGTCTGCGTGCACACCTGTCTGCGTGCACACCTGTCTGCGTGCACACCTGTCTGTGCGTGCACACCTGTCTGTGCGCACACCTGTCTGTGTGCACACCTGTCTGTGCATGCACACCTGTCTGTGTGCACGCCTGTCTGTGTGTGCACACCTGTCTGTGTGTGCACACCTGTCTGTGCGTGCACACCTGTCTGTGCGCACACCTGTCTGTGCGTGCACACCTGTCTGTGCGTGCACACCTGTCTGTGCGTGCACGCCTGTCTGTGTGCACACCTGTCTGTGTGCACACCTGTCTGTGCGTGCACGCCTGTCTGTGTGCACACCTGTCTGTGCGTGCACACCTGTCTGTGTGCACGCCTGTCTGTGTGCACACCTGTCTGTGCGTGCACACCTGTCTGTGCGCACACCTGTCTGTGTGCACGCCTGTCTGTGTGTGCACACCTGTCTGTGCGTGCACACCTGTCTGTGTGCACACCTGTCTGTGCGTGCACGCCTGTCTGTGCACACACGTTTGGCACAGAGCAGCTCTCCCTCCTGTGCTGCACAGCCACATTCCCAGCACAGGCTGCTCCCCCTCCTCCTGCCCCCAACTCTCGCTGTCCCGCGGGTGACAGCCGAGCCCGCACAGCCCGGCAGGGCCAGACCCGCTCCGCTCCCAGGGGTGTGACAGCTGCTCGGCTGTGGCGGGAGGTGTCCCCACCCCGCGGCCAGCGCTGCCCTCTGTCCCCCCGCAGAGCCTGGCCCGGTGGGAGAGCGACAACAAGATGGTTTGCGAGCAGCGGCTGCTCAAGGGCGACGGCCCCAAGACGGGCTGGTCCCGGGAGATGACCAACGACGGGGAGCTCATCCTGGTGAGGGGAATTCGGGGGGTCTGGGGGCAGAACTGCCGTGGGGTGCGCTGGGATGGGGAGGGGAGGGAGCCACGGCCGCGCTGTGACCCTGCCTCTCCTTGCAGACCATGACGGCCGACGACGTGGTGTGCACCAGGGTCTACATTCGGGAGTGACCCCCCCAGCTCAGCTGACACCCCAAATTCCCCCCTCCTCCACCCCCTCATCCCCTGCACTCATCCCCCGGCCGCGGGGAGGGTGTTGCGTCTCCCCACGGGGCTACATCAGCCGAACACCTTTTTTGGGGGGACACACACACGGCTTTCCCTCCCGCTGCAGGGCGGGGTCGGTCCCTCCCGGGGCAGCAGAATCTCCTGTTCCGGCCCCGCTCCGCCGCGCACCGAGCGCTCGGGGCTGGCGAGGTGCCGGGGTGCGGCGGGGGGTAACGCGGCCCCTCCCTGCCCTTCGGGCTGCTTTCAGCTGGTTTGGGTTCGGGCTGCTGTCGGTTCCCGCAGCCCCCAGCCCTGCCCCGCGACCCCTCCCCAGTATTTATTTGTGAATATTGTACCAGACGGGAACACCAAACCCCCTCAGCCTGGGGCAGTGCCAGGTCCCAGCCCCCACAGGGTCCAACTTCCCTCTGTCACCTCTCTCCTTTTTTAATAAATGTCTTATGACTCCCCCCGTGCTATTCCTGTCTCTCCTTTTGGCCCCACTGGCACACAGATCCCACACCGGGGATTCTGCACCCCATATCTCACACCCTGGATTCTGCACCCCATATCCCATACTCCAGATCTCACACCCCGGATTCTGCACCCTGGATCCCATACCCGGGATTCTTCACCCCAGATCTCACACTCCAGATCTCACACCCTGGATTCTGCACCCTATATCCCGTACTCCAGATCCCACAGCCTGGATTCTTCACCCAAGATCTCACACTCCAGATCCCACATCCAGGATTCTGCACCCCAGATTCCACAGCCTGGATTCTGCTCCCCATATCCCACATTCCAGATCCCATACCCCGGATTCTGCACCCCAGATCCCACACCCCGGATTCTGCACCCCATATCCCACACTGCAGATCCCACACTGCAGATCCCACACCCTGGTTTCCACACCCCGGATTCTGCACCCCATATCCCACACCCCGTATCCCACACCCCAGATCCCACACCCCAGATTCTTCACCCCATATCCCACACCCCAGATCCCACACCCCGATCCCACACCCCAGATCCCACACCCCAGATCCCACACTGCAGATCCCACACCCCGGATTCTGCACCCCAGATCCCACACCGCAGATCCCACACCCTGGATCCTGCACCCCAGATCCCACACCCCAGATCCCACACCCCAGATCCCACACCCTGGATTCTGCACCCCATATTCCACACTGCAGATCCCACTCTGCAGATCCCACACCCTGGTTTCCACACCCCGCATCCTTCACCCTGCATCCTGCACCCCACATCCACTCCCGGTTATTGCGCAAGGGGCCGGGGGCGAAGGCGGCAGCTGGGTTGGCACATCCCGGCGTGGGAAGCGGGTGGTGGCTCCGGGGTGACCGTGGGGTGACTCTGGAGCAGGGAGGGCGGCGTGGGGCTGGGAAATCGTGCTGTGCCTCAGCTCCAGCCCGGGGGAGGGTGGGGCGTGAGACCCCGTCCCAACTGGGGGCACCTGTGGGATGCAGCTCCGGGGGTTTTCCAGGGATGCTCTTTGGGAGCTGCCCGATAATTGCCTTGCATGGGACGGCATTAATTATCCCAGGGTGGGGGGGCTTAGCCCGCGGGGCTAGGATGGGGAGCGCAGTGAGGGTCGGGGTGCAGGACTGTCCTGCCTCGAGGTTTGGGGTGCTGCTGTGCCCTGGAATGCGCCGGGACCCCTCGGCCGGGGCAGCCCACGAGCCGCTGTGGGGCAGGTGGGGGGCACTGCCCCACCGAGCTTGAGTGGGGGTGGAGAAGGGAGCCAGGGCTCGGGGTTGGCTTCACCCCCACGCCGGGGGTGTGATCCTGCACCCCGGGAGCGCGTCCAGCAGCAGGAAGGGTGGAATTACATCTTCCCTGGGGAGGAGAAGGAGAAGGGGGAGGAAGGCTTCGCTGTCTCCAGGTGGACACTTGGCAGGCGCCCATCGCCCTGTCGCCATTCCCAAAGCGCTGCCAGGCAATGTCCTGGCTCTCCCCACCTCCCGAGGGTGGGCGCAGGACGCGACCCCCTCCCCACTTCACCCCACCGGCTGCTGCTGGCCCCGGAGACCCCGGGAAAGCCGCGGCCGGGGCGGGAGCAGCCGGTAATGGAATCCAGCCGTCCCCCCCGGCTCCGACGGCTTCTCCTGGTTGGAGGAATATCCGCTTTCCCCCCGCGAGCCCTGGGGACGGCTCCGGTTTGCCTCCGGTTGGGGGGATCATTGGGGGGGCTCTGGTACCCCGAGAGCTGGGGCGGCACATCTGGATGGGGAGTGGTCTGTGCTCCCCCCACGGCGGCTCGGGGGTCTCATTCTGCTGTTCTGAGGTGCTGGGGGGTCTCCAGGAGGCGCCCCCTCCCCGGAGGGGATGGCGGCTGCTCTCGAAACAAAAGCGAATTCCTCCGTGCGGCGCTGGGATGGATGGGGGGCTGGGATGGATGGAGGGGCCGTGAGTATCCCCAAAACTGCTCCGGCGGCTGTGCCCCCCTCCCGTGGCTCCGCGTGGGTGGTGTCGAGGTCCCCGGCGCCTCTAATCCGGCACTAATCCTCCCCGGTGACCCCGCTGGCCCCCCGGGCTGGGGAGGGGGCCGGGCTGGCCCCTCGCCTTTCATCTCCGCAGACAAAGCGGGGCCCGCTCTGTGCGCGGGCAATGAATGCCCGGCCCTGGGGGGCCCTGGCCCCTCACCCCGGAATTTTTTCCGTGCATTTTCTGGAAGCAGAGGCTGGGCTGGGTGTGGGGGAACAGCGGGGGGATGTGGCTGCGTCTCATCCCCCCTGCCCGTGCCGGAGCCACAGCGAAGGAGCAGGAGGGGTTCGATCTGCCCGAAGCGATGGGGGAGTGCGGGGATGTCCCTGTGCGGGCAGGGGGACACGGCTGGGGGCCACCCCCTCCCCTGGGTGATGGGGATAGAGGGAGGCTGAGCTGGAGGAACACCCCACACACACTCCCAGCCCCATGGTACCGGGAAGGGACCAGCATGACACCCCCCAAAGGCTGGAGTCACCCCCCATCACCCCCACACCTTCCAGGTGGGTCAGAGCCCACTCTGGATGGTCTGGAGGGTCTAAAACATCCTCCCCCGTCCCAGAGGTACTGACTGGACCAGGGAGCTGGGCACAGGGAGGTGCCAGCCTCGGGGGGGGTCTCTGGGTGTGGGACCACCAGGCCTTGGCTCAGGGGGCTGGGGCATCGCGTGCCACCTGTGCAGGTGAGCTGTGCCACACGGCACGGGGGTCCCTGCAGCTCCTTGCACCCAGTGCGGTGTCACCCACCTGGGGTGACACCCAGCCCGCCCCCGGGGGCGTCCCCAGGGCTCGGGGCAGCCAGGGACGCTGACACCAGGGTGGCTCCGCGAGGCGGCCCCAGCCCGGGGCAGGGTGACTGTCACCCCCTCCCCGAGCCCGGCGGGCCGGGGGCCGTGCGGCAGCTCCCCCCTTCCCCCCACTCCCCTCGGCTGGCGCACAGCCAGCATTGTTCTCCCCGCGCCTCCTCCTCCTCCTCCTCTCCCCCTCCAGCTGCATCTGGCGCCGCAGCTTCCCTGGGCTCCAGGGAGGGGGAGCCCCCACCCCACAGAGCCCCCCGGCCCGGGGGGCTTCACCCCCATTCCCCTCTGGAGACTCGTCCAGCAGCTGCACGTGGAGGGGTTATGGGATCCAGCTTGGCCCCCAGTACGGGATATTTTTGGGGGGGTCCCCCTTAATTGCTTTCTGCCCATGGCTGGAAGCTCCCACGGGGTGTGGAGTGGAGGCTGAAAAAGGGGAAGACACTGTGGGGTCTGGGTGGGTTCTGGGAGAGGGGGCTCTAGGGGTGGCAAGGACAGGGTGAGGCTCTGTTTCAGGACAGGGGGGCAGACCCGTGTGAGGCTCGGAGCGTGTGCCCCCCCTCAGGAGCAGGAGGAGCTGGGAGCAGCCACGGGCAGGGGAAGGCAGAATCTGACACCTCCCGGTTGTGTAAGATGGGGAAACTGAGGCACACCCGAGATCAAAGCGGGGCAGAGTCACCGCCCCGGGCTCCTGCTGCCCCAGCTCTGCCCCACACCCTGCCCCACGCTCAACCCCACACACCGAGCTGGGATTCGCGTTTAATGCCAAGTACAAAGTCACCAACCCCCCCCTCCCCGCCCCGGCCAAAAAAAAAAAAAAAAAAAAAAAAAAAAAGAAAAAATTCTAAAATTCTTCCAAAAATAAATTAAAGGGAAGGGACGGGTCCCCCCCAACCCCTCCTGTCCTGTGCAAAGAGAAAAGAGCCACCCCCTCTGCATCCCAGGCCCGAGCCAGGCTCCAGTAAGGAAAGAAATGGGCAAAGCAAAGGGCTGGGGGCCCAGGCAGCAGCGTGGGGTGGGGAGTGGGGCATCCCCAGAAGGGGTGGGCAGCTCCCCTCCTCCCCACACTGGCTCCACCACAGCAGATGGGGAAACTGGGTACCCCCTCCTCCTCCTCTCAGGCCAGGGTGGGCTGTGCCAGGCAGGGCAGGGGGGCCTCACCCATTCACCCACCTCACCGGGGGGCTCTCCCTGTTCCCGGGGGGCGAGGGAGGTGCAGCGCCGTCGGAAAGGCGACCTATGTACATCCCTGAACGTGGCGGCTCCGGCAGCCCCTCCCTGCCCCCGGGGGGCTCCAGCCTCCCCCTCCCCCGCTATGAGGTCTGGCATTGGACGTGCTGGCGCATCCCATCCTCGAACTCATCCTCGTGATAGGCTTCTCCGGCGTAGGGCCGCCGGCCCGGCCCCCCGTGCGCCGTGTAATCGCTGAGCTCCACCTCCTCCGTGTCCTCCGTGGCCATCACCTCCTCCTGCGGCGGGAAGAACGCCTGCAGCTGCCGCAGGCGCTCAGCGGGGAGCCAGCCCGGCTCGGGGAACTTCACCTGCGGCCGCACAGCACAGGTGAGGTGCGGGTGGCAACTCAGAAATGTCAACTCCCACCCTGCCCTAGCTCACCTCGAACTGCAGGATGAGCTTTCCCTTCTGAAAGGGGCTCCTGTAGACAGGCATGCCCTCGTTGGGGATGCACTTCAGGTCTCCAGGCCGGATCACATCACCTGAGAGAGAGATAAAGCTGTAACTCCTTCCAAACAATTTCCTGGGAGCAGTTTCTAAGAAGGAGCTATAGGCTCTGCATAGGACAGGACAAAGGATTCAAAAAGGCCCTTTGCCTTTCTCAGTGTTTATTTTATGGTGGTCCAGGAGCAAAGAAGGAACTGGGTAGTGGCTTTTTCTAGGAAAAAGGCAGGAAGGATAAAAAGAGGGGGTTATGCTATGGGACACTAACATGTGTTTAGGACAAACCATTCCTTGTACCTCTTGGATACTGGATTACAACATTTTCTGTTTAACGAGGTCACTGTGCTGGGCTGGCAGCTCCCAGCCCCGGCTCCCTCAGGCGTCCCTGAGCCCCTCACCTGGCGGGGAGGACACCAGCAGGGTGCGGTTGTCCAAGGTGCGAATCACCTGCCGGCAGCCGCACAGGGCGTCGGCCAGGCTGATCTCCCTCCTCACAATCAGGTCGTCGCCGCTGCGCCGGAACACTGGATGCTCCTTCTGATCCAGCACGATGATGATGTCCCCGGGCTCCAGGCCAGGCACCTGGTCCCCTTCCTCGTGGAAGGTGATTTTCTGCCCGTCCTTCATGCCTGTGAGGAGCGTGGGGAAAGCTCAGGGCACGTGCTGCGCTCTGGGGTGAGCCCCCTCTGCCTTCAGCCGTGCCTCACCTTTATCCAGGTGGACGCTGAGGATTTTCTTCTCCCTCACAACCTTGCGGCCGTTGCAGGTGAGGCAGCAGTCCCGGGGCCGGATCCACTCGCCCTGGCCCTGGCACTGGGAACACACGGTCTGGATCTGCTGGATCATGCTGGGCCCCAGCTGGTGGATGCGAACCTCCATGCCCGAGCCGTGGCACTTGGGGCACCTCCTCTGGGCCCCCTCCCGCACCCCACAGCCTGTGCAAGGGGGGCAGGGGGTCACACAGTGGGGTAGGGGGTGCTGGGGCGGCCCCCTGGCCCCTGCAGCCCCTCACTCACCTCCACACTTGCGGCAGATGATGTTTTTTTGCAGGGACAGCTTCCGTGTGGAGCCGTTGTACAGGTCCTCCAGTGACACCGAGAGCTGGTGCACCACTGTCTTCCCTGGGCACAGGACACAGGTTGGCTCAGCACCAGCTACGTCACAGCCATGCCATGGCTGGGCAGGCACTGGACACCACTCAGGGTCACCAGGTCTGCCCAGAGCCAGTCCTTCCTCAAGGCACAGACATGGACAGGAATAGTTTCACACCAGGCTGGGCATCTCCAAGCCTGGATCCTGCCAGTGCTGAGCCCCCAGTGTGGGCAGGGCACAGCTCCCACCCCAGGGCTCCCAGCCACCCTCCAGCTGCTCCAGCTGGAGTTGCTGGGACGTTCCCTTGGCCTCCTAATTGCCCTGCTATTAACTCATTGCCACCTCAGCAAGAAGCGCCTGGCGAGTCACCCTTCCCGAGTCACCCTGTCCCTGTGACCCAGGCCCAAGGCATCCTACAGTCACCAGGCTGGCCCTGCACACAGCGTCCTGCTGCCACCCCCGGGGCTGCACTGGTGACTCAGCTCAGCCCCGGGGACAGCGGTGGGGGAAAGCCAGGACAAGGACAGGGAAGGGCCCTTTGAAGAGCGGCAGGTGGAGAAAGTAATGAGGGTGGTGAGGAGCTGTGCCGCGGGGGCAGAGACAGTCTGGGGAGCCCAGCTGGATCCAGGTGTCCCCAGAGCCAGTGCTGGGCACCAGCATGCTCTCTGCACAAGGTCCTAGCAGGTCTGTCACCCCCTGAGTCAAGTGCTGTGCTGGGCACCAACCCACTGATACAGGGGTCCCAGCAAGTCTGTGACCCCCTGAGCCAATGTCACACTGCATCACACCAGCCCCCTCCCACACCATAGCTCCCAGTGGTCCCTTGACCCCCAAACCAATGCTGTGCTGGCACCAGCCCCCTCCCACACCATAGTTCCCAGTGGTCCCTTGACCCCTAAACCAACGCTGTGCTGGCACCAGGCCCCTCCCACACCATAGTTCCCAGTGGTCCCTTGACCCCTAAACCAACGCTGTGCTGGCACCAGGCCCCTCCCACACCATAGCTCCCAGTGGTCCCTTGTCCCCCCAACCAACACTGTGCTGGGCACCAGCCCCCTCCCACACCATAGCTCCCAGTGGTCCCTTGTCCCCCCAACCAACACTGTGCTGGCACCAGCCCCCTCCCACACCATAGCTCCCAGTGGTCCCTTGTCCCCCCAACCAACACTGTGCTGGCACCAGCCCCCTCCCACACCATAGTTCCCAGTGGTCCCTTGACCCCTAAACCAACGCTGTGCTGGCACCAGCCCCCTCCCACACCATAGCTCCCAGTGGTCCCCTGTCCCCCAGGTCAGTGCTGGCACCAGCCCCCTCCCACCCCTCCCACCCCATCCCCGTACCTCTCCTGTCTGCCCGGCCACGCATCCGCACTCCCCCTCCAAAGAAGAGGTCGAAGATGTCCATGGGAGAGCCGAAGCCGCCGCCGCCCCCTCGGCCACCCAGGCCACCTTCCTTCATGGCCCGCTCGCCGCCGCGGTCGTACAGCGCCCGTTTGTGGGCGTCCGACAGCACCTCGTAGGCCTGGGAGATCTGCTTGAACTGGGGAAGGGAGAGGGGGGTGAGGTGGGAGAGGGCAGGCTGAGGGGGGCTGGGGGGCTGCACGTACCCGCTCGCCCTCGCTGGGGTTCTTGTCGGGGTGGTAGCGCAGCGCCAGGCGCCGGTACGCCCGCTTGATCTCGTCCAGGCTGGCGCCCGGCCGCACGCCCAGCAGGTCGTAGTAGCCCGTCTCCTTCACCATCTTCCTCGCTGGGATGTGCTGGGACAGCACAGAACTGTGAGGCTGTGACTGTCACACAGCCTGGCACCTCTGAGTGGCTCGTGACACCCTGACCCAGCCCAGACAGTCGCCCCAAAATCCCTGTTGTCCCTCGGTACCTCAGCTTCCCCCAGCAGCATCCCACTGGGACATCCCAGTGACAACCTGGCTCCATAAAGGGTCCTGCAAGTGTGTGCATGTCTGGGGGTACCCAAGGGCCTGTCCCCATGGCAAAAGTTCTGTCCCCCCAAAAGGCTTTGATCCCTGCTCTCCTCCATTCACAGCCCTGCCTCAAGCAGGAGCCAGGGCATGTCTGAACGGGGTGACATCCTGCTCCATGGGACTGGGGACAGCCACGGGGTCCGGGGAGAAGCGGCGGTGTCGGGGGGTGCCGGGTCCCCCCTTGGGCCATGTGCCACGGCCGATAAACCCCGCGTGGGGTGGGGACATGTTTATCTTACGGGGAAGCGCCCGTGACCCACGCACGAGTAAATAACCGGTTCCGACACCGGAGCGGCTGCGTCCGGGCCCCGGGGCTGCGTCCCGCCGCGATCCCCGCGGCTGGAGCCGGGTCTGTCCCCCGGGACCCTCAGGGCTGGGTCTGTCTAGACCGGGGCTAGATCCGAGCCGAGGGTCGCGGGCCGGGGGTGTCGGGGCGGAGGTGACACGGTGACACCCCGTTTACAGCCCCCACACCGGCTGTGCAGCAGCGGAGCCAAGCCCGGTGCTCACGGCGGGGGTGTCGCCTCAGAGCCCCCTCAGAGCCCCTCAGGCCCGCAGCTCATCCCGACCAGCCGCCTCAGGGCTGTGGGGGCCGGCACCGCCGCTGACACCGGCGGGGCGGCTCCTGCCGGGGGGTCCCGAGGAGGTTTGGGAGGTGCTGAGGGGAATCCGGGGGTGCGCAGCGGGGTCCCAGGGGCCGCCCCCCCACTCACCGCCGCCGCCGCTCCGCCGCCGTCTCCGAACTCTCTGGAAGCCGCGGGCACGGCCCCCGCGCTGAGCCCGCCCCCTCCGCGCCGCACGCCGCGCCCATTGGTGGAACCGCCCTCATCCTCCCGCCCATCACCGCCCCGCCCCGGCCCTGATTGGTTGTCAGGGCGGCGCTTGCCCGCGCGGGAGGCGGGGCTCCGTGTCGCCTTGCGATTGGCTGCGTTACGGCTGGCCCCGCCCCCAGGGTGGAATCCTTCTCGCTCATTGGCTGTGACGAGTGGCCAATCAGAGGGAAGCGTGGGAAAAGCGGATGCGTCCGGCAGGGGGCGCTCGGGGAGCGCGGGGCGGGGCGGGAGGGGGCGGAGCAACGAGCGAGTTTGTGGGCGTGGCTTGGAAATGGGCGTGGTTTATTAATGGATGTATTTCTGGGCGTGGTTTATCAAAGGGTGAGGTGTATCAGAGGGTGTGGTTTATCAATGGATGTGGTTCTGGGTGTGGTTTATCAATGGCTGTGGTTTATCAGTGGGTGTGGTTTATCAATGGGTGTGGTTTATCAATGGATGTGGCAGTGGGCGTGGTTTATCAATGGGTGTGGTTTATCACTGGGTGTGGTTTATCAATGGGCGTGGTTTATCAATGGCTGTGGTTTATCAATGGGTGTGGTTTATCAATGATGTGGTTCTGGGTGTGGTTTATCAATGGGTGTGGTTTATCAATGGCTGTGGTTCTGGGTGTGGTTTATCAATGGGCGTGGTTTATCAATGGGTGTGGTTTATCAATGATGTGGTTCTGGGTGTGGTTTATCAATAGGCGTGGCCTCGGGCGTGGTTTATCGATGGGTGTGGCACTGGGCGTGGTCAAGGGCGTGGCCATGGGTGGGACATGGCCGGGGGTGTTGCTGGGGTGGGACCACGGGCAGTTTTGGGTGGGTCCAAGGGGTCATGGGGGTGGCTCGAGGTGGTCCCGGGGGTATCAGGAGTCCCAGGGGGTGTTCCTGAGGTTCTGGGGTGGTCACAGGGGGGTCCTGGGTGGGCTTGGGGAGTCCCAGGGGGTGTTCCTGAGGTTCTGGGGTGGTCACAGAGGGGTCCTGAGGAGGATTTTGGGCATCCCAGTGAGGGGACAGGTAGCCAGGAGAATCAGGGGAACTCCTTGAGGGGTCACACAGGGTTCCCCTGGGGGTCTGCAGACCCCCTGGAGTGGGTGGGGAGCCGGGGGGGTCACAGGATGGGACCCCTGGAGGTGTGGGGGTCCTGGGAAGGGTGATGGACGGCAAGGGGCCCCGGGGGGTCTCTGCTCTCCCATCCCCCGTGCAATGGGGGTGTCCACAGAGCCTTTCTGGGGGTGTCTGGTTGTGTTCCCCCTCCCCAAAGAAGTTTTTTTGCATTAGGGATGCCAAGAGCAGGGAAGGGTCTGGGAGCTGAACTGGGGAATCTGAACTTTGGAACCAGTGCCTGTCTTGAGGGCTGTGGGTCTGAACTGGGAGCTTGATCTTGGGGTCTGGGATCTGTCCAGGGGTCAGAACTGGGGGCTGGGGTCTGAATCAGGGGCTGGGATGCTTCAGCTCCCTTTGCCCCCTCTCAGGGCAGTGTGGGGGGTCAGCACCCCTCCTCCCTGGCCCCTCCTAGGGCTGCTCAGCCCTTTCTGTGGCCCCTCCACACTGGTGTCCACCTGTGCCCCCACAGGGGGCTCAGGCCCAGCCCTGCTCTCCCCCCTGGCCATGTTTGGGCCCCTCTGCAGCTCCTGGGGGGGCTGCAGGACAGGATTGGAGGGGCTTGGAGGTGACAAATCCCCCCCACCCGAAACCCAACCCCAGCTGGCAGCTGCTGCCCCAGCAGGGCCAGCGACCCCTGGCCCACCTGCCCCAGGAATCTGCTCGGAATTGCAGCCAGAAGCTGCTGCTGCTGGGTGACTGTGGCAATGGGAGGGGAGCAGGGGGTTCCCAAACTGGGAAGGGGGTCTCTAAACTGGGAACGGGGTCTCTAAACTGGGAATGGGGATTCTAAACTGGGAATGGGGTCTCCAAACTGGGAATGGGGATTCTAAACTGGGCACGTGGTTATCAAACTGGGAATAGGGTTTCTAAACTGGGAAGGGGGTCTCTAAACTGGCAACGGGGTCTCTAAACTGGGAATGGGGATTCTAAATTGGGCACGTGGTTCCCAAACTGGGAACGGGGTCTCTAAACTGGGAACGGGGATTCTAAACTGGGAATGGGGATTCTAAACTGGGCATGTGGTTCCCAGATTGGGAATAGGGTTTCTAAGCTGGGAATGGGGTGTCTAAATCAGGCATATGGTTCCCAACTGGGAATGGAGTCCCCAAACTGGGAATGGGGTCCCCAAACTGGGCACAGGGTTCACAATCTGGGAGCAGAGTCACCAAACTGGGAATGGAGTCCCATTATGGTTCCCAAACTGGGAATGGGGTCCCCAAAATGGGCACACAGTCCCCAAACTGAAACTGGGAAAAGGGTTCCCAAAGTGGAAATGGGATCTCCAAACTGGGCAAGAGGTCCCCAAACTGGGAATGGGGTCCTTAAACTGGGAATGGGGTCCCAAAGCAGGCACACTGTCCCTAAATGAAACTGGGAAAAGGGTTCCCAAAGTGGAAATGGGATCCCCAAACTGGGAAAGAGGTCCCCAAACTGGGAATGGGATCCCAGAGCGGGCACACAGACCCCAAACTGAAACTGGGAAGAGGGTACACAACGTGGAAATGGGATCTCCAAACTGGGAATGAGGGCCCCAAACTGGGAAAATGGTACTGAAACTGGGAATGGGGCCCCCAAACTGGGCACACTGTCCCTAAATGAAACTGGGAAAAGGGTTCCCAATGTGGAAATGGGATTCTATGAACTGGGAAAGAGGTCCCCAAACTGGGGATGGGGTCCTTAAACTGGGAATGGGGTCTTTAAAGTGGAAATGGGGTCCTCAAAGTGGGCACACAGTCCCCAAACTGAAACTGGGAAAAGGATTCCCAATGTGGAAATGGGATCTACGAACTGGGAAAGAGATCCCCAAACTGGGAATGGGGTCCCAGAGCGGGCACACAGACCCCAAACTGAAACTGGGAAAAGGGTTCCCAAAGTGGAAATGGGATTCTATGAACTGGGAAAGAGGTCCCCAAACTGGGAATGGAGTCTTTAAACTGGGAATGGGGTACTTAAACTGGAAATGGGGTCTTTAAACTGGGAATGGAGTCCTTAAACTGGGAATGGGGTCCCCAAAGTGGCTACATGATTCCCAAACTGGGAATGGGGTCCCCAAACTGGCCACGGGGTCCCCAAAGCGGGCACACAGACCCCAAACTGAAACTGGGAAAAGGGTTCCCAAACTGGGAATGGGATCCCCAAACTGGGAATTGGGTCCCCAAACTGGAACGGGGTCCCACAGCCCCAGCTCGGAAGAGCCCCAGGCACGCTGTGGGAGCGGTTTGGGCCGTTCCTGTCCCTTCCAGGCTGGATCCGGTGGCTGGCGGTGACTCAGGGCTGGCTGTGTCACATCCTGTCCCTGCCTCGTGCCCCCAGCCTGGCACTGTGCCCCAAACCCCCCATGGGCACCGGGCTGGTCCTGGGGCGGGGGCTGGCCCCAGTGTCCCAGTGCCACCCGTGCTGTGCCCATCCCTGCTGCGGGGAGGGGGTCCCCCAAAATCTGGGAGTGCCTGGGGGGGCTTCTCCTCTCCCCAAAATTTCCCTGAGGAGGGAAACTGAGCACGTGTGGGGGTTTGTTCCCAGCCACACTTTCCCATCTGCTCCTGTCCCACAGCCCGTTCCAGGTGCCACATCCCAGGCTGGGATTGCCCGGGGGATCTCAGGTGTCTGGGGGGAAGAAATGTTCCCTGTCCCCCCCAAATATCTGGGGGAATTAATGGTGCAGGAATGGGGGTCAGGGGATGGGATCACCCCAGGAATGGGGAAACATCTCCTCAAGGGTCTGGGAGTGGAGAATCATCACTCCAGGATTGGGGGAACATTGCTCCAAGGGGAATTTATTCCCCTAGAAATACAAAAAAATAAAATAATAAAAATAAAATAAAAAAGCACCACCCCAGGGAGATGAATCACCCCAGTTCATCACTCTGGGGGGGCTGCATCACCCCAGGGATGAGGGAGATCACCCTAGAAATGGGGAAACATCTACCCAGGGATCTGGGAATGAAGAATCATCACTCTAAGAATGGGGGAACATTGCCCCAAGGGGAATTTATGCCCCTAGAAATACACAAAAAAATAAAATAATAAAAATAAAATAAAAAAGCACCACCCCAGGGAGATTAATGCCCCCAGGAAGGGGAAGGCATAACTCTAGGGGGGCTGCATCACCCCAGGGATGTGGAAACATCTCCCCAGGGATCTGGGAATGAAGAATCATCACTCTAAGAATGGGAGAACATTGCTCCAGAAATACAAAAAAATAAAATAATAAAAATAAAATAAAAAAGCAGCACCCAAGGGAGATGAATCACCCCAGTTCATCACTCTGGGGGTGCTGCATCACCCCAGGGATGAGGGAGCATAATTCCAAGGAGAATCTCTACTCCAGGAACAGGGGAACATTGCTCCAAGGGGAATTTATGCCCCCAGAAATAAAAAATAAATAAATAAATAAATAAATAAAAAATGAAAAAGGACTACCCCAGGGAGATGAATCACCCCAGTTCATCACTCTGGGGGGGCTGCATTACCCCAGGGATGAGGGAGCATAATTCCAAGGAGAATCATCACTCCAGGAACGGGGGAAAATTGCTCCAATGGGAATTTATGCCCCTAAAAACACAAAAAACCTAAAATAATAAAACTAAAAAAAAAAAAAAAAAAGGAAAAGCACCACCCTAGCGATGATGAGCTCCGTCCCGGGAGGATTCTCCATCCCCCCGCGCTGCCGGGCGGCTCCAGGCGCGCATTCCCGGCGGGGTTACCGCGGGCTCGGCAGCAGCTGCGGGGTCACGGCCCGGGCCAGCCCCGCCCGGCCGGAGCCGCTTCGAGCTCGGGGTCCCACCCGGGTGAAGGGCGGGCCGGGGGGTCCCTGGCGTGGGGATGCTCTGATGTCCCCCGGGGGTTTGGGGACACTTTGAGGGATTTGGGAGGAATTTGTGGGAGGATTTTGGGTGATTTTCAGGGGATTTTGGGGGGTTTGGGATCATTTTCAATGGATTTTTTGTCATTTTCTGACAATTTTAGATTATTTTTTTTGGGGGGGTTCGGCTCATTATGAGCAATGTTGGTTCATTTTGGGTAATTTTCGGAGGATTTTGGGGGGTTGGAGTCATTTTCAATGGATTTTGGGGTAATTTTCAGTGGATTTTGGGGTCATTTTCAATGGATTTTTTGTCATTTTCTGACAATTTTAGCTCGTTTTTGGGGGGTCCGGCTCATTATGAGAAATGTTGGTTCATTTTGGGTCATTTTCAGTGGATTTTGGGGGGTTTGGGGTAATTTTCAGTGGATGTTTTGTCATTTTCTAACAATTTTATCTCATTTTTGGGGGGGTTCGGCTCATTATGAGCAATGTTGGTTCATTTTGGGTCATTTTCAGTGGATTTTGGGGTAATTTTCAATGGATTTTTTGTCATTTTCTGACAATTTTATCTCATTTTTTGGGGGGTTTGGCTCATTATGATTAATGTTGGTTCATTTTGGGTCATTTTCAGTGGATTTTGGAGCCATTTTCAGTGGATTTTGGGGTCAATTTCAATGGATTTTTTGTCATTTTCTGACAATTTTAGCTCGTTTTTGGGGGAGTTTTGCCCATTATGAGCAATGTTGGTTCATTTTGGGTCATTTTCAATGGATTTTTTGTTATTTTCAGTGGATTTTGGGGTCATTTTCAATGGATTTTTTGTCATTTTCTGACAATTTTATCTCATTTTTTGGGGTAGTTTGGCTCATTATGATTAATGTTGGTTCATTTTGGGACATTTTCAATGGATTTTTTGTTATTTTCAGTGGATTTTGGGGTCATTTTCAATGGATTTTTTATCATTTTCTGACGATTTTAGCTCATTTTTGGGGGGTTTGTCTCATTATGAGCAATATTGGCTCATTTTGGGTCATTTTCAATGGATTTTTTATTATTTTCTGACGATTTTAGCTCATTTTTTGGGGTAGTTTGGCTCATTATGATTAATGTTGGTTCATTTTGGGTCATTTTCATTGGATTTTGGGGTCATTTTCAGTGGATTTTGGGGGGTTTGGGGTAATTTTCAGTGGATGTTTTGTCATTTTCTAACAATTTTATCTCATTTTTGGGGGGGTTCGGCTCATTATGAGCAATGTTGGTTCATTTTGGGTCATTTTCAGTGGATTTTGGGGTCATTTTCAATGGATTTTTTGTCATTTTCTGACAATTTAACTCATTTTTTGGGGGGTTTGGCTCATTATGAGCAATGTTGGTTCATTTTGGGACATTTTCAATGGATTTTTTGTTATTTTCAGTGGATTTTGGGGTCATTTTCAATGGATTTTTTGTCATTTTCTGACGATTTTAGCTCATTTTTTGGGGTAGTTTGGCTCATTATGATTAATGTTGGTTCATTTTGGGACATTTTCTGTGCATTTTCGGTTTCCCCCCAGGGGATCAGCCCTGGCGCTCTGGTGGCCCCAGCGCGGTTCCTGTAACATCCCATTTTGGGGAGGGGGAGCGGGGGCTGCCCGAGCCCCTCCCGCTGTATTTTTAGCCCTTTCCTTAAAAGGTTCCCATGAATTTTTGGGAGCCGGGAGCGGAATGAAGTCATGGCTGAGGTCATCCCCCATCCCCGTCCCGGCGCGGGAGTTTTTGTGTCGGATCCATTCAAACTCTGCTCTGGGAGGAAACAAAACCCTTCCCTGGCTGGCGGGGGGCCAGGCTGAGCGGGGGCTCAAAAACTCCAACCAGAGCAAAAATTTGGCAGAGCTGCATCCCCCAAAACCGCCCTGAACACTGCAGAGCCCCCCCGGCGTGAGCACGGTTTGGGTGAAATTCATTCCAGCCCCCCCCCAAAACCAGATTTTGGTCCCCGAAATCAGCCGGTGTGCACTGGGAGAGCGGGGGCTGGAACATTCTGGTTGGGTCTGATGGGATTTGGGGTCGGGGGGTTTGTGCTCGGGGGGTGTTTGAGATGCAGCCCCAGCCAGGGTGGTCAGGGGGAGCTCAGGCACTGGTGTCACCCCAGGGTCGTGTTTGGTCCCCCCAGGGTCGTGTTTGGTCACAGTGCTGAGGGACAGCCCAGGTCCCACGGAAAACACTCCAGATCCCACTGAGGACATGAATTGTCCCATGAGGGACACCCTTCATCCTGTTGGGGACACACTCAGTCCCTCTGGGGACACACTCAGCCCTGTGGGGACACACTCAGTCCTGTTGGGGACACACTCAGTCCTGTGGGGACACACTCAGCCCTGCTGGGACACACTCAGTCCCTTTGGGGACACACTCAGTCCCTCTGGGGACACACTCAGTCCTGTGGGGACACACTCAGCCCTGTTGGGACACACTCAGTCCCTTTGGGGACACACTCAGTCCCTCTGGGGACACACTCAGTCCTGTTGGGGACACACTCAGTCCTGTGGGGACACACTCAGTCCTGCTGGGACACACTCAGCCCTGTGGGGACACACTCAGTCCCTTTGGGGACACACTCAGCCCTGTGGGGACACACTCAGTCCTGTGGGGACACACTCAGTCCCTTTGATGTCACACTCAGTCCTGTTGGGGACACACTCAGTCCTGTGGGGACACACTCAGTCCCTTTGGGGACACACTCAGTCCCTTTGGGGACACACCCAGTCCCACCAGGGACACACTCAGTCCCTCTGGGGACACACTCAGTCCTGCTGGGACACACTCAGTCCTGTTGGGACACACTCAGTCCCACCAGGGACACACTCAGTCCCTTTGGGGACACACTCAGTCCTATTGGGGACACACTCAGTCCCTTTGGGGACACACCCAGTCCCACCAGGGACACACTCAGTCCTGTGGGGACACACTCAGTCCTATTGGGGACACACTCAGCCCTGCTGGGGACACACTCAGTCCTGTTGGGACACACTCAGTCCTGCTGGGACACACTCAGTCCCTTTGGGGACACACTCAGTCCTGTGGGGACACACTCAGCCCTGCTGGGGACACACTCAGTCCCTCTGGGGACACACTCAGTCCTGCTGGGACACACTCAGTCCCTTTGGGGACACACTCAGTCCTGTTGGGGACACACTCAGTCCTGTTGGGGACACACTCAGTCCTGTGGGGACACACTCAGTCCTGCTGGGGACACACTCAGTCCTGTTGGGGACACACTCAGTCCTGTGGGGACACACTCAGTCCCTTTGGGGACACACTCAGTCCTGTGGGGACACACTCAGTCCTGCTGGGGACACACTCAGTCCTGTGGGGACACACTCAGTCCCTTTGATGTCACACTCAGTCCTGTGGGGACACACTCAGTCCTGTTGGGGACACACTCAGTCCCTTTGATGTCACACTCAGCCCCTCTGGGGTGACACTTGTCGCCGGCAGGGACACTCCTGTCCCATCACTGCACAGTCCTTCGGGCACTCACCGGAGCCTCACCAGGGCTTCCCCTCCTGGCTGCAGCCCCTGCGGATTCCAAAGGCCCGGACAATCTCCCCATCCCCCCTCAGATTCCCAGATTTCAGCCCTTCATCCCCTCCTCCTCCTCCTCCCCCTCCCCCCGCCATCTGCGCCCCCTCATCACTCTGTCAGCGCCGCCTGGAATGCGGATTCATTTCGGGAGGAATGTCACCCCCCGCACGGCCCGGGCTCGCTCCGTCTGCTCCTCCACATCCTCCGCCCCTCTGCAGGTTTGGGGACCCCTCGGGGGGCTCGGGGGGTGCTGCCGAGCCGATGCTGCCCCGGCACCCAGAGGTGACCGAACGCAGATTAAACTCATCGCAGGGGGATTTTTTGATGAGGCGGAGTTGGGATCCGTCGGAGTTTCACCTTAAAAGGAATCTGTCGCCTTCGGGCAGGGGAGGGGACCGGGGGCTTCTCAGGAAACTCGGGTTCTTATCGGTGCCTCCTGGCTCTGAGCATCGCCCGGGGAATGACCGAGCTAAATCGGGCTGGCTGATCTGAGCACAGCGCGGGGGCGAGCCGGGCGGGGCTGTGGCCACCGAGTCACGGTGTCCGCTCGCCCGGGCTGGCCATGAACGAGCCCATTCTTCGCCCGCTGCTTCATTTATTCAGCTCTCCCCACGCCCGGCTGCACAACGCGGCGATGGAGCCCCGCCGGCTCCCGGCGGCCCCGATTTGGGGGGGGGGTCCCCGCGGTGCTGCCGGGTCTGGGGGTTGTTCCGAGGGCACCGTGCCCAGACCGGGCAGGAGCAGCGGCTGGAGCTGCGGGATCCGGGCTCGGGGCGCTGGCACCGCCCTTGGCTGGGCTGGGGGAGCTCCTGGAAAGCCCCGAGGGGCGTCTGCGGGACCCGGGGACAGAAATGTGGATTCTGTCCCCATCTGTTAACCCAGCTGGGGCAGTGACCCTGATCTCCTGGCACATATTATCTGCTCATGGGCCATCTTTAAACCAGCTGGGCAATCATCTTTATCTTTCCACAGCCCATCCTCCCTCCAGGAGATATCTCCTGTTAATGGCCAGTGAGTCCCAGGGCATGACTGATAAAATTCCATCATCCCACTGGGAGATGCTCCAGCCAGGGGAGCAGCCAAGCCTTTCCTACCCAGATAAAAACTGACATTTTGGACACCAAGGAACCTTCTTTCCACTGGATTCCAGAGGAAAGCCAGACCTTTCCACATCATCCCTGCACCTTCAGAGGAAACTGCACCTTCTCCAGGAGCACTGCTCCAGCTGAACCACATCTGCCCCTGCAGGAGGATGCAGCCACCATTGAATGGGACTGTGCCAACACCCTGACTGACTGACGGGTGTCAGCTTGGATTCTGACTCTGGCAGGGTTTGGGATTGTTCTGTGTAATACTGTATTTCTATTTTAATTTTCCTAGTAAAGAACTGTTATTCCTAATTCTCATATCTTTGCCTGAGAGCCCCTTAATTTCAGTATTATAATAATTAGGAGGGAGGGGGTTTGCATTCTCCATTTCAAAGAGAAACTTCTGCCTTTATTGGCAGAACCAGGACAGGGAGCATCACCTCGAGGGGTGGAACATCGTTCTGGGGGTGGGGGAGCATCCTGGGGGGCTGCACCACCACAGGGGTGGGCCAGCATCACCGTAGGGCCTGGGGCCAGGTAGCTCTGGGCATGTGCATGTCTTAGAGATGGAGCAGCACCATCCCACAGATGGGATGAATGCTCACAAAGGAACTTTCCCAACCAAAAGTCAAGTGCAACCCACCCCAGACAGTGCCCTCCCCTGCCCCCCAGCCCTGCTGCTGCTCCCAGAGTGAGGAGAGCCAGGATCCTGAGTGGAAAGATGAGGCTTTATTAAATTAATGTCGATACATCCAGCGTGGCTCAGCCCCCAGTGTCAGCAGATTGGGGCTGGGGACCCTGGGGGGATGCAGCCCCAAAACTCTGAGTCCCTGGGTGCAGCTGGGTGTCCTGGAGCAAATACTGGGGGAGTTGGAGGGGGAAGAATGCAGGGAATGGAGAAACACAACGTTTAAATTAAATACAGCCACAGCAACCCACCCGGAGGACACTCAAAAATGAAGCAGGGGTCCCAGAACAAGCACGGGAATTTGGGTGGGCTGTGGCGGTGGGGGGGGGAACACAGAACTCGGTGGTTCTTCACTCGGAAAAGGGGTGCAAAAAATCCACACAAAGGTGTTAAAAACCGCAGGGAGGTGGGGGAGCATGAGAGGGGTGGGTTTGGGCAGGGAGGGGCTCACCCTGGTGCTGTCACTCATCCCCTGAGGGGCAGAACTCCTGTTCAGCTCTCAGGTGACACACTGCTGCCTGCTCGGCTGTGGGGCACAGCACATCCTCCCCCAGGGCAGGGGGCGCGGGGCCGGGCTCAGCTCCAAGCCCCCCCCTCAGGGTGGCACCCCCCAGCTTGGTGGCGGTGCCATCTCCGGGGCTGGGGGGCTCCTGGGCGGGGGCCGCGCTGCTGATGCCGTTCAGCATCTCCTCGGTGAGCTCAGCCAGCTCCTCCAGGCTGGCCTCCCGGTGCAGCCCGTTCTCAGCCCGGACCGCGCCCTCCATCCCCGCCTCCTGCACCGTGGGCTGCTCCTCGCTGGATGAGGCAGGCGAGGAGTCTTCCCCTGCATCCTGGGGCAGCTCGATCCCTCCAGGGCCCTGCTGCCCACCCTCTGCCGCCCCCAGCAGCTCCTGGTTGAATTCTAGGGCTTGCTCAACTATTTCCAAGATATCTGAGTCTTTCATGGCATCCAGTGGCAGCTCTGCAGCGTCAGGGATGGACTCTGGAAAAGCTCCCTGCCCCAGTGCAGGGCCCAGCTGGGGTGTGCTGGCCTCAGGGAGCTGCTCTCTGCTGTCACTGCCGAGTGTTCCCTCCTCTGGGAACTCTTCCAGTGGCTGCTCTGCCTCATCCTGCTCCTCCTGCTGCTGCCCTGCCAGCCCCAGGGTTGTTGCTCCAGTGTCACCCATCTCCAGCTCCTCATCTGATTCAGTGCCCGTGGCACCCTGGGCTGGCTCACCTGCACCTCCTGCTGATGCTCCCGTGGCCCCAGGACAGCTGGGATCTGCTTCAGGCACAGCTGGGCCTTCCCCATCCTCATCCTTTGGCATCTCAGCTTCTTCAGGGGGCACCTCTGTGTGTCCATCTGCTTCCCCAGCAAGCACCTCGGGGTGCACTCGGCCCTCTGGCACTGGAGGTGCTTCTCCAGCAGCCCCCAGACCATCCTCACTGCCTTCAGTTGCTTCAACTTTGATTTCTTCAAAGTCCTCAGAGATCTCAGCTTCCTCCAAGCTGGACACCTCTTGGTTGGGAGCAGAGACCATGAAATAACCTTCCTCCTCCTCAGCACCCTCTGCCACAGCCACTCCTGGCTCCTCCTCGGGGCTCTCTGGCACGGTGGGGGCTGGGGGCTTGTCCCCCTCCTCCAGCCACCCTTCACCCTGCTGAGCTGTGTCTGTCACAGGTGCTGTCTCCGTGCTCCCCTGGGTCTCTGGAGGCTTTGGGCTGCCTGCTCCCACCGCCTCACAGAGGTGCAGGGGTGTGCTGGCTGGCAGCGTGTCCTCCAGCTCCACCCTCCTGCCAGGGCCCCCTGTGGGCTGTGGGTCTCTGGGCAGCTCCTCCAGTGCCCACTCACTGCTCCCCACGCTGTCCCCTGGCACCTGCTCCAGTGCTGCAGGCTCTGAGCCCTCTGCCTTCCCCAGCTCTGAGCTGAGCCCCTCATCATCATCATCATCCTGCTGCCGCTCCCAGGGCTCTTCTAGAGCCTGGGCTGGATGCTGTTTGTGCCCATCATCATCATCATCATCATCCTGCCGCTCCCAGGGCTCTTCTAGAGCCTGGGCTGGCTCCTGTGTGTGCCCATCAGAAGCAGCAGCATCACCCTGCTGCTCCCACAGCTCCTCTGGAGCCTGGGCTGGATGCTGTTTGTGCCCATCATCATCATCATCCTCCTGCTGCTCCCATGGCTCCTCTGGAGCCTCACTCAGCTCCTGTTTGTGCCCATCATCATCATCATCATCCTGCTGCTCCCAGGGCTCTTCTAGAGCCTGGGCTGGCTCCTGTGTGTGCCCATCATCATCATCATCATCCTGCTGTCCCTCCCAGGGCTCTTCTAGAGCCTGGGCTGGCTCCTGTGTGTGCCCATCATCACCTTCATCATCACCCTGCCCTTCCCAGGGTTCCTCTGGAGCCTGGGCTGGGTCCTGTGTGTGCCCATCATCATAATCATCATCATCCTGCTGCTGCTCCCTCAGCTCCTCTGGAGCCTGGGCTGGCTCCTGTGTGTGCCCAGCAGCAGCAGCATCATCATCCTGCTGCTCCCACAGCTCCTCTGGAGCCTCACTCAGCTCCTGTTTGTGCCCATCATCATCATCATCCTCCTGCTGCTCCCACAGCTCCTCTGGAGCCTGGGCTGGCTCCTGTGTGTGCCCAGCAGCAGCAGCAGCATCACCCTGCTGTTCCCACAGCTCCTCTGGAGCCGGAGCTGGGTCCTGTTTGTGCCCATCATCATCATCATCCTGCTGCTGCTCCCTCAGCTCCTCTGGAGCCTGGGCTGGCTCCTGTGTGTGCCCAGCAGCAGCAGCATCATCATCCTGCTGCTCCCACAGCTCCTCTGGAGCCTCACTCAGCTCCTGTTTGTGCCCATCATCATCATCATCATCCTGCTGCTCCCACAGCTCCTCTGGAGCCTGGGCTGGGTCCTGTGTGTGCCCATCATCATCCTCCTGCCCTTCCCACATCTCCTCCGGAGCCTGGGCTGGGTCCTGTGTGTGCCCATCACCACCATCATCATCACCCTGCGCCTCCCAGGGCTCCTCTGGAACCTCATTCAGCTCCTGTCCGTGCCCATCATCATCCTCCTGCTGCTCCCACGTCTCCTCCGGAGCCTGGGCTGGCTCCTGTCCGTGTCCTTGCCGGGGGGCAGCTGGAGGGGCTGGCTCAGCCTGTGCCACGCTGCCCGGCTGCTCCTGCCCTGCTGCTGGCCCAGCCCCTGGCACTGTCTGCTGCTGGCTCATCTCCTGCCTCTGGGCATCTTCTTCATCCTCTTCCTGGGCTTCCTCCAGCTCTGCTGGCACTGTGCCATCTGCCTCCTCCCTTTTCAGCTTTCCTGAGCTGCTCGGGTTGTCATCTGGCTCTTCTGGCCCCAAAACCCCCTCGGTGTCCTCTGGGCAGGGTTCTTGGCCATGGCCAGCATCCCCCTGGCCCCAGGGCTCCTCTCCTGGTTTCTGCTCCTCCTGCTCCACAGAGCTGCTCTCCTGGGTGTCCTCAGGCTGCTCTGGGGTTCTGCTCTCCCTCTCTGGGCTGTCACCTCCCACAGCTGCCCCAGAGCCTTCTGCTGCCCACCCAGAGTCCTCTCCTGCCCCAGGGCTCTGTCCTGCCCCTCGGTCCTCTCCTCCCAGCACCTCCCTGCTGGCCTCTCCCTCACCATCCTCCACCCTGCCTGTGTCCTGCCCTCCCACAGCATCTCCTTCAGCTCCTGGCCACGGCTCTGCTGGGATGGCCTCGTGGACACTCTGCTCAGGGCACAGCTCCTGCCCCCTTTGCTCCCCTGCAGCCAGATCCATCTCACTCACGGGCATTTTCTGCTGCCCACACCTTTCCTGCTCTGCACCAACAAAGTTCTCTCCCAGGTGACCTTTTGTGAGCAAAACCAGGTGGCTTTCTGCAAGGACAGCATGAGCAGCTTCCACTTCTCTGTGTGGACACTCCTCTCCTTGCACATCTGTTCCTTCCTCCTGGAAATCTCCATTCTCCTTGCAGGGGCTGTGGGGTCCCCTCTCCTCCTCCTCCTCATCCTCTGAGGGGTGGGAAGGCTCTGTGCTTGGGGTCTGGGCCCTGTCCTCCTCTTGCTCTGGCTTTTCCCAGCTGCTCCTTGTCTGTGCAGGGAGATCCCTGTCCCCTTCCTGCTCCTCTGTTTCTGCATCTCTTGGGCTCAGCACAGCAGGTACCTCCTCTTCCTCCCAAGCTCCCAAATCCTCCTGGCCCACACCCAGTGCCTGGAGCACGACCTCCCCAAGCCTCTCCTCTGCCTCAGGGCTGTCACCACCCTCTGAGCCCTCCTGCTCTCCCCCAGGCCCCTCTGGCACAGCCTCTGTGGGGAAAATGGGGCTGGGCACACAGGCATCCCGCGGGGCCCATGTGGGCTCTTCTTTGGGCTGAGCATCACCTTCCATGGCCTTGAGGGCATCCTCCAGCACCTCGCTGACCAGCTGGGCCGGGTACTGCAGCCTGGGGGTGGGCAGGGCTCCCAGGGGCTGCAGGGTGTCACTGGGAGTGTCCCCCACGCCTCTGGACACGCCTTGGCTCATCACTCCCCCCGGCCAGGCGGGACCCTCTGCCCCACAGCTCTCCTGCTCCGGTGGGGAAGGGCTGGGGGGCTCTGGGGAGAGAGGAGGGGCAGCTTTCCCTGCCTGGGAGGGGTTGGGTGTGGAGCAGGCAGGGGCTCCCAGCCCCGCAGCCCTGCCGTGGAGGGCTGAGCTGATTTCCTGCAGCTCCCGGGCACTGGGGCTCTGCCTTTTGCCCGTCAGGGCGTCACTTTGGGCTTTTGCCAGCTGCCCCCTGCCCTCTGCCCTGGGGAAGATGGAGGGGCTGCTGCAGTGGTCCCGGGGCAGCAGCCTCCTGCTCTCAGGGCTCGCTGGTCCCAGTTTGCTCACCTCCAGTTTGAGATCTGCAAAGAGCGAGGCGGAGCCGTGAGGGGCGAGAAGCCGCTCCCTGCTCTCCCAGCCCTCCCCTGGCCGCCTCTCGCTGCCCCCGCTCCTATTTTTAAACAGCTCCTTCTTGGAAAGTGGGAAATTCCTCCCTCTGGAGTGCAGCGGATGCTGGCGGTCCCAGGGGATCCAGCACCAGGCCGGGACAATGCCCTGCCCAGCTGCAGCCGCGGTGGGGAAAGTGTGCAGGTGACAAGCTTTCCTTGCTTTATTTGTTTTGAGGAAAAAGGAAATGCTCAGCCTGTTAGCACAGCCCTCTGTCCCGCTGGGCAGATCCGCTCCTGCCCTTCCCATGAAAGGCAGGGAGTTAAAGAACGAGGGAAGGAGCAGATAAACCTTATCCGGGCTTTGAGCCCCGCGCCAAGAGCCCCCGGACGCTGTTCACACCTTCCTATCGCGACAGGGCAATCGCTGCCAGGACAATGTGCCCGAATGCAGCCTCGTTCCCCAGGGTGACGCGGTGACACGCGGCGGGCCCGGCTGGCCCCGGGGGTCCCTTACCTCGCACGCCGCTGGACAACCGGAGCTCCCCGGCGGGCACCTGCAGGCGGCTGCTCTCCGCCTCCAGCAGCGTCCTGCGCAGGAGAGGGGCGGGGGTGATGCGGGGCACAGGGTGGGGGATTTAGGGTGGGGGGCTCAGGGTGGATGATGCGGGGCTCAGGGTGGGGGGCTACAGTGTAGGAGTTACAGGGTGGGTGCTGCAGGGCACAGGTGGGGGGTTCAGGGTGGGTGCTGCATGGTGGGGGGATTTAGGGTGGGGGGTTCAGGGTGGGTGCTGCAGGATGGGGAGATTCAGAGTGGGTGCTACAGAGCGGGGGGATTCAGGGTGGGTGCTGCAGGGTGGGGGGTTTAGAGCTGGGGGCACAGGGTGGGTGCTACAGAGCGGGGGGATTCAGGGTGGGGGGTTCAGGGTGGGTGCTGCAGGGCACAGGTGGTGGGATTCAGGGTGGGGGGTTCAGGGTGGGGGATTTAGGGTGGGGGGTTCAGAGTTGGGGGCACAGGGTGGGTGCTGCAGGGTGGGGGGATTTAGGGTGGGGGGTTTCAGGGTGGGAGCTGCAGGATAGGGAGATTCAGAGTGGGTGCTACAGAGCGGGGGGATTCAGGGTGGGGGGTTCAGGGTAGGTGCTGCAGGATGGGGGCTACAGTGTAGGAGTTACAGGGTGGGTTCTAAAAGGTGAGGGGGTTCAGGATGGGGGAGTTCAGGGTGGCTTCTACAGGGTGGGTGGGTTCGAGGTGGGTTCTGCAGGGTGGGAGTTACAGGGTGGGTTCTACAGGGTGCGGGGGTTCCGTCTGGGTACTACAGGATGAGTTCTACAAGGTGTGGGGGTTTCAGTGTGGGGGTTTCAGTGTGGGTGCTGCAGGCTGTGGGGGTTTCAGTGTGGGTTCTACAGGCTGTGGAGGTTTCAGTGTGGGTTCTACAGGACGCTGGTGAGCCCAGCTCGCCCCGCTGGCTGCGGGGCGGGTACACTGAGGCCCGCAGCGCTTACACACGGCTGTGCTGCGCTGCCACGGCTCGCGGGGGGGATGAACCCAAGCAGCCCCCATCGCTGCCACCTCCCCTCCCATCCCCCCGCCGCCCGTTCAGTGTCCGCGCAGGGTGACATCATGCTCAGCCGGGGAGGCCCCTGCCTGGGCTGGGACAGCCCCTATTCTCATGCTAATTGTCCCCCCAGTGCCTGGCAGGCGGCCTTTGTGTGGGGAGGGCAGCGGAGGGGGCACGGGACCGGCCCCGGACCCGTCCCCGTGGGAACCTCACCTGTAGGTCGCCACTTCCAGGCTGAGGGACATCTTGAGGTGCATCAGCTGCTGCCTGTCCTCCAGCACCCGGGCGATCTGCACCCTCAGGCTCTGCTGCTCCTGCTCCAGGGCTTCCATCGCCAGCTGCGGGTGGCACAGGGGGGTCAGGGGCACCCCAGCCCTGCCCGTGGCTCAGCTCATCCCTTTTAGGATGCTGAAGAGCCTGGCACTCATTTTAGGATGAGCAGGGCTGAAAGGGCTGCTGGAGGAGGGAGGAAAGGCTGGGGTGAAAGAACAACTTTCAGGCGAGCAGCCGAGGTTTTGGCACCCCCAGGACACCCGTGGCCGGTCCCAGGACCTGGAACAAAGGGAGACCCTTCCACGGGCAGCCCTTCCCGATATTTCCAGCCCACCCCGCCTCCACCTCCCGCTGCTGAATCACTTCTGCAGCTGTTGAATCGCAGCTGCAGCAAAGTCGGTCGGAGTTTATCCTGCCCGCAACTCCCTCCGGTGCCTGCACAGCGGCAGGGGCTGCGATTATCCCGGGATGCTGCGATTATCCCGGGATGCCGCGATTATCCCGGGATCCCGACCCTGCAGCCCAGCAGGATCCTGGCAGGGTGCTGGTGTCTGGGTGCTGCTCCCCTGCAGTGGGGTGGCCCCGGGTCTCTGCTGGGGACAGAGATGTCCCCAAGCCGCTTTGCTCTTCCTCTCACCCTCCCCGGCTTCATCTGCGGCTCATCCATCCCTTCCCTCTGTCCCGTCTCCTTCCATCCACCTCCCCCACCCTTTGCTCAGGGATTCCCCCCGGGCCCCCACATCCCTCCCCAGGCCCCCAGCTCCTTCCTGCCGCCTGCACTCGCCTGGAACTTTTCAGCCTCCCCGCGCTGCTCCTGCCACTGCTGGGCCAGGCTCTCCTCCAGCAGCTCCTTCCGCGCTCTGAGCCCGGCCAGGTCCTTCTGCAGGTGCTGCAGCTGCAGCTGGCTCTGCTGGTTGTCCTCCACCGCCTTCCACAGGTTCTCCTTGGCCTGGCAGAGGGACCCCTCCAGCTGAGACACCTCTGTCTTGTAGGTCTCCACCGCCCCTTTCCAGATCTCCGAGAGCCTCTTGGAGTAGTCCTCCACCTCCAGGGGCTGGAAAGCCGCGGGGGCACAGCGGAAACTCTCCAGGCTGTGGGAGAAACTGGCGATCTCCTGGTCCAGCCCCGCTTTCTCCTCCTCGTGCACCTCCAGCAAGGCTTCCACCTCCTTCTCCAGCTGCACCGCCCTCTCCTTCAGCCAGATCTGCGCTCTCCTCTCCTCCTCCAGCTCCTTCCTGCTCAAGCACAGCTGCTTCTTGGCTTCTTCCCGGGCTGCCTGCTCCTTCTGGCACCTGCTTTTCACCTGCTGGACCTCCTCGTAGAGATTGTCCCTGGCCAGCTCGGCCGTGCACTTCTCGCTGAAGGCGCGATCCAGCGCATCCCGCAGCGCCCGCAGCTCCTGCTCGTACTTCACCCGCCGCGACTCCCCGGCCGGGCTGCCCTTGGCGCTCTGGATTTCAGCTCGCAGCACCTCGTTCTCCTCCTCCAGGAACTTCACGCGGGCCAGGTACGCCTCCAGGCGCTTGTTGAGGTCCCACATCTGCAGCGATTCCTCTCCCAGGGCTCTCGGCCCTGCCAAACTCTCCGTGCTCAGCATGGGCGCTGCCGGAGGAAGACGCCGGGTGAGGAAGATGAGGAACGCCGAGCGGAGCGGGAAGGCGGGGAGGGAAGCGAGTGGCTGGGAGCAGAGAGGAGCAGCTATTCATACCCTGCCGTGGCGAGTGGGAGGCCCCCGAGACCCGGGCGAGCAGCCGCGTTTAACCCTTGCACAGCCGGGCTGGACGCTGAGCTCCGATTACCCAGCAAAGGTGTTCCTTCCCACTTTGGAAGGGTGACTCGAGGGCTTGGATCCTCTCCCGGCGTGGGAATACCCTCCCTAAGTGCTGAGGGCCGTGCCAGGGAGCTGGAGGGCCCCGTGGGGCTCGGCGTGGAGTTTGGGCCATGTCCAAGGGCACTTGGCTGATGCCCAGGCTGAGGGCTTGGCTGCAGCATCCCTCGGTGCGAGCTGGGCTGCCCCGGGCTGCTCCAAAACCTCGGGCAAGGAGCCCCAAAGCAGCTGAGAGCAACGTCGGGTTTGTCTTTACAAACCAGCTGCGGGTCGGTAAAACCAGCACTGAGAGAGAAAAGAAACAATGGGATGGTTTCCACTGATTGATGGATTCCACTGATTGATGGATTCCACTGATTGATGAATGGAAAAAGACATTTGTTTTACAAACAAACTGTAGGTTCGCTGGTAAGTTAAACTGGATATTGGAAGATGAAAGAAACGATGGAGATTCTATAAGAATTAAAAATTAAAAAGGAGGGTTGTAGATTAGAAGGGAATCTCAGGTATCAGGTGTTTGGGAAGTCTGTGCCTCTCAAGTACCTCAGCAATGGGGAAAGAGAGAGGGAAATCGGGATAAAAGGAGGTGAGTCCTCCAAAAATCTGAGATATCCCAGGGGAATGCCCCATGGCCTCTCCCTTTATTCAAATAAAGCAAAAAGCACTTCTCTGTCCCCTTTTTGGACATAAACCTCTGGTGTTCGTGGGTTAATTTTCCTGCCAGAGCCCCCCGGGGGTCTCACGGTCCTGGGGAGGTGATGCCTGAGAGGACATCGCTGCTTTTTGGTGCCCGGGGCTGTTTTGGGCTCAGCACAACCCACGGCAGCTCCACCCGTCCAGAAATCCCTCTGCAGAGGGAGAATCGCCTCGGGGAGCTCCCAGCAAAGCCTCCTCGGGGCGCTGCATCCAGCTGTGTCCAGCTGCGACCTTCCCTCTTTCCAGATGTGCTGAGCGGATCCGGGAGCCCGACGGGGGCTGCTCCTCCGGCTCCTCCAAAACTCTGCTCCGCCTTTGGTTTCCGTCTGAGCTTTCACCCGCTCGGCCAAAAAGTCACGACCGAGTTTGGAATCTCTCCACGGGAAGCATTCGGGGATTCGCATTTTGAATTTTCTCTTTTTGTTCACCCCAGATGACTTATCTGGGGGAAGGGCAGCGCGCCGGCAAAGGGCGGAGATTGAAAAATTCAAACTCGGGAGGTTTCTGCGAACAAAAGGAGGAGGAAAATCATTTGGGGAGAGACTTGTTGCCAGCGTTTTCTCCCGGGAGACGGTGATTTTTTCCCACGGAGGGTCCCTGCTATGTCCTCACCAGGGCAAGGAGGACAGGAATGTCTCCTCCAGAGCTGTCCCACGGGACAAGCTGCTGGAAAAAAAAGCAACAGTCCCCTCTGCTGGCAAAAGCCGCCCCGAGGCATCCCCAGCTCCTCTCGGAGAGCTGCTGGGGGTCTCACGCCCCCAAACGGGGCAGCAGCAATAGCCGGGGGCTCAGCACCCCCTCGTGCCTGGATGCTGCCACAGCGGGGGGATGACCCCAGAGGGGACATTTCCAGCTCATCTCCGGCCAGACATCCTGTCTGGCTCCTCTGGCTCCTTGCTTTGCCTCTCACAGCCAAGACTGAAACGCCATTAAGGAGCAGAGGGAGAGCTGAGGCTGAATAATCGATCTGGTGTCCCCCGAGCTCTGGGCAGTGGGGTGATGAAACCCTGCTGTGTCTTTATCCTCATCCTTAATTCCACAGCACATCTCCTCCAAAGCTGCCCTGCTGCTCCCACTTTCCTCATTTCCACCTCCCTGGGGTGTCCAGGTGCCCCCAAAAATGCCACTCAAAAGTGGAGGCTGCTGCAAAGAGCCGCCAGGGAGGTGCCCTAGGACTGAGCATTTCCTTCCTCCCTGGATTTGTCCCCCTCTTCCACCTCCTGCCTTTGGGGTTCCCCAAATCTCTCATAACCCTGGGAATGGGTTATCTGTGTCCTATAGAGTGCTGGGGGTCAGGAACCCCTGGGAATGGGTTATCTGTGTCCCTGGGGAGTGCTGGGGGTCAGGAACCCCTGGGAATGGGTTATCTGTGTCCTATAAAGTGCTGGGGGTCAGGAACCCCTGGGAATGGGTTATCTGTGTCCCTGGGGAGTGCTGGGGTCAGGAACCCCTGGGAATGGGTTATCTGTGTCGTCTCGAGTGCTGGGGTCAGGAACCCCTGGGAATGGGTTATCTGTGTCCTATAGAGTGCTGGGGGTCAGGAACCCCTGGGAATGGGTTATCTGTGTCCTATAGAGTGCTGGGGGTCAGGAACCCCTGGGAATGGGTTATCTGTGTCCCTGGGGAATGCTGGGGGTCAGGAACCCCTGGGAATGGGTTATCTGTGTCCCTGGGGAGTGCTGGGGGTCAGGAACCCCTGGGAATGGGTTATCTGTGTCCCTGGGGAGTGCTGGGGGTCAGAACCCCTGGGAATGGGTTATCTGTGTCCCTGGGGAGTGCTGGGGGTCAGGAACCCCTGGGAATGGGTTATCTGTGTCCTATAGAGTGCTGGGGGTCAGGAACCCCTGGGAATGGGTTATCTGTGTCCCTGGGGAGTGCTGGGGGTCAGGAACCCCTGGGAATGGGTTATCTGTGTCCTATAGAGTGCTGGGGGTCAGGAACCCCTGGGAATGGGTTATCTGTGTCCCTGGGGAGTGCTGGGGTTCAGGAACCCCTGGGAATGGGTTATCTGTGTCCCTGGGGAGTGCTGGGGGTCAGGAACCCCTGGGAATGGGTTATCTGTGTCCCTGGGAGTGCTGGGGGTCAGGAACCCCTGGGAATGGGTTATCTGTGTCCTGTAGAGTGCTGGGGGTCAGGAACCCCTGGGAATGGGTTATCTGTGTCCCTGGGAGTGCTGGGGGTCAGGAACCCCTGGGAATGGGTTATCTGTGTCCCTGGGGAGTGCTGGGGGTCAGGAACCCCTGGGAATGGGTTATCTGTGTCCTGTAGAGTGCTGGGGGTCAGGACCCCCTGGGAATGGGTTATCTGTGTCCCTGGGAGTGCTGGGGGTGAGGAACCCCTGGGAATGGGTTATCTGTGTCCCTGGGGAGTGCTGGGGGTCAGGAACCCCTGGGAATGGGTTATCTGTGTCCCTGGGAGTGCTGGGGGACAGGAACCCCTGGGAATGGGTTATCTGTGTCCCTATAGAGTGCTGGGGGTCAGGAACCCCTGGGAATGGGTTATCTGTGTCCTGTAGAGTGCTGGGGGTCAGGACCCCCTGGGAATGGGTTATCTGTGTCCCTGGGGAGTGCTGGGGGTCAGGAACCCCTGGGAATGGGTTATCTGTGTCCCTGGGGAGTGCTGGGGGTGAGGAACCCCTGGGAATGGGTTATCTGTGTCCCTGGGGAGTGCTGGGGGTCAGGAACCCCTGGGAATGGGTTATCTGTGTCCCTGGGGAGTGCTGGGGGTCAGGAATCCCTGGGAATGGGTTATCTGTGTCCCTGGGGAGTGCTGGGGGTCAGGAACCCCTGGGAATGGGTTATCTGTGTCCTATAGAGTGCTGGGGGTCAGGAACCCCTGGGAATGGGTTATCTGTGTCCCTGGGAGTGCTGGGGGTCAGGAACCCCTGGGAATGGGTTATCTGTGTCCTGTAGAGTGCTGGGGGTCAGGAACCCCTGGGAATGGGTTATCTGTGTCCTGGGGAGTGCTGGGGGTCAGGAACCCCTGGGAATGGGTTATCTGTGTCCTATAGAGTGCTGGGGGTCAGGAACCCCTGGGAATGGGTTATCTGTGTCCCTGGGGAGTGCTGGGGGTCAGGAACCCCTGGGAATGGGTTATCTGTGTCCCTATAGAGTGCTGGGGGTCAGGAACCCCTGGGAATGGGTTATCTGTGTCCTTATAGAGTGCTGGGGGTCAGGAACCCCTGGGAATGGGTTATCTGTGTCCCTGGGGAGTGCTGGGGGTCAGGAACCCCTGGGAATGGGTTATCTGTGTCCCTGGGGAGTGCTGGGGGTCAGGAACCCCTGCCATGGCACCTCTGAGGATTTCTCAGTGTCAGGACCCCCGGGAACGGCAGATCTGTCCCCTCTGTCCCCACGGGATGCTCAGAGTGGCCGTTCAGCAGTGGCAGAGGTTTGTGGGGGTGACAGTTCGAGGTGTCCCAGCCCCACAGCCCCAGGGTCGGAGCTGGCACGTGCCTGGCACGGGGTGAGTGGCACGGGCTGGTACGTGACTTTGAGCAGGGCAGGAGGAGGAGGGGGAGGAGGAGGAGGAAGCACAGCTGGGCTCTGGGGCCCTTCCAGCCTGAGCACAGCTGGGGCCAGATCCCTCGGCTGCTGGGGCTGGGCTGAGCATCCCTGGATCCCCAGCATCCCTGGAGCTGCAGGCCTGGGAAACCTGGTGTCTGTGCCCTGCTCCTCTCCCTTCTCTCCTGCCCCTTCCAGCAGCTGGGTGTCCCAAAGGCTTCACCCCATCCGTGCCAGCAGTCAGGAAGCACCAGGAGTGCCCTGGAAGGAGCTGGCAGAGCAGCAGAGTTCCCTCCGAGGCTCGAGGAACCCCCAGAGTTCCCGGAACATTGGCTCCCCGTTAGGATGGGGACGCTCCTTGCTGAGCCGGCAGTTCCCCCAGCCGCCAGCTCTTCCCCCCAAAGCGCATTTTTCGCGTGGATTTCCCATCCCGGCGCAGGATGTGACCTCATGGGTGGGTTTAGGGGCAGCGCTGGGGTTTCACCTCTGCAGAGCAGAGCTGAGCGCTGTGGTGTGAGCGAGCATCACCCTCCCCGCGCCGCTCCGCCACCAACACTCGCTCTGCCGCCTGCAATTATTTCCCAGGGCGACAAATGATTAATTCTGCTCAGGAGCTGCGGCTTTCTGCAAACTCACCCGAGCAATTCCCTGGCAGGCTCCGCGCCGCCCCCCCCGGGCAGCGAATGCTCCGTGCCAAGGAAACTTTCAGCGAGATCTGGTTAAAAAAAATTCCCTGATGGCAGCTCCTGGGTGCTGCTTTCTGCAAATGAGGCGTCCCAGTCCTCGCTGGGCGCCCAGATCCCCACAGGATCATAAAGAGCAGAAAGATGAATAAATTATCGTGGCCCTGACGCAGATGCAGGTGGGTAAACTTGGATGTGAGAGCCGTGCTGGGGGCTCGGGTCTGGCTGCTCCCACCACCCTTTCGGGGCTGGCAAACCCTTGGGTTCCTTCAGCCACCTCGGCCTGGCAGCGAAAGGGGTTTTGCATGACAAAGCCTCTACTGGCTACCGGGACGGCAGCAGAAGCTGCCAAATTCCCAAATAACCATTGCCATGCCGTGGAGGGGGCTGAAGGGGTTCGGGGCAGCTGCTCCCCCACTTCTGCTGCATTGGGTTAACGCCGTGCCCGCGCTGAGCATCCTCCTCTCGTGCTGGGCTTGCCAGCTGCCAGGAGGGAGGGACGGGGAGGGACAAGGAGCCTGCCAACACCGTAATATCTTTTTTTTTTTTTTTTTCTCCTTCTTAATTAGGGGAAGGAATAAATATAAAAGGAGGAGGGAAAGGGGAAGGGAAAAAAAAAAGAAAAAAAAAAAAAAAAAAAAGAAGAGTGGAGGACTCGGACACACACACAGAAGGCTCTTTTCTCGGTGCCTGCACTTATGCCTGGTGCGGCTCCTCCTCAGCCGTCCTGCCGAGCTGCTGCCGCCCGCTGCCCGCGCTGCCCCGGAGGAGCTGCAGCTCAGCCCCACGCCGGGACCCCGCAGCCGGGGAGCCCCCGAGGATCCCCCCGCTGCACCGAGGGGCCCCCGGCACGGAGCAAGGTGGGCTGGGGGGAGCGCGGGGGGTGCCCCGGTACCCTGATATCCCGATACCCGGTACCCCGGTATCCCGATACCCCCGATACCCCGGTACCCTGATACCCTGGTACCCTGGTACCCTGGTACCTCGGTATCCCGATACCCCCGATACCCCCGATACCCCCGATACCCCCGATACCCCCGATATCCCGATACCCCCGATATCCCTATATCCCGATACCCCCGATATCCCTATATCCCGATACCCTGATATCCCGATACCCCAGATACCCCGGCACCCCAATACCCCGATATCCCGGCACCCCGATACCCCAATACCCCGATATCCCGATATCCCGATATCCCGATACCCCGGCGCTGCGGTGTCCCCGTGGCGCTGCCGTACTGCGCTTTTCATCTCCGTATCGCCTTTCACCTCCGCACGGGCTGAAAGTGAGACGGGGCTGGGGATGCCGAGAGGTTCCCGGGCGGTTTTCCCCGCGAGGGGACACAGATCCTCCTCCTGTGGGGCACAGGGGGATGCTCGGGGACCCCAGGGCGCGGATTCGGGGAGGTTTGTCCTTGTCACCGACCCTCCGAGCGCTGCATCGCTTGTTCTGAAGGGGGGCAGGCGGCGTGGAGCGGCTCCGCAGCGCCGGAGCAGAGCGGGGCTGGGGGAAGTTGGAATTAAAAAAAGTACTTTGGTGCTCCGGCAGCGGCGCTCCACGGTTTTGGGGAGAAGGGGAATTTTCCGGGGTGTTTCAGCAGCTGCTGAGAGTTTTGGGAGAGGGGCCATGGAACCTCCCCGTGTGTCCTGCAGAGTCTGTGGCCTCTTGTCCCAAGGAGGCTGCGCTCGGGTATCAGTGGAAAGGGAAACTGAGGCACGGAGCTGGGCAGGGATCCGGCTCCCCCCTCCCCTCCCATCCCCTCCGGTCGTGTCGCTGCAAATCTGCCCGATCGCGGGGGGCGGGGGCCGAGCCCAAGGTTTGGGATGGTTTCAGGGCACCGCCGGCTCTCTCCGCTCTGTCCCCACCCTCTGCTGCTGTCCAGTGGGTTCAGGATTTTCATGGGTTTTTTTCCAACGGATCAGCCCCGTGGGGTGTCAGACCCACCGTGGGGTGTCGCGGGGAGAGGGAATTTCACTGCAATCCCCTCAGCCGGGGCATTTCACCCGCAGGATGGAGGGGCTGCCCTTGAGCATCCCTGCCAGGGACCGCTGCTCCCGTCGCGCCGACTTCTCCCGTCTCAGCCCGAGGCAGAACCTGTTGCTCTTCCTTTTGGCCGCCCGGGGAGCGGGAGAAACCTCCCTCTGCCCCAGCCTGGAGGCTTTTCCAGCTCCCGGGCTCAGGCATGGCAGGGGGAGGGTGAGTCGGATATTTTAGGGCTGCTTTTCAGGGAATGGTTTTAGACTGGGAGATCGGGTAATTTTGTGCTGGGAGGGGTGAGATGCGATTTTGCTGGGGTTGGGTCCTACCCGAACTGCAGCGCTGAAATCAGGGATCCCACGGTGCTGTCCCACCTCAGAGCCGGGGAAGGCGGGGATGGGTGTGCAAACCGTTCAGGTGCGCGTGTGACACATTTACACGGCGGGACACGCGCGGGGTCTGCTGCCACCCGCGCCCCTCCGTGCGGGGCCGAACCTCCCCAGGAGCCCCTACGCTCCCCGGGACCCTCCCTCAACAAGGAGTCCCTTTCTCGCTGTTGGGGGGTTCTGGCAGCTGGAGGGACCCCCCCCTTTCTCCCCACCTGCTTCCGGCCTTTTATGCTCTGCCAGCGGCCGCTGCCAAGAGCGACCCCCGCGCACCCCCGCGCCTGGCACGGCCCCCTCGGGGACCCTCCGGTGGCCGCGGGGGTGGGGACAGATCGCGGGGGGGACGGAGAGAGCGGCTGCGGCTCCGTGCCCGCCCGGCAGCGGCGTGGCCGGAGCCCTTTGCTGCTGGGGACGGGGCTGGAGCGGGGCCAGGCTGTGCCGCCGGCTGCTGACTCATTCTGCAGCTGAGCATCCCTGGAAAGCCACCGCTCCTCCTCCGGCTCGCTGCGGGCTGCCGGGGGCACCTTGGGATGAGCAACCATCACGTGGAGGGGACAAGAGAAGAAAATCCCTCTCCGGAGATGGGAAGGGACACCCCCGGCCACCCACCGGCAGCATCTCCTGCCTTCAGCCCCGGTGCTGCAGCCCCAGATCCTGCGGGTCCCGTGCGCCGGGAGCTGAAAGCTGGTTCAGAGCTCAGGGGAGAAAGAAAGATCAGTCCCGTCCCGAAATAGACTTCAGCTCCATTTTCTACCTGGTTTCCCACAGAAATGGAGGTTAGCTGGCCCTGCCACGTGCCTGTGTGTCTGTCTGATCCCGGCAGCTCCTGAGCTCTGAGGTCTCTGGGACGATTGAGAGTCGCAAGTTGCTGCCATTAGAACCATTCAACATTTTTTTGGCTGCTCTTCCCCAGTCCTGTTCCCAGCTTTTCCCTCATAACTTGTGGGTTGAAAGATTTTCCATTTTGGAAAACAGGAAAAATATCCAAAGTAAAAATCTAACCCCAAACTTGATGTCTGAGACTCTCTTGCCACCCATGGGACCCCTGAGCAGGGTGAAACTGGGTTTAACCCTTTCCACACCCCATTCCCAGTGCCAGCACAGCTCCAGTCAGGGGTGGGCACAGCAGGGAAGCAGAAACTCCAGTTTGCCCAGTTCCTGGGGGTTTTATCACTTGGATTTCCTCCCCAGGGCTGCTGTCCACGCCACCATGGCGCCTTGGGGCTGGGAAGAAAAGGTGCCAGTGACAAAAGCTTTCCTCACTTGGCTGCCCAGGGGGTGGCACCAGCCCCTGCACTGGAGCCTGGCCACGGCTGCCACGCAGGAGGGTTTTGTCCCTTGATCCAGAACCATGGGCTGCATTCAAAATATCTGTCCAGAGCACAGAAATCCCCTGGCTGGGCTCTGGCACCGCTGGGCAGCTCCTGGGCAATCAAGCCTTGGCTGCTCCTGCTGAGCCCTTGCTCAGGGGACGTTTGTGGTCTGCACAGGAGGGTTGATGCCCATGGGGTGTGGTGCCAGGGGTTTGAGTGCTCTGAGTTTTGTGTTAGGAGCTCTGCATGCTTAAGTGCCTTGTTCTGTGGGCTATGAACCCGTGGAATGTGGCAGGGAATGTACATGAGGTGTGCTGCCAGGGCTGTGTGTCCATGGTTTCAGGGGCTGGATGTTCATGTTGTGTGGTGCCAGGGCTGTGTGTCCATGGTTCCAGGGGCTGGATGTTCATGGTGTGTGGTGCCAGGGGCTGAATGTTCATTGTGTGTAATTCCAGGGACTGTACAATCATTGTGTATGTTGCCAGGGTTGTGTGTCCATGGCTCCTGGGGCTCTGCATCCACGATGTGTGGTACCAGGGGCTGAATGTTCATGGCATGTGGTGCCAGGGGCTGTACATCCATGGCTGTGCTGCCAGGGGTGTGTGTCCATGGTTTCAGGGGCTGTACATCCATGGCTGTGCTGCCAGGGTTGTGTGTCCATGGCTCCAGGGGCTGTACATCCCCCAGAGGAATTGGTGCTGGGGTGTACATGAATTTGTGCATACAGGGCTGTATTCACCCCCTCTCCCTGCAGCAGTGTTCCCCTGGGTTTGCTCTGCTTGGAGAGGGATGCAGGTGACAGGACAGCATCCTGCCAGGCTGTTTCTGGGCATGGGGCTGCCTGAGCTGTTCTGTGGCTGCTGGGATCAGCACAGCACAGAGAGCTCATAGTTACAAAGCTGCTCCCAGTCTCAGGTGCTCTGCTCCCAGGCAATGGGAGTGCATCCCTGGCAGGGAGGCTGAGGAGCCTCCAGCCCCCAGGGAGCCTCTGCAGTGGGTGAGGGGGTACTGGAGCAGTGCATCCAGCAGGGACATTCCCCCACATTCCAGCACCAGCCTCCTCTCTGGATGGCTGCAGGAGCAGCAGGACTGCACGGGCAGCTGGAGCCCCCCGGGACATGCCCACCATCCCCTGGAGAGGGCTGGGGGCTGCTGGCAGCGGCGCTGGGCTCTCCTTTCAGCACTGGCCCCCAGCCCACCGGTGAGAGCCCTTTGTGCCAGGCAGCCTGAGACAGGCCTGGGACATAATGGTGCTTTGGGCAGCCTTGCTTTTCCCAGCCCGGGTGCAGGGAGCCTCCAGCGTGAGCTGAATGGCAAAGAAGCCACTCTGCTCCTTCCCTCCCCCTCTGCCCCGTGCTCTGTGTGCTCTGGCTGTCCCCTGGCTGCTCACTGACCTCAGCTCCCTGCACAAGCACCCCTGGCACTGCACCCCTCCACTCTGTTCACCCCTCCACGTGTGTGCCCTCCTTGCTCCCTCCCCACCTTGTTCCTGGCCAAACCCTTCCTGAGGGTTCTCACGGTGGCCCTGTGGTGCTGGCATCCCCTCCCTGCCCACCTGGGCTGAGACCACCAGTGCTCTCCAGCCAGGCTGGACTCTGCTGTCCCCAGGGGCTCCTGGGGAGGGTCAGAGGGGCTGGATGGCACCAGTGCCTCCCAGCCAATGGTCCTGGATGCTCATATTGTCCTTTTCCTTTTCTTTTCCTTTTCCTTTTCTTTTCCTTTTCCCTTCCCTTCCCTTCCCTTCCCTTCCCTTCCCTTCCCTTCCCTTCCCTTCCCTTCCCTTCCCTTCCCTTCCCTTCCCTTCCCTTCCCTTCCCTTCCCTTCCCTTCCCTTCCCTTCCCTTCCCTTCCCTTCCCTTCCCTTCCCTTCCCTTCCCTTCCCTTCCCTTCCCTTCCCTTCCCTTCCCTTCCCCACTCCCCCTCACGCAGGGATTGGAGTTTTTCGCTGTTTTTCCGGGTTCTGAGCTCAGCTGGTGCTTGTTTCTCCCCCTTGCAGGGCAGAGCATGGCCCCAGCCCTCCCCCTGCTGCTGCTGCTCTGGCTCTTTGTCCCCACCGCGGTCCCAGAGGTGTTTGGCCCCGGAGATGGCACAGGTAACTCGGCATCACTCCTGTAACTCCCGCGGAGGTCTCGGGGGGGTCCCTCACCCCCAAAACCGCTCACAGCTCCTCTCCTCTCCCACGCAGAGGACCTCAAGGCTCTGCAGGTCTCCATCCCACGGCAGCCAGCCCTGGAGGCCGTGCTGGCAGGCGACATCACCATCCCCTGCCTCATCACCTACCTCGGCCCCAAGCCCACGCCCGGCACGGGCCGGCGCGCCGTGCTGGGAACGCCCCGGGTCAAATGGACCTTCATCTCTGAGGGCAGGGAGCTGGAGATCCTGGTAGCCCGCGGCGACAGGGTGAAGGTGAGCGAGGATTACCGGCTGCGAGCCTCGCTGCCCATCTTCCACCAGCGCTACACCAACGCCTCGCTGCTGCTGACCGAGCTGCGCCCCAACGACTCGGGCATCTACCGCTGCGACGTGCAGCACGGCATCGAGGACGGGCACGACATCCTGCGCCTCAAAGTCAAGGGTACCCCGGGGCGGGGGGCTGCGGTTGGGGCGGGGGAGAGCCGGGGTTGGGGCAGGGGCAGAGCCGGGATTGGGGCAGGGGTAGAGCCGGGATTGGGGCAGGGGCAGAGCTGGGAATGGGGCAGGGAGAGATCTGGGATGTGGGGCAGGGAGAGATCTGGGATTGGGGCAGGGGGAGAGCCGGGATTGGGGCAGGGGCAGAGCTGGGAATGGGGCAGGGGCAGAGCTGGGATTGGGACAGGGGCAGAGCTGGGATTGGGGCAGGGGGAGAGCCGGGATTGCGGCAGGGGAGAGCCGGGATTGGGGCAGGGGCAGATCTGGGATTGGGGCAGGGGCAGAGCTGGGATTGGGGCAGGGGTAGAGCTGGGAATGGGGTAGGGAGAGATCTGGGATGTGGGGCAGGGAGAGAGCTGGGGTTGGGGCAGGGGCAGAGCTGGGAATGGGGCAGGGGAGAGCTGGGAATGGGGTAGGGAGAGATCTGGGATGTGGGGCAGGGGTAGAGCTGGGATTGGGGCAGGGAGAGATCTGGGATTGGGGCAGGGGAGAGCTGGGATTGGGGCAGGGGCAGAGCTGGGAATGGGGCAGGGGCAGAGCCGGGATTGGGGCAGGGGGAGAGCCGGGATTGGGGCAGGGGCAGAGCCGGGATTGGGGCAGGGGGAGAGCCGGGATTGGGGCAGGGGGGGAGCCGGGATTGGGGCAGGGGGGGATCTGGGATGTGGGGCAGGAGGAGAGCTGGGATTGGGGCATTTGGGCTCTGGGATTGGGGCAGGGTGAGCTCTGGGATTTGGGACATTTGGGCTCTGGGATTTGGGGTGGGTTGGAATCTGGGATTTGGGACATTTGGGCTGTGGGATTGGGGCAGGGGTAGCTCTGGGATTTGGGGCAGGGTGAGATCTGGGATTTGGGGCAGGTTGGAATCTGGGATTTGGGGCATTTGGGCTGTGGGATTTGGGGCAGGGTGAGCTCGGTTTTGGGGCAGGGTGAGATCTGGGATTTGGGACATTTGGACTGTGGGATTTGGGGCAGAGTGAGCTCTGGGATTTGGTGCAGGGTGAGATCTGGGATTTGGGACATTTGGGCTCTGGGATTGGGGGCAGGGTGAGATCTGCGATTGGGGCAGGGTGAGATCTGGGATGCGGGGCAGTTGGACTGTGGGATTTGGGACATTTGGGCTCTGGGATTTGGGACATTTGGGCTCTGGGATTTGGGACATTTGGGCTCTGGGATTTGGGACATTCGGGCTCTGGGATTTGGGACATTTGGGCTGTGGGATTTGGGGCAGGGGGAGCTCTGGGGTTTGGGGCAGGGTGATCTCTGGAATTTGGGGCAGGTTGGAATCTGGGATTTGGGACATTTGGGCTCCGGGCTTTGGGGCAGGTTCCTGTGACGCCCACGGCTCTCTCTGCCCCAGGAGTGGTGTTTCACTACCGGGAGGGCTCCATGCGCTACGCCTACACCTTCGCCGAGGCGCAGGAGGCTTGTGCCCGCATCGGCGCCAGCATCGCCACCCCCGAGCAGCTCTACGCCGCCTACCTGGGCGGCTACGAGCAGTGCGACGCCGGCTGGATCGCC
This sequence comes from Oenanthe melanoleuca, assembly GCF_029582105.1. NCBI lineage: Eukaryota > Metazoa > Chordata > Aves > Passeriformes > Muscicapidae > Oenanthe > Oenanthe melanoleuca. The sequence continues at coordinate 719,506 of NC_079358.1, read as the reverse complement.
GACCAGACCGTCAGGTGTGTTACAGATAAAAACGAGATCAAGCCCAATTAATTATAATTAAAATAAGCGATATTTTACAATAGCCACAATAAAAAAAGGGACATTCCGAGCGCGGGGTCGGCGTCGAGTGAACACACAATGATTCGAACTCTATCGCTCCCAATCCCCAAATATTCACAAACATTAGTTAGCCAATTTTTATTTAATTTTTCTTTGCCCGGAGCGGAGATCTTGGTCTTTTCCCGTCGTTCCGCATATTCTTTCGATTCCTTTTCACTGCGTTGGGCTGGACAAAAAAATATCCTGGGAGACGATGAATTTTGATGAAGGCGAGTTCAGGTTTACAGGAAGATGGAACTGAGATGCAGCTTGCAGATTTTGGTTTACTGGAAAGGGGCATTCAGATGTATTTCTGTTGATGGCTCTGATTACCTTGATTGTGGGGTTTTTATCGGGTTCTCATCGCTTTGTCTCCATCTCCAGCGTTTATTGTTTTACTAATCCCAGCTCTTCAGCTTTTGCTCCAGTTTCAGTGCTGCTATTAAGTTCCTCACTTCGCAGCTCTATGTTTTCAAGTTTTATTATTTTATTCACACAGACATTGCTTATCCTACTCTAATTTACAGCTTTACACGAATTACATTTTATGATATATCACAGGTGGGTACCACAGCTGCCCAGGCATTGTGCCCACGGCTTTGCTCATTCATTCCCTCCCGAGTCACCCTGTTCTCCCACCCCAGGTACCCCATCCAGACACCTCGAGAGGCCTGTTATGGAGACATGAACGGCTTCCCTGGGGTGAGGAACTACGGAGTGGTGGACCCGGAGGACATGTACGATGTGTACTGCTACGCTGAGGACCTCCCAGGTGCCCGCGGTGCCACCTTTGCCTCCTCTGCTTTTGCTCCCACACTAACCTGTCCCCCTAACCTGTGGTAAAACCGAGTGAAAAATCTGCCCTGAGCTGCAGGCGCTGCCTCTTGCTGTGTAAGAGTTCAGTTTGGTTTGGTGTGGGGTTCAGGTTCACAGTGATCTGCCCCAGACCTGCAGTTCTCTGTGTCAGGGGTTTGGGGTTTGCATGGCACGCAGGGCTGGGGGTGGCTGGTCCCCACGGGGGTCCCCACGGGAGTCCCCACTGGTGGTGCAGCTGCTGTGGGTGGGATGGAGGTGCCAGGCAGGTGCAGGAACAGGGACACGCTCCTGGGGGTTGGTGTGTGCTGTCCCCAGCCCTCCTCAGTGTGAAACCTCCCCACAGTGCTCCCAGAAATGTCCCACACGCGGATTGCTGAGTGCAGGGCGTGGGTCTGCCCCTCTGCAGTCCCGCTCACGGGTGATTCAAAGTCTCAGAGCTGTTTGCAAGGGCGGGAATCGATCCCACGGGAAGTGAGAGCTCCAGCCGTGCCTGCACTGTGGATTTGTGTGCGGGCAGGGAGGCAGGGGTGCAGGCAGGGATGCAGGCAGGGGTGCAGGCAGGGATGCAGGCAGGGATGCAGGCAGGGATACAGGGATACAGGCAGGGATACAGGCAGGGATGCAGGCAGGGATACAGGCAGGGATACAGGCAGGGATACAGGGGTGCAGCAGGGATGCAGGCAGGGATACAGGCAGGGGTACAGGCAGACAGGGATACAGGCAGGGATGCAGGCAGGGATACAGGGGTGCAGGCAGGGATACAGGCAGGGGTGCAGGGATACAGGCAGGGGTGCAGGCAGGGGTGCAGGCAGGGGTACAGGCAGGGATACAGGCAGGGATACAGGCAGGGATGCAGGCAGGGGTGCAGGCAGGGGTGCAGGCAGGGATACAGGCAGAGATACAGGCAGGGGTGCAGGGATGCAGGCAGGGATACAGGCAGGGGTGCAGGGATGCAGGCAGGGAAGCAGACGGGGATTCAGGGGTGCAGGCAGGGAAGAACTCAGGAAGGCAGGGATACAGGCAGGGATGCAGGGATTCAGGAAGGGATGCAGGCAGGGATGCAGGCAGGGATACGCTCAGAAAGGCAGGGATACAGGCAGGGATACAGGCAGGGGTGCAGGCAGGGATACAGGGGTGCAGGCAGGGGTGCAGGGATACAGGCAGGCAGGGGTGCAGGGGTGCAGGCAGGGATACAGGCAGAGATACAGGCAGGGGTGCAGGGATGCAGGCAGGGATACAGGCAGGGGTGCAGGGATGCAGGCAGGGAAGCAGACGGGGATTCAGGGGTGCAGGCAGGGAAGAACTCAGGAAGGCAGGGATACAGGCAGGGATGCAGGGATTCAGGGATGCAGGCAGGGATGCAGGCAGGGATACAGGCAGGGATACAGGCAGGGGTGCAGGCAGGGATACAGGGGTGCAGGCAGGGATACAGGCAGGGATACAGGGGTGCAGCAGGGGTGCAGGCAGGGATACAGGCAGGGATACAGGCAGGGGTGCAGGGGTGCAGGCAGGGATACAGGCAGAGATACAGGCAGGAGTGCAGGGGTGCAGGCAGGGAAGCAGGCGGGGATTCAGGGATGCAGGCAGGGATGCAGAGATGCAGGGAGGCAGACAGGGATTCAGGGATGAAGGCAGGATTACAGGCAGGGAAGCACTCAGGAAGGCAGGGATGCAGAGATGCAGGGATGCAGGCAAGGATGCAGGAAGGGATGCAGGGAAGCAGACGGGGATTCAGGGATGCAGGCAGGGATGCAGGGATTCAGGGATGAAGGCAGGGGTGCAGGCAGGGATGCAGAGATGCAGGGATGCAGGGAAGCAGACGGGGATTCAGGGATCCAGGCAGGGATGCAGGCAGGGATACAGGGATGCAGGCAAGGATGCACTCAGGAAGGCAGGGATGCAGGCAGGGAAGCAGACGGGGATTCAGAGATCCAGGCAGGGATGCAGGGATCCAGGCAGGGATGCAGGCAGGGGTGCAGGGATGCAGGCAGGGATGCAGGCAGGGATACAGGGATGCAGGCAAGGATGCACTCAGGAAGGCAGGGATGCAGGCAGGGAAGCAGACGGGGATTCAGGGATGCAGGCAGGGATGCAGGGATTCAGGGATGCAGGCAGGATTGCAGGCAGGGAAGCGCTCAGGCAGACCCCCTCCAGCCCCTGCTGCGCCTCCACACAGCGGACCCTCCACCCCCACACCAGCTCCTGAGCTCACGCAGCCAGCGGAGGAGAGGACCGCGCTCCCCCAGCTCTGACACCTCCTGCCTCTCTTGCAGGGGAGATCTTTCTGGAGACGGCGCCGGGCCGGTTCACGCTGGAGGAGGCGGCGCAGCGCTGCCGGGCGCTGGGCGCGGCGCTGGCCAGCCCGGGCCAGCTGTACGCAGCCTGGAACGCGGGGCTGGACGCCTGCAGCCCCGGCTGGCTGGCGGACGGCAGCGTCCGCTACCCCATCGTCACCCCCCGCGAGCGCTGCGGAGGGGCTCTGCCGGGCGTCAAAACCATCTTCCTCTTCCGAAACCAGACGGGGTTCCCCGACGCGCAGAGCAGATACGATGCGTACTGTTTCCGAGGTAAAGAGGGGCCGAGCAGGGAGCGGTGGGAGGCGCTGGAAGCCTCGGGGAGGGTGCATGCCCTGGTGGGGTGTGCTGTGCTGCAGGGCAGGGTTGTGCGGGATTCCCGAGTGCTCTCTGCGCTGTCGGGGCGCGGTGCCGCCTGAGGCTGCTGTGCATGCTGATAGACCGTGAGAGGGGAGGCATAACCTGCATGGTCCTGACACTGCATGCTGACAGCTCTGACGGGGCAGGGAGGCTCTGCACGGTCCCCACAGTGCACGCTGTGGCAGAGTAGGGACGCCCTGCATGTGTCAGGGCTTGGTGACGCTTCACAGAGGCACAACAGGGATGTCCTGCGTGGCACCGTTGGTCTGTGTGAGCTCCAGCAGGGCTCATCCCCCAGGGCTGCTGGCCTGGGGGGCAATCCTGGCTCCTGCCAGGCCGGTTTGGGGTGATAGTGGTGGGCAGGAAGGAGACCTGTGGGCACTGCCTGCAAGGCATGAGGCAGGGCAGAGCTGGCAGGGATAACGGGCACAGAAGGAAGAAGTGCTGTCCCTCCACTCCTGCCTGATCCACCTCTCTGTGCATCCACTCAGGGCCGTGGGGGCTCACAGTGTGGGGATGCTGAGCATCTCTGGGCCTCAGTTTTGCCATCTCTCAGCAGGGAAAGCCGTGGGTTAGGCAGGATGGAGCCATTCCCTGTAACCCACTAACTCCCCGTGCATGTCTGCCCTCCCCGGGGTGGGGATGGGGGTGTAGAGAAGGATCCCCTCAGGGAAGGGAATGCAGGGTTTAGGATCTGGCCCCACCACGTGCTGGCAAGCCTCACAACTCCTCCTGGGGCTGGGAGGGCCTGATCCTCCCCCATGCCGACCCTGTAGAGAAGGGGAAGGGGAGGCTGAGGAGAGCTGGGTCCCTACTGGGGTGCCAAGGCTCCAGGCCTGCTCTGGGGTGAGGTCATCTCTGACAGGGCAGTAATATCCCACTTTCTTTCTGCCCACAGAAGGGACAAACTC